>NC_137541.1:1911243-2351243 GCF_963082525.1 Nesoenas mayeri | reverse complement strand
CACCCTTATGCATGTTCTTGTTTTCATGGAGTTTTTTCTGGACTACCTCATGAAATCCAGTCTTGACGCTGTCCTGTGTTGGTTCTGTGTCCAGTGTGAATCCAAATTATCATTTGTTCCCAACCTTTTGCAAACATACTGAGTCTTCTGCTGTCATGGAGATGTAATGGTGTCATTTGTCCCCTTGTGTGACAGATTGTGGTGGATGGTGACAAAAGTACCGTGCTGGTGACTGATCTGAAACCTAACACCAAGTATGTCTTCACGGTGAGGGCCATCTATGCAGATGCTCCTGGGGAGTCAGCGACTGTCAAGGGGAAAACAAGTAGGTGGCTCTTTCGTAGTCATCCCTGTGTGTTCCTTGTCTGGGTACAGGAAAAAAACCCACCCCAAAACTGTACATGTGAGGAGAGGTGGGAATGGGTAGGAAGATGCTCATGCAAATGCCCATAGTGTGAGATGCAGGGTTGCGAGTGGGTGCACTTGAAAGCAGAGGGTGCAGCCCACTGGATACCTTACATCATCTGATTTAATAAACAGCAGTATTTAATGAATCCAGTCTGGGATTCAGTTCATACAACACTTGTGTTACCTGGGATGAGAAAGCTTTTGGAGACCACGGGTTGAGAAAAACAGATATGAGTTTTATGAAGAGATGTATATTCTGAACACCTTGTTTTAGAAATGGGTGGTCCAAGAAGTCTGGGTTTGCGCTATGCATGCACTTAGGGCTTCATTTCTCATTCAAGGTGAACACCAAGGTGGCATGATCATGGCCTTTAGGAAATGTCCCATGAAATGATGTAGGCTTCCTTTGGTTTGCAATCTGCGAAGCCAAATTCCTTTGCTGTCACATGGCTGGCTGTAATTACAAGGTTCTTGGAAACAAAGGAGCAAATTCACTCTTGACCAAACCAACCCTGGAGTGCAAGACACTGGGTCAGATGTGATGGATGGAGCAGGTTTTTGTCCCAGAAGTCTCTGCACTACTCGAAGGGTTTTAAAGAGTTTAAGGGGTGCACTAATTCTGTTTCGCTCCCTGTTTTGCAAGAAGTGCCAAGACTGTTTTGCCCAAGGCATTTTTAAAATAATTATTCATTTCTTCCCTGTCTTTTGTTTCTTCCCCCACCCCCTGCAATGTCTTAAATTGTTTGTCTTCTTGAGGGAAGTTCTCCGACAGGATGAATAAATAAAGCACCTCAATGAGGTTGACTCATATGTACTTGCCAGGAATAAGATGGAATGTCTTTATGGGTAGAAATAAAGTAATTTGATCTCTTCTCTTATTATCCCCAACATGAAGCTGGAGGCAAAAGCTATAAATCTGTCTGCCATGGCTGACTGGATCAAAATGGGTTCCTCTTTGTAAGAGTTACATCCATAGGCACAAGTAGCATTTGATTCATGTGTCCTTGCTCAGCCTCCATGAAACCACAGCAGACTATCTCTGCTCAAGAGGAAATGCCATGTGGGTAGATATTGCACAGTTCCCAACACCATTCCAAGAGGAAGCCCACAAGCTCCCTGCCTTGGGGGTTTTCAGCTCCATTTTCAAGCAGATGAGGGTTTGATAGAGAGGAGGTGGTTGCTTTTGAGGATTCAGCCAAGAGAACAGGGAGAACTGGTGCTCCCCACTTTTGTGTCTTTTTGTTCTTGAAGACAAAAAGGTTTTCCAAGGGTCTTTGCCATGGCACATCAATTTCTACAATATTTTTGTATCCCAAAGCACCTGTGCCTCCAGTCACTAACTTCCGTGTGATAGAAGAAGGGCCTTTTAGCTTGAAGGTGGCTTGGACACCTCCGCTGGGCAAGCTGGAGGGCTACAAGATCTACATCCCCAGAGGTAAGTTCAGATTTTATTGATTTCTCTTGGACTTGGCTTTAAAAAGAGCAGTGACCTGAGGACAGAAAAGGTGCCATTTTGTCCAAGGAAGAATGCACCATGGAGCCCCTGGCATTACTCTGGAAGGAGGCCAGGTTAACCTCTTCCAGACAGCTTGGAGGATGGAGGAGGAGAGTCCTTTGAAGGACTTTCTTTTGAAGTACAAGATGAGGATGGTGCTGTGGATGCCTTGTGCCCATTTGCACTGTCACATCCAGACCTATCGTGGATATTTTTCATACTCAAATGCCTGCTTTGGTGTGGATGTGGAGTGAGTTCAAGCCTTTGGTATGGCTCACACTCACCTCTATGTGATCTGGAGAGCTAGGACAGTGCGGAACTATCAAGCTTTATATACAGACATCACTCTCAGCAACATCACATGTGTTGGGGGACTTCAACCATGCACTTGAACCAGATCCTATCATGTTCTTCACCATGTTATGAAGATATCAGCAGGAGATGTAGACAGGAAGTCTTCACCATCACTCTTCTCCTCGATTTTACAGCCAACAGACAAGGAATGACCTACGAGCAGGTTCTCCACAGTGATGTCTCCTCCCATGTGGTGGATAACTTGCAGGAGGACAGAGAATACAACATCAGCATCTACGCCGTGTACCCCGAGGGGCCGAGCCGGCCTGTGGCTGCTGTGGGGAGAACATGTAAGAGGTTTGACTCTGTGGCTGGTCCTTTCTTGCCCTGGGCACTCTATTCACACCCTTTGCAGTTGATAAGAACCTCACAGCTGGTGGGTGTTGTAGGGTGATGAGCGTCAAAGGAGACACATTCAACAGATTCTTAACTCCAACCTTGAGCTCTGCTCTCCCCCATCACATGCATGGACATGAACACCCTTGAACACCATCCCGCTGTTTGGGAGGAAGGGTGGGAGATGTGCCAGAGCCTCACTTGCCCTCCTGTTTTGCACACACACTACATAAAGCAAATCAGGTGGCACATTAGAGGCACTGGTCCTGGAAAGCAATGGTCACAGATGTGGTCACCACTGCTTTTATAAGGTGTCTTCAGCCTGTCAGGGAGGGCAGGAGCCCTTTTAACTCCCTCTCCCGGTGACAGGCAGGCTGGAGAAATAACAACGCGGGGAGGGCAACCAGCAAAGTGCTCCACTGGCAAGTAAGTTCTCTGAGGGGTTTGTTCCTTGTCCTTCTAGTGAAGCTCCTGCCTGTGAAAAGCATCTTGCTGCAGAATGAGACCACCAACACGCTCCAGGCAAGGTGGAGCCCTGTCCGGGGAGCAACGGGGTACAGACTCACCTGGACATCAGCAGGTAGAGACTCAGGACTGGGATGCATGCATCAGTGAGTGGGGACATGGAGAGACAGGAGCTGTGAGGTCCCCAAGGCATTCGGTGCATTGACACCTTCTGTGTCCAGATATGCAACAAGAAGCTGGGGGAAAACAGATTTTTTGGGCTCCGTGAATGGTGGAGTTTTATGCCCATGGGTATAAAGCAGCATCTTGCAACAGACAGCCATACGGTAGGTGTATCCAAACTCCGCCATGGATGCAAAAATCCCTGCTCTGGCTAGGCATAAATCAGGATAATGGGTATCCAGCCTTGTTAACATGGGATTAATGCTGAATTTACTGGGCCTGAGTAGCTCTGGAGGGGAGCTGCTAAAGTTGTCCATGCAGAGCAGAACATCCATCCTGCACTGAGAGTGTCCAGCTCTGGATCCTCAGCACAGGACACACATGGGCATGCTGGAGAGGGGCCAGAGGAGCCACAGGAATGATCCAAGGCTGGAACAGCTCTGCTGGGGGACAGGCTGAGAGAGCTGGGGTGTTCAGCTGGAGAAGAGAAGCTCTGGGGAGACCTTAGTGCGGCCTTTCCAGACTTAAAAGGGGTTGAGAAGAAAGATGGGAACAGACTTTTGAGCAGGGCCTGTTGCAATAGGACAAGGAGTGATGATTTTAAAATAAAGGAGGGAGATTCAGGCTGGACAAGAGGAAGAAATTGTTGGCCCTGAGGGTGGTGAGAGCCTGGCCCAGGTTGGCCAGAGAGGTGTTGGATGAACCATCCCTGGAGACATCCCAGGCCAGGCTGGACGGAGCTCTGAGCAACCTGAGCTGCTGCAGATGTCCCTGCTCATGGCAGGGGTGGCTCTGGGGGGCTGGGAAGGTACCTTCAACCCAAACTACTGTATGATCCCAGAGCCCCTGAGCAGCTGGGGTTACCTCCTTTTGGGACAACAGGTACCACATTACAGACTGAAAGTGCCTGTACTTGTTGCTTTTCTCTCTGCAGCCCTAAGACCTGGCTTCATTCTCCAGCATCCCATAATGCCTTCTCATTCTCACACAAACTTCTGTGTTTGAAGACAGATCTTCATTTGCAGCTGGAGCTTTTCCCCTGCCCCGAACCCAAACATATTTTCATTGCTGGTGTGGGGGAGCAGAAGTTAGAAATTCAGGTTTGATGGCATATTTTGGCCTTGGGAGATGGATGTTTTTGTGATTCAAAGATGAGATGGGGTGTCAGAACACCTGGGCTCCATCACAGGCTTTGAATAAATAGCACACTATCCTCTGGCTCATTTCCCTTGGTTATGAAATGAGGAGACATCTCCTACCAGGGGAGGGAGGGTTATTTGGAGAGCAGCTCTGAAGGTCATCAGAAGGGAAAATTCTTAAGAGGGAAGGCATAAATGTGTTTTTATTGCCTCGTAATGAACGGTTCTCCAGAAAAAAATCACAGAACACCCCAAAACTCACCTTCGCACAGTCCTTGCTCAATACCCCAGCTAGAAATGGAGCATGCACCTCCTCAGCCTGCCATGTCATTGGAGTGGGGACTCATCTTGAGGGGACAGTGTGGGTCATCCTCAAAGAAGCAAGGGCACACCACCTCTGCTCCAGGTTTGCTCTTTCTGAGCAGCAATTTCACCCGATACCAGTTCACCCCAAATCCAGAGGTGGTAAAATCCCAAGGGGCAACCCACCCTCTACTGCAGGGTCCTTCTCCAACACCCCATCCCATGCTGGGTCCATGCGTTATGGGTGTTGGGATCCAGATGCCTCCTGCCCATCCCTGTGCAGCCGTCCCAGACTGTGGAGGGATTTTGTCTTCTCTGACTTCTAAGACAGAGAACAGTTAAACATAAACGAGCTGCTGATGTGGAGAGAAGATCCATGGAATGAGGGGTGGGAGAAGGAGGGGGATGGGGCTCAAGGTGCTGGTGGAGCAGAAGATGGGGACATGGCACCCTCCAGCGACCAAACTGCAAACGGCAGCCTCCTCCCTTCCAAACCCCAACCTGCTGCTGCCCGCATTTCTCTGCCCCTCTGAAAATGGGGTGAGATCCCCAGGGATTGGGTTTTAACTCTTCTTGTGCCGTTCCTCCCTCTAGAGCGATACCGAGAGGTTTAGCTGAGTGGTTTCTAGTCCACAACAAGGATACATAAATGAGAAAATGTATTTTGTGGCATCAGTTGGCTTCGGCATCCTGCATGGAAGGCAAGATGCCTCCAGCACCGAGTCCCCCAGGGCTGGGCAGAGTGTGGCCCTCCTACGCGTCTACTCGCAGGCCTAAACATGACCATTTGTGTGATGCTAGCTTATTTATTTTGTTTGCCCTGCAAAGCCCTGCGTTATAAAATCGTTGAATCATAGAATCAGTTTGGCTGGAAAAGACCCTCAAGATCATTGAGTCCAACTATAACCTAACTCTGTCACTGTGCCATGTCCCTGAGAATCTCATCTATGCATCTTTTAAACCCCTCCAGGGATGGTGACTCCAGCACTGCCCTGGGCAGCCTGTTCCAATGCCCCACAGCCCTTTGGGGAAGAAATTGTTCCCCACATCCAACCTCAACCTCCCCTGGCGCAACTTGAGGCCATTTCCTCTGCTCCTGGCGCTTGTTCCTGGGGAGCAGAGCCCGACCCCCCTGGCTCCAAGCTCCTTTCAGGCAGTTCAGAGATCAGAAGGTCCCCCCTCAGCTCCTGTTCTCCAGCTGAACCCCCCAGGTCCCTCAGCGGCTCCATCACACTTGTGCTCCAGCCCCTCACCAGCTCCGTTCCCTTCTCTCCACTCGCTCCAGCACCTCAAGGCCTTTCTTGGCGTGAGTGGCCCAAAACTGCTCCCAGTATTCAAGGTGGGGCCTCACCAGCCTTGATCTATTGGTGATCACTGAGGTCTGCCCAAGTGGCTGTGGCTTGTTTCTACCTGCATATACATTCGCTCTTCAACTAAGATATGTGCTCGTTGCACTAAGCCATGTCCCTACTGTCCACAGCTTGTGGACCTTGCCAGCACGCACGCAAACCGGGAGGATGAAGTTCCATTCAATCTCACGCAACTGTGTACTTCTCAAGTGATTGTTTTTGTGCTTTCCCACTGCCCTCTCAGCCAAGGAGACCCAAGGAGGTTGGTCCTCCTCGGTCTGACCCAAGAGAGCCCAGACATAATTTCTTTTTGCAGAGGGCAGCATCCAGGACGTGAACCTCAGCAACACCTACAGCTACTACATGATCCAGGGGCTGCAGCCTGGCACAGAGTACAATGTCACCATCAACCCCGTTTTCGGGGATGTTGAGGGTCCGGTGGTGAGCGGAAAAGCAACAACAGGTGAGTACCCTGTGGCAGGAGTGGGAGCCAGCTCAAGAGGACATGGATGGTGGGTGAAGCTGTGCCGGCAGCACAGAGCTGGTGTCATTTGTAGTCACCAACCTGCCTGTCGTCTGCTGCAGAAAACACTTTAGGTTGTCGCAGCTTTTGGGGGGTACTTAGAAGCTGTTGGGACCTTGATGCAGTTGGTCAACTTTGTTCTTTTCCAGTGGCATCGAGTACTGTCCAGATGCTGAACGTGAGTGAGATATCCATCAACAGCGCTCTGCTCTCCTGGGACTCAGTTGCTGGGGCCACTGGGTACCGAGTGGCTTGGGGCCCTACACCAGGTAAGATCCTGTCCTCTTCCTGCTTCTAGCACCTCCACCTTCTCCTGTGGGATGGGAGATAAAGCACTAGGAACCTCAGGGATGGTAGGTGTAGGGGCAGGTCCAACTCATTAACTGGTCTGAGCAGCCTTTCCCACAACTTCAGGGCATGAACTGAAACCAGAAATTATTCCTGGACCTGACCTGCAATTCTAGGGTCTCTGCAGCAACTGCATTCAATGTATAGAACAACAGTCCTACACTACCTTGCCTGGTCCTCAGAGAAGAGTTGGGGCAGGTCATCCAGAACAGGAGCTTTGCAAGTCTGGAGATGCTGGGAAGGGGCAGACCACATGCTGTAGCCGCCCTTGGACTGCGCCACATTACTCTGTGCCCTGGATGTGAGAACTAGTTTGGTTCCTTTTGCTCTTCTCAACTGGTTTGGATCCTTTAGTCATTCAAATTCCCAAATAAATAACCAAAGGAAAACTGTCTCTTGCCCCAGCACATACATGGGTGTTCTACAAGATAGATTCAGCTGGGTTGGAGATGTACTGCCAGGGAAAACATAGTATCTTTCCAAATACTCAACAGAGCTTCTCCCCAGACTCTTCACTCTTTATCCTCTTCTATTTTATTTTCTCTCTCCAAAAGAGTTCTTTGGGAAAGACCGTCCTCGCCAGCTGGCCCTCAACAGATCAATCACATCCTACCAGCTCCGCAACCTGGCCCATGACACCGAGTACGTGATTTCCCTCTACGTGCTCTTTGGCTCAGTGGAGGGACCGGGGATCACAACCTCAGCCAGGACATGTGAGTATGGGCAGGACATTCAAGTGGCTACCACACCACACACTCCTTGCACGGCTGGCTCAACCTCATGTATTCCTACAAAGGCCTTATGCTGTGCCTCCTACACCCCACTCCCATCACCTTCCCCTCATGCTGGGGACACCATGGTGGTGGTCCTTTGCCCTACAATCCAGCTGAGCCTGATGGCTGAAGACCTGAATCCCAAAGGCTCTGGGGTTTCTGCCTGGGATTTTCCAGAGGTAAACTGGAGCTGACGTGCTTTGCAGTTTATCTGTTCATGTACCATGGGCTTGGGCCAACCATCAGGTCTGAACTGCCCAGTCTGCACTTGCCAGCCTTCCAGGCATTCCGAAATCCAGACCAGTGGCCAAAGTCTTCAATACCGTCAAACAGTCCAGCTGGAAAAGAGATGAGACCTGGGTAAATTATACTGTAGGGAGCCACAGAGGAGAAAAATGAGTAGGAGTGGACACGTCCTTCTGGCACGTTAAACAGGCTTGGCATAGGTAGGAAACCCCGGATATATTAACATGCTCCCCAGTGTTATTTATCCACAGCCATCTCAGAAAGGTAGGAGCCTCTCTGTAGGCACCGCTCAGGGTCAACTCACCAGCATGCACTCTTGAGATGTAATATTCCTTGAGTTGTGGCTCTGCCTCTTCAGACTCAGATTCTTGAGTCCTTTCGGTGTCCTTTTCACATGAAGTCATCTGAACCACAGTTCCCCACAGTGTTTAAAGATACATCTGGATGACCCGTCCTCTCTTGGGCTGCCTCCTCACATCCCTGTGTTGTGTCAGCAGAGTTTGTTGCAGGCGGTAACAAATGAGGATGAGATCCCACAGCTTAACTGCAAAGTGCTCCTCTCCATCAGTTCATTAGAAAATGCAGCCTGGAAATGTCTGGAAAGTAGATATTGGATAAACACTCAAGTCTTTCTTCAGTGCCATAGCTTAGAGCCATGAACTCTGCATAACTTGGGCTGTTACTTCAGATATCTCATCCTGGTTAATTTTTGCAATGTCTCCTGCAGAGTCCCACATCATTCAGACCATTCAAGATCTGAGGGTTACTGACACTGGTGTTAACAATTTGAAGCTGTCTTGGAGGAGGCTTCCTGGGATGACTCATTATAAGTTAACCTGGGTGCCATTCAATGGTGAGCATCCTGCTCTCTTAGCGAGATGTGGTATGATTGTCCCCCCGAACTGGGCACTGGGGAGGCCAAACCGCGAATCCTGGGGGCAGTTTTGGGCTCTTCACATCAAGAAACGCCTTGAGGTGCTGGAGCAAGTGGAAAGAAGAGAATGGAGCTGGTGAGGGGCTGGAGCACAAGTGTGATGGAGCAGCTGAGGGACCTGGGGGTTCAGCTGGAGAACAGGAGCTGAGGGGAGACCTTCTGATCTCTGAACTGCCTGAAAGGAGCTTGGAGCCAGGGGGGTCGGGCTCTGCTCCCCAGGAACAAGCGCCAGGAGCAGAGGAAACGGCCTCAAGTTGCGCCAGGGGAGGTTGAGGTTGGATGTGGGGAACAATTTCTTCCCCAAAGGGCTGTGGGGCATTGGAACAGGCTGCCCAGGGCAGTGCTGGAGTCACCATCCCTGGAGGGGTTGAAGAGATGGAGATGAGGTTCTCAGGGACATGGAGCAGTGCTGGACTTGGCAGTGTTGGATTAATGATTGGATTCAATGCCCATGAGGGTCTTTTCCAACCAAAATGATTCTATGAGGACAGAGCACAAGGAACCTCAGAAAACAGGAGCTTAGCTCAGCTCTTTCCTTTTCCCACAGATCATCAGGGTAGATGGGGACGATAATGTCTACAGGAGCAGGTTGAAGCGCTGTAACTGAGCCAGGTTTTAGTCGCTAACAAAAATATCAATAGATGTAGTTGGGATTTGGGAAGTCAGAGAAGTTGTTCCCTTCCATCAGTGTATGTGATGTCTTTGTGACTGCATCTCTCACCTGCCTGTGCCTCAGTTTCCCCAGATGCAAAATGAGCACCTTGCTGGTGAGGTCCCATAAGAGATGTGGGAAGAAACTGCTGTAACAATAATTGTTAATAGCAATTACCCTGCCCTTTCTATGTAACACTGGGGTTTTTTTGAATGACTCCTCTTAGGTGGTTTGGAAACCTCCCAGGTGCTTGCAGCAGAAACAGTCTCCTTCACAATCCCCAAACTGAAGGAGAGCACCACCTACACCATCGGCATGTCTGCAATGTTGGGGGCCGGGAGGGAGGCCCCACACTCCTCACAGCCAAAACCTGTGAGTACGGGACCGCTGGATGGGGACAAGAGCATCTCCACATTAGTGCTAGGGGCCATCTCTTCCTAGGGGCTCTCATGGGATGTGAGGATGGAAAAAGAGCAATATTGGCTGCTAGACACCTTATTACTTCTCAGGTCCCACCAACCAGCATGCCAGAAATCATGCATCGGTCCTTTTCTTCTTATCACTGAGAAATGTTGGGACTTCGCCTGTTTTACTCTGCCAATAATCACCATGAGATGTGACTTTTGTGACATGTTATCTTGGAACTACCTCGTTAGTTACAATATCTTGACCATTTCCAGTGGATAAAGGCAAACGTCAGCACTCACGATGCTGTGGCATCATGCGTCTTGATTGCTGCTGCAGAATAGGCAAATTTGGAGATCAAATGGTGGAGAAGGTCAGGGGTACAGAGCCAGCACTGTAGTTTCGAGAAGCACCAGCATCTGGCGCAATGGAACAAGAAACAACTTTATTGCCTATCCCAACAGCTCCGGTTTCACAATCAGTTTAGAGAAATACCCGGCAGTCTGGGCTGAAGATCTGACAACAGGTATTTGCTCAATCTCCACCAGTTCCCACCAGCTGAGGATCTGAGCTGATTCAGGTTTATGGAAAACCTCTCAAGTGCTGTAGGGATTCCTTCCTCTCACCAGAAATGTGGTGGTTTAGGAGGCAGGAGGTCTCCAAAACTGTTTGCAGGCTAAGATGTGTTTCCTGGCACACACATCTTTGCAGCTTGGAGTGTAGGTACCATCTGAGAGATTCGCCAGCTGTGGACAAGTGTAGCCAAGATGTGCTTCATCCTCATCATTTCTATCCGGACTTCTTGCTTTGAGTTTCAGTGGGGCCAGGCCTTGAGCCTCCCAAAGGATGCAGAATCTTTCTTCCAGCTCAGACAAGCTTTTGGTGGTAGCTTCTACCCCTTCTAAGATTTATTTATTTCATCTCTAACAGTGGATTTACCCAAAGTGACCGAGTTCACAGTGCAACAGGCTGGAGATTCAAGCATTTTGCTGACTTGGACGGCTGTTCCTGGAGTATCCATGTACCTATTAACATGGCACTTATCATCAGGTAATTTTTGTTTTGGTGGGGGAAGGAAGGGTGGTTTGTAATTTGGTCTCCTCCTGTGTGAGCTTCCCTGTCACCCAAGGAGATTTGGGGATGGAGCATGGACATGTGGTCTCTTTGATTCAACCTTAAAGGGAAAACTTCTTTCCATAACCAGCCTTAAGTGGCTGATGTTTCCTTCAAGTATCGTGACTCGTTTCTCTAAGTGATGTCCAGTTTGACCTGGGGTAAATGATGCCATCACTGATGACACCAGCTCTGCTGCTTCTTTAGAACCCATCTGGACCCTGTTTTGCAGGAGAACAAAGGGTTGACCATGGGGTCTTCCATACATTATGTCAGCTTCTTCATTCGGGAGAAAAAGAGGTGAAAAAAATGAAAGCTGGCCCACTGAGTAAGCTCACAGGGTGACCCATTTGGCCATTGCAAAATCCTTAGGGGAAGGAAAACAAGATGTGGAAATTGCTTGGAAAAAAGCCTGCTGGTTGGCATTATCATTGTATCTTCCTTTAAAGTCGGTACCTGTCCATCAAGGATAGTTGCAGTCAACCAAAAAAGGTTGGGTTTTGTCATCCATACAACCTTAATTCTTATATTTTAAAAAGCTTTGCTATGTAGTAAATAGCTTTTAAAACTCTTGCAATAATTGCTCACAGTTTCTAGTGTGTATTTCTTTGATTTGTCTCTGTGGGATTTGCCCTTTTAAAGCACCAGCTATATTATTTTTCCCTAGAGTGGGCTTGAACCTGTTTGAATATGGCAAAGTTCCTGTCATTGATGCTTCAACCACCAACTTTTTGCTAGTGATCAGTTCATCTTCATAAGTCAACAAAGATAAAGGACCTGACAGAGTTCCCTTGCTCTCCCTGCAATATTTTTGAGTTAGTAGGTCGTCAGCTTTAATATTTTTTAATTCCAAGGACATTTTGGTATTGGCAGCTTCAGACTTGCAATATATGTCACTCAGGATGAAGTCTCCTGTGGTAGCATCGTTTTTTTACTCTACGTATCAGGGATAAGTGATTAGGGAACTGAACATTCAGTTCTCTAGGGTGATTTAAGTGATCTAATGCAACTGTTCCCCTCCTGTGCCATGCTGTTAAAATATCGATCCGTAAGTATTCAAAAATCATTGGTTTCAGAATTGTCAGGGCTCAGAAATGGATAGTACCATGTTTGACAGGCCCCCTGTGCCCTCACTCAATCGATCCTTTTGAAATAGGTTTATAACTATTGATTTAACATTTCAATCAGATGAATCTTGCCACCACATTTCAATAGTACCAATGAGATAAAATTTATGCTCGAAAGTAAGTAATTCCAATTTCTCTCGTTTAATCACCCAGGCTGCCAGCATTAATATATAAAGGCAATTAAGAATTTTCTCTTTTTTTTTTTTTCCTTTTTTTTTTTTGTCTCTTGGTACCTTGATTAATTTTCTTCTCCAAAATTTGATTTTTCTCTAAATGAGTACTCATTCATTACCCATTTCCCTTGCCCCCCTTTTAAACTCATTTAATGCTCTGCTCTCTGCCAGTTGACTCTAGCCAGCCTGCCCTATAGAAGATCGGTTCCCCTTCTACACAGCTTGAGGTCATCCCAGCTGTAGACCTCCTCTGTCCAGAGTTACAAAAAACAAACCCATGTATGTCAATGGGGCTCCATCCAGAGCCAGCCTTCCTCCCCTATGGGATAGGAAGGACCTTGGAGAAGAAGAGACTGAGAGCTGGGGCTGTTCAGCCTGGAGAAGAGAAGCTGAGAGGAGATCTCATCAATGGTTATAAATATCTCCAGGGTGGGTGTCAAGAGGATGGACCAGATTCTTTTCAATGATGCCCAACAACAGGATGTGGGGCAACGGGCACAGACTGAAGCACAGGAGGTTCCATCTGAATATAAGGAGAAACTTCTTTCCTTTGAGGTGCCAGAGCCTGGCCCAGGCTGTCCAGAGAGGTTGTGGAGTCTCCTTCTCTGGAGACATTCAAACCCACCTGGACACCTTCCTGTGTGACCTGCTCTGGTAAACCTGCTTTAGCAGGTGGGTTGGAGTGGATGATCTCCACATGCCCCTTCCAACCTCAACCATCCTGTGATTCTGTGAAGTTCAGCTGGACATTGCCCTCCTCTCACTTTGTATATTCTCTTGACTGTTATTGGAGCACCAAAGTCATGGTTTTCTTATCCATCTAATCGACAGAATCTCATTTAATTTTGTACCTTCATAAAATCACAAAATCATTTAGGTTGGAAGAGACACTCAAGATCATAGAGTCCAATGTCTAGTGAAAATGAAACATTATTTACACCAGTTCTGAGTTGATTAAGCTTTGGTTTTGTCTTTTAAAGGGAAAATTCTATTACAGAATGAAAACATGCGTTTTACTTTGAACAGCATCAAAACTCATAATCCATTCTTTCCATAATAAGACTCTTATAAAATGTCAAAACATCATGGTGGCATTTCCACAGATTTTTCCTATCGTCATGATTTTAGAACAAAACTATCAAATGCATGCAACCAAATTTCTCAAGTAAGTTTGATTCTACTTTTCAGCAAACTTTCCATTCATTAAGAGAAAAGAATCCTGTTTCTCTACGTGTTAACCACTGCAAACCATTGGTCTGCCACAGAGCTCAGCCTCAGACACCACCTGGACCAAGTGCCCTCTCCAAACACTTGTATGAATTGCCATTTTCATTTCCTATTCGTGTACTCGAGAACTCCCTTGTCAGACACAAATAACCTTATTTCATCTGGTTTAGGACCTGACCATTGCAGTTTGCAAACGTCTTACCAAGAGCTCCAGCTCCAAAGCCCAGGACTTGTCTCATCTCCAAGCTCCTGTTTGCCATAGTTGATGTCATTAGAAGATGGGATGCTTCAGACATGAGAGTTATTTCGAGTTTCTTCCTTTTTCACAGCTTCTGATCTTTCCCAGGAACTTTTGCCAGCAGCTTCTACATCATATCAAGTGACAGGACTGAGCACCAAAAAAATGTATTTGTTTTCTATAAGACCAATCTTTGGAGATATGGAGGGAGCAGAGACAACGCTCCTTGGGCAAACAGGTATGAAGACTGGAGGCTTATGGTGTAGCTTTACCTAGGGGACTGCTGCTAAGGCTAATTTCTTGGCCACCTTCTAATGCTTTGCTAAGTGTCATAACTAAAATAAGTTTAATAAACACCTTTTTTCTTATGACTCTTACAGTGGGACCTCACAGAGACTCACCTGCGCCAATTGCTCCAGTGACTTCTGCAAAATTGGATATGATGGGATCCCCATCTGTACCTCCTAGGAATGTGGGGACAACTCCTCTTCCACTGGCCACCACCACAAAGCTACCACCAACCTCAGAGACCCCACTATTGACCACCACCACGTCTGCACTGCTGACGACTCTCCCCGAGCCAAGTGAGTGTGTATCTATGTGTGATTTGATGACGATGTAGCAGTAGGTCAAAACCACCAGGGACCATGGTCTTCTCTGATCTCAGGAGCCCAAATTAGTCTTTATTCATTGAGTAGTGAGAGCGGGAAATATCAGGGAAAGGGGAGACACAAACCCCATAAAATACAGTGAGGGTCTCAGCACTGCCCTGTGGGGTGAAGGTGCTGCCTGCTCACTCACCAACACTTGGCATCACGAGAGGTTTTTGTGTTCGGGTTTGTCTTGTTGCTCTGAACACAAAGAAACATGCTTCTGCTTTAGGAACCCCCATCTTATGGAGATTCTCTCTTCCCTCTGCAGTCTGTGGCAAGTTCAAAGCAGACATTGGGTTCCTGGTGGACGAATCCTCAAGTATTGGCCAGAGCAATTTCAATAAAGTGAAGGATTTCCTCTTCCGGATCATTTCCTATTTCCCTAAGATTGGGCCTGAAGGGACACAGGCAAGATTTTGTTATTGTATTTCCTAAAGGTGTTTTCCTTCCAAATGTTCACCTTTGGTCACTCCTGCGATGACAACAAACACGTGTTGTGGCTCAGAAAGGCTTTGCCTAAAGACGTGTTTGTCCAACAAAGACATGAATAAAAGTCTCCTAAATCTCAGCCTACTCATTTGGATATATTTCCATTTTATGGTTATTTTTCCTAGAGTGAGTCATCAGGAAGAAAGCAAATCCCAGACCTACTGAAATGCTGTCTAGGTTATGGAGCTCAGGGGTATATCAGGTGTGGGTCCCCCCTCTAAGACCCCATTTCTGCCCACATCCACCTTGCTAATGAGTGGAGACCCAGGTGGAGACTAAGATGAGAGATGCAGCACACACCAGCAACTGCATCCTCCAGACAAGCAGAGGACCAGATCCCCAGACCATGCTATGAAACACCTCAAGGGCAAATGAAGCCTACAGTGTTGAGCAACAATTCAGAAAAGCCAACTGGAAGACTCAGTAGATAATTTTTAGCAGTCATTTTTGTATTAATGTAATTAATACACATTAATGTATTATCTGAATTAGCCCTTTGAAAGGGAGACCTGCATAGCTTACTTTTAGTTGATCAGGAAACAGGGAGCTTCTTGCACTCTTTACTTACAGGTAGTCTTGAAGGTGTAGGCACATGATCACATTACCCTGGGGTGACAAATGATTCTGGAGAAATGAAGACATTTCGATTTAGATGGCTATAGTGTGAACTCAATAGCTTGCCTCTTTTCACACTCAATGGAGATCAAGGGTTTAATTCAGGAGGGATGATCAATGGAGATCAAGGGTTTAATTCAGGAGCGATGATGTGTCCTGCTATGGGAGCTGCTGCAGCACGAGATGCTCCCACCCAACCATGAGCTGCCTGAAGTGCACAGGTCTCCCATCAGTCCTGTGCAGAAACCTCTGATGCCCCAGAACAGGGATGTGAAACTCATTTTCACTGGGGGCCACATCAGCCTTGAGATTGCCTTCAAAGAGCTGAATATAATGTTAGGACTGTATAAATGTACAAGTAATTACATTTCTAACAGTCCTAAAGTTACATCAGGCAAATGCAAGGCTGATGTGGCCCCCAGTGAAAATAGTTTGACACCCCTGCCCTAGAAAGTCTTAAAAAGCACTTTGCCTGTGCTTAAGTATATGGACCGTGCCCCATGTGCCTACGAACCCAACAGCCATTTTTGTGCCTAGAAACACAACTTCTTTCCACTCCCCTTGCACCGCAACTAGTCGAATTATCAAACTCAAGGCAGTTTATTGTGTGATGGCACATTTGCTGTGCGCCTGAGCCCTCCACATTTTTAACGCCCTTTTTTTTCGGCAGGTTGCTGTTGCTCAATACAGTGAAGAGCCCAGAGCAGCTTTCCACTTCAACCAGCACCGGGATCGCAACAGCGTCCTGAGAGCCGTCAAGGGACTGGGCTATACTGGTGGCAACACAAAAACAGGTGTGTATGGATGAGGTGCACACGTGGGGTGGATCTTCTGGACCAAAACAGAGAACGTAGACCAGGGACAGCATTTGTCTGAGTGTTTTAAACCCATTTACAAGGCTAGAAAGTTATGGCCCAAAGTTCTTCAAAACTGTAAATGGGGGACTTAATTAGTTTTTATTTCCAGGGATGGTTTTCCAACTAGCCTGGTGTTCTTTATCCATGTACTAGTTTTACTACTGGGTTTCTCTTCACTCTTTTATAACCTTGCCTGCACCTAAGAGAGCTTTATATATCTGGCTTGGAGACAAAGCTCATAAACATTAGGTAAGGATAGGTAATGGTGAAGCATCCTTATTGCCCACTGTATACACATTTTAATTAGCAAATCCCAACAATTATTGCCTCATTACCCTAACAACCAAACAGTGTGCCCCATCCTATTTTCATGGTGTGTCATCACGTAAATGTCCTTTGCTTACCACTGTTGTATAAATAACACAGCTCTTCACTAGCTTAGTGTCTTGGAAATTAAGATACTTTTCTTATGTAGTTAAAAAGCTCAGTGACAGACAGCACTTTCCACCTACTCATTCCCAGCAGGGTATATCTGGTTCTCTGAAGGTACATGAGCAGTAATGTTAAACTGAAGGTATTAATAGTTAATTTTAACTTTACAACTTTAAACATGCGGCCTAAATGTCTTCCTGTCAGTCGACATAAGGGGGAGCCTTGAGGTGTGTTAATTAAAAGCTTATATACCTCATCCTGACTCAGTGGTATTGGTCACGAACACAGAAAAGTGTGGCTGATCAAAATACAATAATTTTGATGGGACTGGTTGCGGAAAGCACGTGTTGAACTGGTCAGATTGCAAATTCCTAGGTAATCTTGCCTCTAATCTTTCTTTTTATGGAGGTTGTGTGAACAGAGGCATTCATACTTTTGGGGGCTTCTTAACCACTTCTGATTGGGGCAGAGTTTTTTGTGAAATTTTCCTGGTCTTTCTAAAGAAATTTGGAAATGAAAATTCTGTAGGGTTTTTTTTTCCTAAAATACAAAGATAATGCTTCAAATCTCGTGAAAGTATTTTTTTTTCCCCAAAATGATCTGCTTGATTCAGCCTGGACCATTTCAGCCAATGTGATTTGCTGCTGTCTTCTCTCCAAAGACATTGGCCCATGCTAGGGGCTACTGTCCATTTATGGGGCCCCACTGAATGCTCTTTACTCTCCATCTGTGGAAGGATACTCACAGTCCCCACCTGCAGACCTAACGAACAGATTCACACCGTCCCTCTCCATGTTTACCCAGGTCGTGGTTTAGCCTACATGCTAAAGGAGATATTTCAGTCCTCCAGAGGGATGAGACCAGATTTCCCTCATGTCCTGGTCCTCATGACTGATGGGAGATCCCAGGATGATGTGCTGCCACCAGCCAGAGTAGCCCATGCTTTGGGTAAGAGTTGCCCTGTTGCATTTCCCTGAGGCCTTGGTTCTCCGATGATTTCCAGATAGTTGAGGCTGGTACATTATGTGATGTCTGCACTTCGAGTCGGCTTTCTTCACTCCTTCATCCTTTCTTCTCTCCTTCATCCTTCTTTCTGTCCCTAGCTTAAGTGTCTTGGTTTGCTATAACTCACACATGTTGCTGCAGGTGAGTTCTCGCATGGCTACTGGAGTTACCTAATCCCAGCAGAGGTTATTAACAGGAAGATTGTGATGAAGGGTTTGGAAACTCTGATCTGAGACATTTTTGCTTCCATTGAGTGAGCGATGTGTTTCAGGGATCCGTGTCATTGCTGTGGGTGTCTCAGGAGCTGACCCCGTTGAGCTCAACAGCATCTTGCTACAGCAGAACCTCCAGAACGTTTTCTATGTCACCACATTTGATGACTTCCCCCAAATCCTCCAAGAGCTGATAGAGGTCATTTGTTCTGACCCTCAACCACCCGAGGAGGTGAGCTGCTTCACAACCCTTTGAACATAAGCCAGCTTGCTTGGCCCTGGTCATGCACAAGGGCAATCTTCTTCCTTGAGCAAAGTCATCCTGACCTCATTTACTGTCCAACCCTAGAGATAATGAACAAAATATTCGAAATCAAGGGAGCTGAACTGTTTAAGCCAGAATCAGGCTTTGAAAGTTTTGTTCCATAAGGCTGCTTGAATGTATTATAAATTCATTGCCCCTTTCTAATGCTGATTGATGGGTCATTGGTATGGATGTGAGCTCACCCACAGAGTACCTCAAAGAGTGATGTTTTATGTCTGTTTCAATGAAAAGGTTGGTGATATAAAAATGCAGTGACCTCTTGAAACCTGTTGAAGTCTGGTGTTTGATTTCTGATTCTAAAACCTGGAGGATCACTAATCTAAACTAAACTCCATGCTGCAGGTTGCCAGGCGTGAAGCTGATAAGCAATTGCCATTTGGTGAGACAGAGAGCAAGCTGCAAGTCCCTGATCCATCATCAGCTGAACCGCTTACCCAAAAAGTAGAGGAGTCTTGTGGTCCATGGTGTTTAAAGGTAAGAATTAGTTTGCTGGTGTCTGTCCAGGGGATTATATTTCAAAGAAACGTATTGACCACAGCTCTGATCAGGTCACTTCTCATGCCTGTGTGGTGTGCAGTGGAGTTATATCAGTGTCAAGACCTTTAACTTTGGAAGCCATGTCCATGTTTGAGGAGGTCATCCTAGAAGCTGACATTTCAGCATGGGAAATGCAGCAGCCTCCTGTGCTCCTTCCCAGCGAACCAATGAAATGTAGGCCTTCCATAGATCCTGCTTCATACCTACCAGCCCCATGCAGATGTCCCAGATGTTCTGTGGCTTCTCAGATAGCTCTAGACTCCACACGAGCCACTGAACAGACCACCAAGCTGCCACTGCTTCTTACTTCAGAAATAAAAATGTTGGGAGGCAAATCTACCCATTTCTCCTACCAAGCAGAAGGCCAGAAGAAATGAAGAACAGGAGGACAACTCAAAAGCCCATATGCCCATCTAGTGTGTTTACTGGTGGGCTGTTGCCAGCTAGTCTGAACATTCTATGTTAGCTTCCCTGGGGAAAATGAGAGTCTCCAGAGTAGTTGGTGGACAACTAGTCAGTGTGGTCAGCAATTTTTGGTCATGCTGGAGTTCATAGGCAGGTGTCCACACTGGCAGAATAGCTCAGATGGTGATGCTATGGTAGTCTAAAATTAGGTAAGATGAATGTTGTCCATGAATGATTGAATCACGGTCTTTGTTTAATCTCTGCAAAACTCCTTTCCACAGTTGCTCCCATGGGGGAGAAGAATTGCATTGACATGACCCTGAAGTATTGCAGATGTGTAACCAAGAATATGTAGACTCTCTCTGAGCCAAAAAGCAGATCTTGAACTATAGATGCAACATGGGCCAAGACTTCATGAGGCATCAATACACTCCCTGACTGCATTTTGTCATCACACAACTCTACTCTCTATCCTGTTCTCCCAATTTCAAGACGTAAGCCAGGGACGTGATAGATAACACATGACCTCCAGAAGGCTTTAAATAATCTCAGGATAGTAATAGGTCTCTTGAATGGTCAATCCTGCTTCTTTCTTCTGTTGCATAAGCCAAGGGGCGTGCCAGTCTGAATTTCATGGTCACTTTGGTTTGGGTTTATTTGCCATTCTCGGCAAATAATAATTTCATTATTATTTGCTCTCTTTTCCTTTTCCTTTCAAGAGCTTCAGGGGCTCACCAGCTCATGGAGGCTATGACCCATACAGCTTTATTCCAAAGGGAGAGAAAGGAGAAAGGGTGAGTCCATCAGCATGAACCATCCACTTGCTTCATTACTGTGCAACTAAAGGATTAGAACCAAGGAAGGGATCTAGCAAAAAATCATCTTAAGATCTTTTATGTTGGTGTTTTGATATATCCTGCTCCATGCAGGATGAGAGTAAATGGCCTCAAGTTGCGCCAGGAGAGGTTTAGATTGGAAATTAGGAAAAATTTTTTCTTGGAAAGGGTTGTAAGGCATCGGAACAGGCTGCCCAGTTCGATGGTGAAGTCACCATCCCTGGAGGGGTTTAAAAGATGCATAGAGGAGGTCCTTAGAGACATGGTTTAGTGTTGGGTTAATGGTTGGACTCAATGATCTTGAGGGTCTTTTCCAACCAAAATGATTCTATGATTCTCCACCAGCTTTGAAAATCGGGCTAAAGGGATCTGAGGCATGTGTGTGTGCTGGTAACTGGAGATTCCCTCAAGTGGTACAGAAGGTTGGTGCTGCATGAAGCTCTTTGGGTTTGCAGGTCTGGGGCCATAACCTGCATGCTGTTACTTTCCATCTGTTTAGGGTCTACCTGGGAAGGATGGCGTTCCTGGGCTGCCGGGCAGGCCAGGGCGGACAGGTCCTCCTGGTCCCCCTGGATTCATGGTAAGTATTCGTTTTAACAAACCTTGTCAAATTCCCATGTAAGAAAAAAGGGAACATGTCTCTCAAATCTTTCTCTGTCTCCTGTTTTGCAGGGTCTCCCTGGTATCCAAGGTGATATTGTAAGTATTTTGAATGAAGCAAAGATCATCAATACAGTGGGACCCTAAAGCTTTGCTTTTCAAGCCTTTCAAAGGCCAATTGCATTGAGCTGGATAGGAGAACCAATTGATGCATTTAGTCTTTATGAGAGGCTATTGCTGTCACTGAATAGCTCTGAGTAGGTTTCCTTCTGTTCAGAGATTTGACAAATAATGCAATACAACATGGCCACATTTCTATGCAAGTAACCCTCAGTGAACTAGAGCTGTCCAGAAGGACAAGGGCTATGAACTCTGCCTTCAGTCGTATATATATATGTATATATTCAGGAAGAACCTGGGGCTATTGGTCAACAGCCTGTTGGAGATGAGCCAGCGTGTGCCCAGGTGGCCAAGAGGCCACCAGCATCCTGGCTGGGACCAGCACTGGTGTGGCCAGCAGGCCCAGGGCAGTGACCGTCCCTGTGCTGGGACCTGGGGAGGCCAAACCACCAATCCTGGGGCAGTTCTGGGCCCCTCACGCCAAGAAAGGGCTTGAGGTGCTGGAGCGAGTGGAGAGAAGGGAACGGAGCTGGTGAGGGGCTGGAGCACAAGTGTGATGGAGCGGCTGAGGGACCTGGGAGGTTCAGCTGGAGAACAGGAGCTGAGGGGAGACCTTCTGATCACTGAAAGGAAGTTGGACCCATAAATGACACATATATATTTCTCATCAATATTGAGACCAAAATCTACTTCTAGGAACCATGACGATTTTGAAAGTGAATGAAATTTTATTAGAGACAGGTCTGTAACGTCCCACAATGATGGTTTTGCAGGTGCTTTGCTGTTTAAAGTTTCAGGATTTATTTTTAATTCCAGGGATCTCCTGGCTATCCTGGACCAGCGGGACCAAAAGGAGACAAAGTGAGTTTTGTTCCTGTGTTTCATCGGGCAAAAGCTATTGTATTGCTCTGATCTCTAATTTTTAAGCATTTATATAGTAACCATTGTTGAATGTGAACTCGGGAGCTGTATGTAACCAGCCCTACACTGCTTGGGAGAGGTCCTTCGGCTTTGCTAGGAGGAATCTAACGTCTTTATGGACAAAAGTGCTCAGTCCTTATCACAGGCCCTTGGCACACTTCAGTTGGTTGGTGTTGCTTGGTTAGGTCATTCTGCCTTCCTGAGTTTCCACTAAGAACCAGCCTGTCTGAATACACTTAGGACAGAAAAAGGTAGGACTTCAAGATCAGTTGTGGGCAGATCCCAGGAGCAGCTGTCCTGTCCTTCCCCCATGCCCCAATGCACGTTCCTCTTCCTCCCTTGCATCCACCTGAGCTGTCTGGCTACACATCAGGGAGCAGGTCCTGCTGAAAGCCAACCTCCTTTTTTTTTGCCTAGGGCCACTATTATTTAATAAATTCATCAATGACTTGGATGAGAGAATAGAGTGACTGTCAGCAAGTTTGCTGATGACACCAAGCTGGGAGGAGTGGTGACACTGGAAGCTGTGCTGCCATCAGAGACCTGGACAGGATGGAGAGCTGGGCGGGGAAAAGTTTAATGGAATAGAACAAGGGCAAGTGTAGAGTCTTGAATCTGGGCAGGAACAACCTCAGGTTCCTGTGTAAGTTGGGGAATGACCTGTTAGAGAACAGTGTAGGGGAAAGGGACCTGGGGGTCCTGGGGACAGCAGGGTGACCATGAGCCAGCACTGGGCCCTTGTGGCCAGGAAGCCAATGGGACCTGGGGTGGGTTAGAAGGGGGTGGTCAGTAGGTCAGAGAGGTTCTCCTGCCCCTCTGCTCTGCCCTGGGGAGACCACACCTGGAATCTTGTGTCCAGTTGTGGCCCCTCAGTTCCAGCAGGACAGGGAACCGCTGGAGAGAGTCCAGCGCAGGGCAACAAAGATGCTGAAGGGAGTGGAGCATCTCCCGTGTGAGGAAAGGCTGAGGGAGCTGGGGCTCTGGAGCTGGACAAGAGGACACTGAGGGGTGACCTCATTCATGTTTACAGATATATAAAGGGTGAGTGTCAGGAGGATGGAGCCAGGCTCTTCTCATTGACAACCAATGGTAAGACAAGGGGTAATGGGTTCAAACTGGAACACAAAAGGTTCCACTTAAATTTGAGAAGAAACTTCTTCATGGTGAGGGTGGCAGAGCCTGGCCCAGGCTGCCCAGGGGGGTTGTGGAGTCTCCTTCTGTGCAGATATTCAAAACCCACCTGGACACCTTCCTGTGCAACCTCATCTGGGTGTTCCTTCTCCAGCCAGGGGATTGTACTAGATGATCTTTTGAGGTGCCTTCCAATCCCTGACATTCTGTGATCCTATGATTCTGTGATTATGTTTCTGCCACGCCAGTAAGCAGAGCTCATGTGGTTTCTGGTATCTCTTGCCAAAGAGTTCCTGCAAGCAGGTGGTTTGGGTTTGCAGCATAAGGAGGGGCTGTTTGGTTTTAATGTCACAGTGATAATGAAATCGCCTCTAAATTATGAAAATAACTGATTGCACCTGGGCTTCCTAATGTAGCTAAGCATGTGTTTTCTTCCCTTTGTGTGCAGGGTGAACCAGGCTATGTCCTGGGAGGAGTGGAGGTGATTCCTGGCCAAAATGGTCAGCCTGGCCCCCCCGTGAGTATCATACCCAGGGTGTGGTGGACCTTTCAGCATCTCAAGGGCTGGCAGAGGAGTGAAGGAGTTGGGAGAGAGCCTGTGTCCCTCCTTCTCCTGTTTTTGCTGTTGCAGGGAAAGAAAGGGCAGCCAGGGGTTCCTGGGGTAGCAGGACCACCAGGTTTACCAGGGCCACAGGGGCCACCAGGAATCTCCATCAAGGTGAGCATGGTTGTTTGAAGCATGGTTCTGTGATGTTGTACCACAGAAAGAGGGAACCTGACATAGCTCAGGATCTCTGGATGCTCTGTTCACTCACGGGCCTTGGGAACACACATTTCTTCTCTCTGTCATGGGAACGTCCCATTGAGGCATGAAAGGAGGAACCCTGCAAAACATTCCCATCATCGGGATCCTGCTGTTCAACACAGTGGGAATCAATGATGAGCTTGAAAAGGTGATGGTCAACATGGTCTGACATGGACCAACTAAGACTTTTCCAGCTCCAGGTCATTGGGAAGGTTGTTTGGTGATCCTGGAGTGAAATACGCAGGATCACCTGTGCTGTGCACAGCCAAAACCAGGCTGATGGTTGTCACCAAATATCTGCTTGCACTGAGGGTGGGTCAAAAAGTCTCAGCAGAGATCAAGAGATCTAATCTCCCCTCCTCTACCCTAAGGGAAGGTTGTCATCAGATACTGGTGGTTGAGGTGTCTGGAGCATGACGATTAGCAGACACCTCTGCTAAAGCTCCATCTTCCCTTTGGGATGTGGGGTTTGGTCTCTGGACTTAGCCTGCAGGAGCTTTTTGCTGGGACTAGGTTTAGAGAAGACCCCCTCTCTAAATTACCACTCCATGGTAATTCTCCTTGTCTTTTATGTTTCAGGGTGAACCAGGGAATTCAGGTAACAGGGTAAGTATCTGAGATTGTCTTTCACTTTTGAGCGTGATGAGAAGCCTTTATAAAAATGATTTCTAAGCTGTCTGGTTTCCACACTTAGCAGAGGTCCGTCAAGACCTAAAAGCACTGCTAGGACATGCCTTAAGACTGTCCTGTGCTTTATGCAGGGCCCTCGTGGAAAGAATGGCCTCAAGGGTGACAGAGGAGGTGCGGGAGAGCCGGTGAGTGGTGCACCCATGGTCAGTAGCTAAGGAAGAGCTGCCAACCACAGTAGGAAAGGGCTGTTGGCCTTGGGATGGCATCTGCCACCTGGGGTGACTGTAGAGGGACAATGTCTACTGCCAGTTTTCATCAGTTGCCTCTTTGCGATGCTTCACTCCGCTGATGAGTGCTGGCAGGTTAAGCAGGGCAAATTAAGCGTTTTTCACTTTGTCAGCCTCATCCTGTTGACCCGTCACTCAGGAATTGCCAAAAGGGAAATGCTAGAAACCCAATAAAGGCATGAGATAACAGCCTTTTGTTGTGCCAAAAGCAAGGACAAGATCTTCCTTGTGGCACAGCTGTGAGAAGTGCATCCATCACTGTGCTCACCATGATCATCAACTGTGTGGTGTAGTCAATCATGTTGGCAGATGATAACAAATGCCGCCTGATAAAGGCTGCTCCACAGCAACAGTGATTCACCCTTGAGCCCCCACTGTCTCCACCACCCACAGAGCAGCTGATTATAACCCTGCTCCTTCCTACATCCCACTCCCTGGTCTGAGCAGGACAGAGAAGAACTGGGGCAGGTCCAGAGGGTGGCAAGAAGGTGGACCAAAGGTGTGGGACAGCAAATGGACTGAGCTGGCAGCAGATTCAAGACAAACATCAGGTGGTGCTTCTTTGCAGAAATCCCACAAGGATGCTTTGGGTGTAGGAAGCTTGAGTTCAAGGGGAGATAAGTGAAGGAAAAAGGCCCATGGAGGACTACTAGGAATAAAAGAAACCACGTTTGTCTTGGGAAGTCCCTGCATTACAAATAACTCAAACCTGAAAGATTACTCAGGGACTACATGTATGTCCTGTTCTTGCATCCTTCCCAAGGTGTATATTACTGCCTGTCATCATATATGGTAGCTTTTTTTGTTACCTTTGCCATATTGTGGAGCTGTATTCCATAGACCAACCATTTCCACATGTCAGTCTTCACCATTTCTCCATCAGCAGCATTCCTGTGGTCACACTTACAGCAACAAAGCCATAAAGAGCCACTGGAGAAGGCAGCTGCTGCCAAATCACCATGGGTACCCAGCCTCTGTCTTCCTATGTCACAAGCAAACACATCTTTATTTTCCTTTACCAAGTAAAGCCTGTGATCCAGAGCTTATTTGTGGGGGAAAGAGAGGAAATTTGGGAATACATAAACATCTCTAGAAATCCTCAGTGGCAAAGGAACCAGGCACATCAGTCTGTACATTTCTCTGCTTGTGTTTCTGCAGAATTAAATAATAAACCTTTTCTTTAGCATGATTGGTAACAAAGAGTTTAGAATGAAAATATTTGATAAAGTATCCTCCTTTTCAGGGGAAACCTGGCCTGCCGGGCCCTGTAGGGCTGGATGGTGCCCCCGGACTGCCTGGACCAAGGGGAGAAAAGGTCATTATTTGTTTCAGATGCTTGCAGGATCCATCAGCCCAAGGGGGATGATTATTATATGACTCTATAGTAACTATATATCATAACATGCATGCAATTTAATATTAGGCAGTAGGTATAAGGTATATATAATAATATGTTTGATTATACAAGATATATTATAGATAAAACACAGGTAATTAATATGCAATGTATGAGTGCATGGACTATGTAAAACATATGCTATATGCTAGATATATGACATGTATGTAAAAATACATATATTTTTTAAATTTGCTTTCCGTCTACTTTCATAATGTCCAGTGGAGATAACATGCTCAGCAGGCTCTTCTGCAGTATGTGAACCTCCAGTCTCATCCTGTTCTGCCAGTGGAGCCTTGTTTTGACTAAAGCATCTTGTTTTCCAGGGTAACAAAGGGCAAGGTGGTGTTAAAGGGGAAAAGGTGAGAGTGGCTGGCACTGGAGTGCTGAGTAGGAGGGGAAGAAGCACTGGGTCTGGTTTTGGGCTCAAAACAAAGCAGTTGAGGTGGTTATCTGTTTGGAGATCAAGAGGAAGGGAATTTGAAGTCCCCTCACCCAAAGGCTTCTCCTCGTCAGATGTAACTGGACCTTGTAGCTACAAGCTACGTAATCACAAGGTTTGGGAGCTCACTGCTGCTGGAAGAGCTCTCGTGCATGGGGTAGACCTTGCACCAATGGTAAATCCCCAGACACCGACAAACAAACCTTCAATATTCTTTACCAGTCCATACTGAGTATTCACAGGTTGGTTTTATTGAGCCGTGCTTCAGGTTTGCTGTTTTTACAGCTCCCCCAGCTGCGCTTGTTCCGCACATACGTTTGATTGTAACCTCAAAAGTCAAAAGAAATGGCAGCATTTTTTCCTAAGAGTAGCTAGAGTCATGAAAAGTGGAAATAGACTGTTAGTCTTCCTCCAGCCAGTGGATCTTGCAGGAGCAAGGCCCTGCAAGCACAGCGGGTACATTTACGCACAGGTTCCACCTCTGAGCAGAGTCCTGAGGCTGGCTTAGGCAAAACACTGACCTGGTCTAGTAGGTCCCATGCTCTCACAGCTGTCTTCATACCTTTTCTTGCTTGCAAAGGCCCATCTTCAATAGGTTTGACCTGGGATGAGAGCTTGCTGCTCTGTGCTTGGTCTCCTGGTAGATGGCAACCAGGTGTGCTGGAGATGGGCATGGGGATTTCCATCTCTCACCCAAAAGCCCTCATAGCTGTCTGAAAGAGCTGTATTGTAGTTAGTGAAAAATTGAGATGAAGAAGCTTCTTCCTTTGCTTCCTCTGGCTGGGATCTTCTCTACTACAGCACAGACAAAAAGCTCCAAATCTGTTTTCAATCCAGTGGAAATTCTCTTTTGATGTCTTACAGGGACTCCCAGGACCTCCAGGGCAGAAGGGAAACCAAGTAAGTCAAACAGTAAGAGAACAACATGTTTGGCTAGCTCAGGTGAAGGTGTCCTGACTTTCCCCGGCTTGTTCCATGTGTACGACTCTTATAAGCACAGTTGAGTGTGTTTGTTGGGGGGGTTATGCGGAGATGAAGCCCCCAGGGATGCACTTGAGCTCAGTGTCTCCTCTCCATCTTGTGCTTCTGAAATGAGTTTTGAGATGATTTAAGGAATGGATGGGAAGAGCAATAAGAAGAAGTTTTTCATTGTTCATTTTATGTCCTCTTGCCTTGCCAGGGGAACCCAGGATTCCCAGGTGCTCCAGCTATGGGGGTAACTATGAGTGTATTATAGTCCTTCTCATGCCGTAGCTATGAGGTACCACCACCAGTGCTGCCAATAGACCAAGGACCAAGAGAGATGTGTACCACTAAACTGCAGGAAGGATTAATGGACCTTTTCCTTGACCCTCCAGACAACTATGTCCTCTGCTTCCTTGCTCCACTTCTTATATTCCCAGCCCAGCACCACAGTTGTCCACTGGCTCCTCAAAGGAGCTTCAGTGCTGTGCAGGAAACATCAGGCTAAAGCCTTCCCACCACTGAAGCCCTGTGCTCCAGGCCTGTCCTCCACTCAAGCTCCCCATTCCCAATGGGGCTGTGCTGGTCCCTGCTGAAGAGGAGCTGCTGATGGGTCTCCTTTGCCTCATTCCTATGTGGAAATAGGGCTCCTACAGCCTCCTCTTCGTGTTCTTCCAAATGCTAGGGCAGCTTTAAGGAGAAACCTTGGTGGTGGCCATTTCTGTGTACCCCACAGCATTTCTTCAAGGGCTGTGGGGGCAGCCGGATGTTGCATTAAGGACTGAGACTCACTGGTGGTTCAGTTCCATCCCTGGAGCTAAAACTTGCTGAAGCTGATGGGATTCCTTCACAAGTTTTACTGGGTTTGGGGTTTGGCTTGTAGCCCTTTCTGGTGTTTTATGACCCGGTGCAGGTGATGAGTTTCCTATCCCATAACAAGGCTGAGATTCTCTTGCTTTGGAAAAGGTGACATGAATAGAAGCTCCTTTGAAAGGGAGATCTTTTTCCCCCAAATAATAATTTTTGTGATTTCTTTTTATCCTCAGGTTTTGGGACCTCCAGGCAAGAAGGGCATCAGGGTAAGTCCATTAAATAGCACTGCTTGAAACTTAGATGAGAACTTGGCCTGAAAATGTGAGAGTTGGAGCATATTTCACCATTTGAAATCATATCTCCCCTGTGATTGACTGGAGGGGTTGGAAAAGTAGCAGTAGTCTTGCCCTGCTGATATTTCTTTTGGTTTTATTAGCATTTTATGCCTGTCATTGTCTTTCTAGCCCCAGTCCATGGGGAAATTTGGAGTTTCTATGTGCTAGTGTTAGAAGGTAGAGATCACCAAAGCACAGATACAGCCAATGCACCAAAGGTACTTGCCATCCAAGAGACGCATTGATGTGTAATCGAAGCACAGCTGAGACTAAAAGGGACTTTTGGAGGTCTCTAGTCCCACCCCCTTCTTAAAACAGATCCAACATCAAAGCTGGGTCAGGTTGCTCAAGACCTTTTGTGCTTAACATCTCCACAGATGGAGATTCCCCACTTCTCTGGGTCCCTGACCCAGTATTTGTCATCCCTGGGACTGAAGGAAGTTGAGTTTCTCAAACCAGGGAGATTTCTGAGACAGATCTGTGCCCTGACTATGTCGTCCATATTGTACATCTGCTTTATAGGCAGGTGGATATAGTTCACTCTCACACAGCCCTCATGGTGGAACGTGGTCTGGAATATCTTATTTTTTAAAATTCTTGATAGTTTATTGCCAGCCTGCAGAGATTATCTCCCTTATTTACTTACTTATCTCCCTTATTTACTACTTCTTTTGGCTTTTTGACTGCTAGCATTCATGAAATACCCTACAGTGCTTCATATGTCCCTCACCCTTTAGAGACAATGAAGTTTGTCCTTTTCACTGGGCTTGGATGTTGGAGCCAACACCCTTCCTTGGTCTTACTGTCCAGAGAGCTTAAAACTAATTAGCAAAAACTTCTCACTTCTTTTGAGCTGACTGCCTGTAAACAGTGACCTGGGACCTGAATTTTATCCTGCTTATACCACTATGAATGCACACATGGTGCTTTACATTATACAAGTTGCATCATTGGAGAGGTTGGAACTACTGTGATGGGTTTTGTATGGCAGAAGACCAGGTACCGCAGAGAAAGCTGAAGTGTAAGCCTAGTGATGGATGCATGGGTGGATTTTGCAAGGGAATGTTTTTCATGGTGTATTAAAAGTACAAAATGCAGCTCTAGAGAGCCACATGAACAGGGCTTGTTTTCCTGCATGATATTAGTTCTGAGAATGTCTTTATTCACAGGGAGATATTGGACCAACAGGGCCCCTGGGACCGCAAGGAGACAAAGGAGTACAAGGAGACAAAGGGGAGAAGGTAATGCACGTGCTTTCTTGGCACATCCTTTATGGGTAGAAGGGTTTGTTTTGTTTGTATCCACAAAGGAAGCTCTGAGGTAGGGTGGAATTCCTCATGCTAACAAGGAGCACCCACGTACTGTACACCAAGGGGAGACTTGTCACAGTGAGAAGTCAAAACCTCCTTGAAAGGAGGTCAGTGAGAGATGTAGAGTCACTGATTCTCAGCTCATCCGGCTGCCCGTGGTTGATGAAAATCCCTAAGATCTGCTCTGTCTCAACATGAGGAAGCAGTTTGTTACACTGAGAGTGGTGAGAGCCTGGCCCAAGTTGCCCAAAGAGGTGATAGATGACCCATCCCTGGAGACATCCCAGGCCAGGCTGGACGGGGCTCTGAGCAACCTGAGCTGGTGAAGATGTCCCTGCTCATGGCAGGGGGGGCACTGGATGAGCTTGGAATGTCCCTTCCAACCCAAACTATTCTATGATTCTGTGTTCTCAAGAGTGAGATAATGAGTGGAGCAGGGTCGTGCCACCACAGCTGGTGCCTGGCAGTGGAAGAATTGTGGCCAGGATCTGTGAGGTTGGGATGGGGAAACAGAAGGCGCATCATGGGTTCCCCAAATAACACTATAGTGGAAGCTATCTCTCCACAATAGCATCTCTCAGAAGTGACAACGAGTGTTGTTAGGAGAGGAGAAGGACCATGTGGCAGCCATGAAGGACAAACTGGGAGGTAGTACCAGCACCAGGTTTAGCCCTAGCTGTGTCTCTGTAGAGTTGCAGAGAGGAAAATCTCCACAGGTGTCACACTGAGACACGCATCATCATTGATTTTTGCAGGGAAGTCCAGGTTTCGGCATTCCTGGTCAACCTGGGCTAAAGGGAGACCCAGGCGATAGGGTGAGTGGGGCAATCTGCTGGGTGTGGAAAGGGGAGGGCTAAGGAGACAAATCAGGAGGTTCAGAGACAAAATCTTTCTGTCACCTCTATGCATGTGAGTTTGTTGGCCTTCAGCCCTTAGGAAATTAATCCTGGGGTGGTGGCAAGGAGCAGGGCTGTCACCCAGCGGTTAAAGATCCCATGGTGGTCTTGAGTGATGGGGTAGTTAGGACTGTCTTCCACACTCACGTGCAAAGGCGTTGGGCTCCTCCAAAATGCAGAGAGAAGATCACTCATGAGTCTGGAGAAAACACAGATGGTCAATGCTCAACTGGTAATTCTCCAAACAGCAAAGCCAAAGAAGCCCCGTTTCAAATAGCTTTGTGACCTGAATGTGGGCTTGACCTTCATCTTCCCGACTTATATGTCTCAGAAGGTGCAAGCTTCTGGTAGTTCCCACATGAGTTCACTGATTTCTAGTAAGGGTTGGGTTGATGCCTTGGTGTTCCATCCCTTGGGGATATTAAAAGTCCCTTTCATTTTAAACCAGCAAAAGCTTGCAAAACCCAACAACTCGGGATTGGACTAGATGATCTTTTGAGGTCACTTCCAATCCCTAACATTCTGTGACTCTGTGAACTTCAAGGTTCCTACCCTTCTGTTCAAAGCTAGTCACCAAATTGTTGGTGGCTTCAGAAGTGCGGAAGCTGGATGCATCTAGACACTGTGTGCTCTTCTCTTAGGACACAATCTGTTTTGCCCTTCTCTGCACTTTTCTACACTGTTTCAATCTAAGAGCAGCTTTTCAGCACTGAGTCTGGGTTTTACACCCTTTAGCTACAACAGAGGACCCTCACCTGAAATTATTCTATGCGTATCATTCTTGCCATGCGACTAATGGTCTTTATTTCTGCAGGGAAATGTAGGTTTGTCTGGCAAACCAGGTCAAAAGGTGAGTCTATGCAGTGATTGCAACGCATAAAGCAATGTCTCACAACTGGTTTCTGTGTTACCCAAAGCACCTTGAGTCAGTGGAGTTCTACCTTTGCCATGGGGCTTAGTGTCAAAACATAGGGAGTGTTCAAAAGCTGACAGGTCTGAACAAATTCTGCTTTACTGGAGTCTCTGTATGACACACAGAGCCCTGCATAGGATAAATAAATGCTTTTGCATCTTTAATGAGGCTTTAAAAATATCTGTAAATCCTGGCTTGTAGCAAAGGTTCAAAACTGGTCAAGAGAGGTCTGGAAAACACCTCAAACGTGGTGTTCGTTCAGTGAATCTGTCTTGCTGTGTACATTGCTCAGTGTCGCTCCTCAGGCTTGGCTGAAGGAGCATATGGATTTGGGAATTGTTACAGCACAATACAGAGCCCAGTGAATGGAATATTTAGGCTGGGTAAACTTCATGGGCATGGAGAAATTGGTTGTCAAAAGAGATAAATGAGATGCATCCAAGGCAGAGTGTGTTAACAAGACGTGTTAATGCAGTTGCAAAGTGGAGAAGGCAGCAAAAGGTATTTTGGTTTGGGAGAAGGCATGGTAAGGTGGTTGAGTGATGAGGAAGGTCTCTGTTGTACAAACCCCAACCAGAGCAGATGCGTAAGTGCCCACGCATGAGAGCTCAACTGATTTCACATGGGAACAGGCGTTAAAACATGGAGGGAAAACTGACGCTGTGTCCACACCCCTCTCTCAAGACCGGACCCATGTCCTGGGTCTCCACTAATGGGCCACCATATTTGAATTGCAAAGCTTCATCAGAAGAGTCTGTCCTGCAGTGTCTGACAAGGCTGATGGTGGAGTCTGGTTGGACTACATTAGAGATGGATGGACTACAGTAGAGACGAATGCTCTCCAGCCTTGCCTGCTGAGCTAATACTATAAGCACAGCCCTTCCTAGAGCAGGGTAGATGCTCTGAGCCCAAGCTTCAGCCAGGAAGCAATTGCATGGCTATGGGGCCTGTAACACTGTCTGAATATGCCCCGCAGTGTCTAAAATTTGAGGACTATGAAATGCAAAAGAGGAATGTAACAACGGACTTGTTTTCTTTAGGGGGAGATAGGTCTGAAGGGAGAGAAAGGTGAACCAGGATTCCCTGGGAAACCAGGCGAGACCGGACTAAGAGGTAAAGATGTAAGTAGAAGCTAACGATCCAGTCAGATGGTCATGCTGGACATCTCGGTGCACCACTCTGTACCAAGATAACAACTCCAGGTTATGCCCTTGCAACAACAAGTGGTCAACAGACCAGGCTGCACAAATTACCTTTAATTAGGCGTGATGGTTTGCTCATTAAGGGATATATATCACAAAAATGATCTGAGGGCTGGAACAGCTCTGCTGGGAGGACAGGCTGAGAGAGTTGGGGTGTTCAGCTGGAGAAGAGAAGCTCCAGGGAGACCTTATTGCGGCCTTTCTGTACTTAAAAGAGGCTGATAAGAAAGACGGGAACAGGCTTTTTGGCAGAGCCTGTTGCAACAGGACAAGGGGTGATGATATTAACTAAAGGAATGGAGATTCAGACTAGATATGATGAAGAAATATTTACAATGAGGGTGGTAAAACACTGGCCCAGGTTGCCCAGACCTGAACCCTGCTCATTTTATTTCCAGTTTACTTGTCCTTAGGTTAGACAAATCTATGAAGAACCTTCTTCATCTTGCCCTTGGCTTTTCTTTCTGTTATTTTAGCTTTGATTTTATCTTCCAAAGCTAAAGGCTGAAAAAGAAAGGACAAAAAAGGTTTTAGAAGTTCCTTCTCCTCTCTTTTAGGGAGAAGCTGGTGTCCCTGGAGAACCAGGAGAGAGAGGAATCAGGGTAATAATTGTTATTATTATAATTTTCTGCCCAGGTGAGTGATGGGGCATCAAGGGAGGCTGCTCTGCTGCTGCCCAGGCATCCCTGATTGGTGCACAAGGGGAGAACTTCCTTCTCCAGCCCAACGAGAAATGTCCATGCGCAAATATTTATTTTCTGAATGAAAAACAGTAGAGGGGTAGCATTTCTCTTGTTTATGTGCTCAAAAATAATTTCTGATTGCTTCTCTGAATCCTTTCTTACAGGGTCCACCTGGACTCCCAGGACGACCTGGAGAGCAGGGGATAAAAGGCGACACAGGACAACCTGGGAAAGATGTAAGGCAATCCCTAAAGGAGCAGTTGAGAGAGGGAGGACTTGAGAGAATGCAATGCCAAAGGAAAAAACAGATTATTTTCGGTCTTGCAGTCTATGAGGCATGGGAAGCTCCCTCTCTCTTTTCTGGGTAGGGGGTCTCCTCTTCAAAACAGACAATTAGAGCTGTTTCTTGCTTCTTTTTTATTAGCTAGAGCACAAGTTAAATAGCAGAACTGTGCACTGGGCATTTCTGAGTGTGCAGAACCTTCCCCAGCTCCACACTGCTTGAAATAAAACATTTATCACTGTCTCAGTCTGATGAGGAAGGGAAATTATGCGCTTATGTTCTGCCTGTTCTCCCTCCAATAGCTTTATTATTAAATAACAGAGAACTCCTCCACAGGAGAGATGTTGAAATCCAGATTTCATTAGCTCAGCTGCTTGAAGATGGGTTTGTTAGTCCATCAGATGCTGAGCTGGCAAGAAGTGGGGAGTCTGCTGAGCCCCCCCTCCCCTGCCATGGCTTGTTCTCATCCTCCCTCTCTCTCCCCCTCCTAGGGAATCACTGGAGAGAAGGGAAACAAGGGCGAATCTGTAGGTTTGCACATTCCCCTCTATAACCTTGCATGAGAGAGAGGCTGTTTGGGGACTAAAATGTTAAATTGCACCACTAATTATTTTCTGGGGGTTGGGGTGTGGTGGTGTTGTATCTTCATAGGGTGAGCCTGGGCTACCTGGGACTCCTGGAAGCCTTGTGAGTAATGCATAATTCTGTTGTTTTACATATTTTTGGGGGGAGGAAGGGGTATATTGAGATCTTTCATGAATCCATGGTGCTATGGAGGACACACCACCAGAACATATTGCTTGCAACAGTGCATTTCCCTCCTAACCTTATCAAAGGTGCAAAGCAGTGCAGCAGATATATGCATGAATCCCACCCCAGATGGCTTGTTACTGATGATGCAAAGAGATTGTGGCACAGAAAAGACTAAAAGCTATCTATGAACCCATCTGATACTTTTAATCAAGTACCTGTTGTGTAGTCAAGGCACCTGGGCTCTTTCTATAGTCAAGACAGACAGATGGATGCCTTCTAGGAAAGGTACTTAGATGGGGTGACTGATGCTCAGGACTCCTCTGTGCCTTTGTATGGAGTTTTCCTTTGGCTAAGAGGCCTAACATTAAGTTGGGACAGATGAAAAGCAAGCAACTCAACCCAGGTTCATCAAAAATAAGGCTGAAATAGGTTTTGAAAGGCCATTGAGGTCATCAGGAAGGTGTTCTGGTGCATTAATGTGCAAGGAGGCATTTTTTCACCCCATTGGCTTCAGTGGAGGTAAAGCCACTCCAGTGTGAAACAAGACTACTGGCAGCTACAGCCTCTTGTGAGAGCTGTGATAGAATTTATCTTCCATCCCTAGGGATGGGGCATCGGCAGGATCTGAGTAAGAGGCTCCTTCAAAGTGGGCAAAATGCTACTGACCACCTTCAGCAGTATTATTCCTGTACAAAACAGTGGTTTCTACCAACTTTGGAACTCAAAAGAAGCCAGGAGCAAGGAGTCATTGCCTTCTGGTGATGGATGCTTCTCTCCATATATCTCAGCTCCCTGTCAGTTTGTGTCCAAACTCTCTACAACTATGTGAAAGGAGGTTGGAACATGGAGGGTGCTGGTCTCTTCTCACAACTAGCAAGAGATAGGATGAGACGAAATGACTTCACGTTGTGCCAGGGGAGGTTGAGGTTGGATGTTGGGAACAATTTCTTCACTGCAAGGGCTGTTGGGCATTGGAACAGGCTGCCCAGGGCAGTGGTAGAGTCACCATCCCTCGAGGAGTTGAAAAGTCGCATAGATGAGGTTCTTAGGGTCATGGTTTAGTGACAGTGTTGAGCTAATGGTTGGACTCAATGATCTTGAGGGTCTCTTCCAACCAAGATGACTCTACGATTCTCTGTGAGGTTTATATCTCTGATTCTATGGCATGTTTAGGTTTAAGTTGCTGACTCTGTGCTGATGGATAAGGGCTGACAGGGATAAAAGACACGTGGAGGTGAGAGCTTCTATCAAAGACACCATAATTCACTTTTTGAGCAAGGTTTCTTCCATTTTTTTGCAGATGTCTTCTCTGGAGAACACCATCACCTTGAAAGGTGACAAGGTACGATCTCCTTCTTGCTGGTGAAGATGTGTGTTGAAGCTGAATATGTGATTATTTAAGCAGCATGTTTCAAGTGAAGAGCAGAGCTGCTCCAAATATAACTTAATTATGTTGAATCCATGAGATAGTTACAAGAAAAGGCTGGTTGGTCAGTGTGGGAAAGATGTTGTTAGTCTGGGGCCAGTGTGTGAGAAATAATACAATGCATGATGAAACCAGCAACTCCATTGGGAATTTTAGAAGGGATGAAGAACTAACATGTTCCTGCTGGCTTACAGGGGGATCGTGGAAAGGATGGTTTGAAAGGCGAAAGAGGTCCTCCAGGCCCAAAGGTATGTCCCGAATATGTAGAGGAATCTTTGTGTTGGTGTCATTGTGTTGGGCTGGCCAGAGGAGCAGATCACCCATCTCAGATTTCTTCTGACCCTCCAAAAGATTGGATTTTCAAAGCAGTTTCTAAGCTGGGCTCGTAAACTTGTGGTCACAGTGATGTTATAGTCCTAGAACTTAATTAAGCAGATGCATGACATTTAAGGAGGAAGATGTGCAGGAGCCAGATGGAATAAATTTCTAAAGGGTTCAGGAATGTGTCCTCCCTTTTCCCTTTGCACGATGAAAAGAACATCAGAAAGTGATGGAAGGAGAAAAGATTTCTGATCCCACACACATCTAGAGATTTTTCGAGGTGGGACCAGCTCCTTGACTTAATGGAGAGGAAAACACTGAAGAAAGCAGCATCAGTGGGTACAGGTGGATCTCCTGTTTGGTACAAGATCCAGGTCTTTGCAAAGGCAAGGACTCATTCAGGTGACATGCATGGGCTGTGCCCATGTACCCCCTTCAGCTAGTGGTTCCTTTGCCCTGGCACACCTTGGCATGGAGGTACAGCAGCCTCAGGGCCTTCCTGGCACCCTTCATTCCACCGGAATCTGTCTATACAGAAACCAGATTTCAGTGAAATGAAGCCTGTCAGAGAGGCAGGTCATCCCCCACCTCAGCACATGTTTTTCGCCCTACCACTGGACTTCCCAAGCCATTGTGGCTCATCCATCATTTCATCCACAATGGTGACCCAGGATCACTGGCCTGGAGAGCCACATCATGCTGGGCAAGAAGAGACAGATAGCCTGTCCATGGGACTTGCTGTTGGGAGTCCAACCCATTGGACATATTTGACCAGGACTGTGTGTGGCCGTATGGAGGACCACCAGGACCACAGCCACCTCCAGAAGGGACCACCACTCATGGGGGCACCTTGACCATCCTCTTCCTTGCTGCTACCTCTGCACAGCCGCCACAGCATTGGTGGCACTGAGGAGCCCTCAGAAACCTTTTCTTCTTTATACAATGTACACTGCCAAGAAATGGAGAGGGGGATGGTGCAAAGCTCTGGTCCAAATATCACTTTGATGATGGTCATGTCTGGCTCTGGTCCAGGCCTGTCCTATAAAATGAAGCCAGCAACTGTATCCGATGGTAGAGGGAAGGAGTCTGTTGAGCAGGGTGGGATTCACCCCCAATATCTGAGCTGATGGGCATTTATCTGGGGTCTCTTGGTGGGCTGGTAGCAGATTTAAGGGCCAGATACCTGACTCTTGCCCCTCCTCAGAGCTCCTCTTCCTTGCTTCATCAGGATAATGACTTAATTAATGAGTTGTTCTTGTTCATTTGAAGGGAGAACCCGGTCCACCAGGCAAAGCAGTGGAAATGAAGGTAAATAAAATAAAAATTATAGAGCATATCTATGTCGGAAACACTTCCCTCTCTGCCTGGGGTTGGGATGGCAGAGGGGACTCAATGTGTGCCCCCAGGCTTCGTCACCACCACCGGCTTCCTGGGCTGGAGAAGTTCTGACCCTTCTTTCCTCTTGCAGGATCTGGAGAGGCTTTTTGAAGCAAATGGTATCAAGGTGGGTAACGCTTTGACTTTCCTTCTGAGAAGGTGTTTGTAATTAAGCTTTTTCATCTATCCCTTCTGACAAGGTGTTTGTAATTAAGCTTTTTCATCTATTTCTTCTGGCCTTCTGGAGCCTATGTGTGCTCCCTCAGGTCCAGAACTGGCACTCAGTAGAAGGCAGGGTTATTAGATTTCCTTTTACAACTTACCATGTATATTCAATAGCTTATTTGACAGCTTTTCTGCTGCTATATTATAGTGGGGGTGGTTTTGAGACCTGTGTGACATTGAGACTTGGCAAATACTCATTCAGAGCTTGGTGCTACCACCTGGGTTGGCTTGTACGTCAGCACTGGGTCTGCGCAGTCAGCAAGAAGAGACCCACACAGAATCCTGGGTGCTCTGACCATGCTGTGTGTCCTGTTCAGCACAAAGTCCAGTTTGGGCTGATCCTCAGCTCGTAACACAAATAATAGTGAATAGTCACTGCACAATACAGCACTGATAGACTGATGGCCTCCCTCTGGACTCTCAAGGTGGCCATCAAGCTTAGGAAGAGTGATGAGGCTCAGCTTGTAGTATCTGCCAGGCAGGCAGGTGTAGTTGTGCTCGTTACCTTCAGCTCTGTTCTGTAAGCTGGTAGATGAAAGATTGGACACAAGTTGGGAACGTGCACTTGCAGCCCAGAAGACAATTGTATCCTGGGCTGCATCCCCAGCAGCGTGGGCAGCAGGTGGAGGGAGGGGATCCTGCAGTGCTGGTCCAGCTTTGGGTCCTCAGCACAGGACACACATGGACCTGCTGGAGAGGGGCCAGAGGAGCCACAGGAATGACCCGAGGCTGGAACAGCTCTGCTGGGAGGACACGCTGAGAGAGTTGGGGTGTTCAGCTGAAGAAGAGAAGCTCTGGGGAGACCTTATTGCAACATTTCCAGACTTAAAAGGGGCTGATAAGAAAGATGGGGACAGACTTTTGAGCAGGACCTGTTGCAATAGGACAAGGTGTGATGGTTTTAAACTAAAGGAGGGAGATTCAGGCTGGACATGGGTAAAGAATTTTTACAGAGAGGGTGGTGAGAGCCTGGCCCAGGTTGGGCAGAGAGGTGGTGGATGAACCATCCCTGGAGACATCCCAGGCCAGGCTGGACGGGGCTCTGAGCAACCTGAGCTGGTGAAGATGTCCCTGCTCATGGCAGGGCGGGAACTGGATGGCCTTTGAAGGTCCCTTTAAGCCCAAACTATTCTAAGCTCTGGAGATGTAACCAAGGGAGGTGAGGGACTGACTGATCTGGTCAAATGTGGGGGTTTTACTCAGGATGGGGAGATTCACCACGTAAGCACCACCAATCAGCTCCTAGATGCCCAAACCATAGACCCCTATATTAATATTGGTCCTTGGCTGCTGGGACCCATCACTTCACCAGGTTCCCTGTGAGCCCCACTGGAAATGCACCAACCATTGTTCAGGGGTGGCTGCACTTGCACTGTTGTGTGCCAGGAACAGGAGGGTGGCACTGGACTTCTTCCCTAATGGTCTCCACTGGTTGCAGCTGGCACTGCTGAGGGACCTCTCCAATGCGCTACTGCGGGACGGGCTGGACAGGCTGCTTTGGCAGCTGGGTGGCTCCAGGACAAGCAAGACCTCCAGGAGAAAGCAGGTACCTCTACATGCCACTGAGCACGGCCTGTGTATTGTCATCCATCATCCTCAGAGGGCAGACAGACCTGGAAGGAAATGAGAGACAGAAATGAGTCATTGAAGGCTTCAGGGTCACCTCTGTCGTCAAGCAGGTTGCGGTGACTTGCAGCCACTGTAAGAAACAATTAAGCTAGAAGAAGATAATGGCTGATGGGATTGCAAAATACTGTCTTTTTCAGTAGAAATAGGAATCAGTCAACCCATGTTGTTGATGGGGTAGCTAGAAGTCGTTCTCCAAAGCCATCAGCCTCTTTGCGCTCTTTGAGGGCTGGGGGTTGCTGGGGTGGTGGGTGTACAAGGGAAGCAAAGCAGCTGCAAGCATGAAAAGTGTAGATTGAGAAAATTTAAAAAAGAAATTATTGAAATGAGAAGCATGAGATGGTTTAGCTTGCACATTAGGAAGGATTTCTTTATTGGAAGGGTCATTGGGCATTGGAACAGGTTGCCCAGGGCAATGGTGGAGTCACCATCTCTGGAGGGGTTGAACAGACACAGAGATGAAGTTCTCAGGGACGCAGATTAGTGTCAGGGGTGGGGTAGCAGTTGGACTTGATGATCTTGAGGGTCTTTTACAACCAAAATGATTCTATGATTCTAAGCGATCATAAGGGCAGCCTCAGAAGCAAAGAGGGGTCTCTGGGAAGCAGAATTAGCTTGGAAGGAAGGCTTGGAGGTGACCAGCAGGGAATTGTTGACATTCCATTCTGGTTTGGGAAGGTCAACAGGTGAGACAGAGCATGCTGGAGAGATGGGGCCATGGGCAGAAATAACCCATCACGATCCAGCTCTTTGTATGTGTGGTTCCTGGGAGCTCAGGTTTGTCTCGGCCACATCAACTCACTGTTGTCTGATGTTGCAGGATTCACTGGTGTTTGATACTTCTCGTGATGCCCTGGCCAACACTGAGATGACAGAAGCAGCACGTGGCCTGGAGATGGAGGCTCAGTTTGTGCCAATGTCTGGAGGACTCCCTGAGGTGAAAATAACCAGCAAAATGGATGGAGTGTTGCTATGTAGATCTGTGCTCCAGTCCATCTGGTTTGCTGTAGCAATATTAAGAGATTGCTCACCCAACGTGTAGCGGCTGTCTGTGAGCTCCCAGTCCATTCTCCAGTGATGAGAGATCCTCCTGATCCTCCTCCCTTCCTCTCCGTCTTTCTTGCCTTCTGAGCAAAAACCAGCACAGGTTGGGCTGACTTCAAACCATCCTCATGCTGGTGATCTGTTGAACTTGCCCTGCAGCTTCTTACTTGGAGGCTGTAAAATAGATGGATCACTCCTGCTCCAGCAGAGACAGATCCAATCCTGTTGTCAGGTTGGGTTGAGATTGCCCAAGAGAGGAGTCCCTGCCATGACTCCACAGTCCTTGTTTGCTTGAGGAACCAGACAAATTGCTAGAGACTATCTAGTCACTTGCATCCTTTGCAATTGCAAGTAACAGCTTGTGTTACAGGAATTAGGAATTTGTTAGCAATGTTAAGGCTTAATTTCCATGCTGGACCCAAGTTCCAATGTGATACAACACACCTCCAGGAATACCATCAAAGGGATGTATCCAGGTCTCCTCTCATAGCTGCTGGAGGAGTCACAGATCTTAATTTGCCTGTACTAGACTGTTCTGATAACCAAGAAGCGACTCATTCTCCATAAACTGGTCACTGTTTGGAACTGTTGTCTCTAACTGGAGCACAAGAGCAGTGGGGATGTTTGGAGCCAGCTCTTGATAATTTTATCTTCCTCTGTGGTTGGTTCAACAGTGACCCAGTTCCTCAGGTACTTAGACAAGGTGAGACAGGTTCATCAACTCCAGGCTCTTGCTGTGATCTCAGGTGAGACATTGCTTTTCTGGATCATTGCAACCTGGATGATAGATAGCATTTTAGGGCTTTGAGAGGAGAGGAAGTGCTCAACAGTAGATGTGTTTGCACCAAGAGACATGAACTGGATATGTGCCAGCAATGCTGGGATTTGGGGTATGGAAACACCAAAACTGCCTCTGTTGGGCTTTGGGAGCTCAACCCAACCTGGCAGAAAGAGCTGAGGACCTCTCTGCTCATCTAGACCAGTCTGTCTCAGCTGGTCTTCAACCAGAGAGCTGGGAGTGGAGGGGTCAAAGCAGCCCCCTCTGACCCACCAGGGATCTTTGCAGTCTGCCCCAACCCATCCTTGTCGGCACTTCACAAGTAAGGTACAAGAGAGGTCTCGGCACCTTGGGTCTCCAGCCTTGTCCTCCTGTCTCTGAGCATGCTATTGAATAAATGGCAGTGTTGATGAAGTAGGATATTGTGGGTGATGTCTCGACTTATGAAAAGTAGTAACTTTCTTTGGTCTCCACAGGGTTCATCTGCTGGTGGTTCTGAACCTGAGTACCAACCCCCAGAAAACCCTCCTGAGTACTTGGAGAAAACATCGGAGGAAAGATGGAAGGAGAGAGACTCAAGAGGGACAAACACTTATCTCAGCAGTGTATGTAAATGCCCTTTAAAAGTTACTTTTAGTTACTTTTCAATTTGTGCTGATTTAATAGATGCAAAGCAGTTACATTTCTCAAAGCTTGATTGGACAAATCCTTGCAATTCTGTGAGTTTTGCCCCTTCTTTACTGAAGTGAATTTGTGTCAGAGCCCAGAAAAGGATCTTCCATTCTGGTAATTAGTAAGATTGTGTGGTCGCTCATCTACCACCCTCTGCAGAGCTTGGCTGTGTCCCCACCACCCCCAGAAGATGACCTGCAAGGAAACCAGTCGATGGAGCTTCTTGAGTCCTTGGAGGAGAAGGTGGAAGGACAACCACAGCAGGACACCAGCCACGTATGTCTTCCCCAGCAGCGCTGGGCAGTAGACCAGTGTGGAGATAAGTGACAAACTGGGAGGGACTGGGAGGCAAATCTCTCACCCAGTGCTCTGAGTCCTGGGACGGCTCCTCTACAACCTCAGAGGACACCACTGTTCTGATATGAGACCTGGGCAGGAGGCTGATGGCCAACCTTGTCCTCTGCATATGAGCAGGGAAGTGGGAACCCCCCAATGGCCTTGGCAAATGTTTTGTTGGTTAATTTACCACTTCATTGGAGAAAAAAAAAGGACAATCTCCTTCTAATTTGAATCCAGCTGGCCTCAGCATCTATCCTATTCTTTTGGGCCTGGTTGATTGAATAGTTGATGATTCCCAATACTTCTTAAAATCAGACCCCAGACAGTGAATCGAATATATGCCCCCAACATGATATTTCCTTTTCCTTCTTGCTTTTCACCAATGTCTCAGAATAGTCCACAGACCCTCAGGTTTCCCTGAACAGCATTAGTCTTTTAGACCCTGGTATGCACCATCCTGAGCCCAGCTCTGGAGTGCAGAGTCTGATTCCCTAAAAGAGGAGGATTTTAGGGTCTGAGCAGGAATTTGGGGGCTTTATCCTTTTTAAGGACTCACAGATGAGCAAATTGTAATGTAACAAACTTCTGTGAGTCAGGTGAGCCAAGGTGACTGTCTCAGAGGAAACGTGATGCAGGGTAGCTTGCCTTACCTCTTCCTTCCAGGTCTGTAAGACTCTTGCCTCTTAAAAAGCTGAAGTGGTTTGTTTCTACACTTCAGCTGAGGGACAGCAGCAAGCAGAGAGGTCTCTTCCATAGCCAGGAGCTAGAGCTGCGTTACAAGTACATGTGTACACACCTCTAAGACACGTTATATCATTTTCAACAAAGTTGGAAGGTGCATCCAGGCTGGTAGCAGCAGCAATCACAGCTCAGTGCTGGGCAATAAGTTGTGGTGTTGCTGCAGTGTGGTTGTCGGAGCCTTAACATCTCATTTCACTCTTTTTTCTTTTCCTGGCCTCTTGGGCATGCGTCTTCTTCTAAGAGCCCAAACCATGCTCCACCGCCTTGTACCAAACCCAGAACCCCAGAGGTTGAACATCACCATAAGTGCACAGTCCAGCCCAGCTGGGAGACCCTACCCCAACACTATGCATTGCATGACACAAGCCCCAGTGATGGAGAGAGGGAAAACGCATTAATCCAGTGCTGGTTTAATATCTTTGCATACCGAAGTGCTCCAATATGATGGAGAGAATGCTCTTCTTGAAAATGCTCAGAGACAAGATACCACCAGCCTTAAAAAGTGAACTGAAAAGTCCGTCAGATGATTGATTGCAGCTACAGGCTTGGTTACTGCAAGGAACGGTATTAACAAGGATATTTCTAGGAATAGCAATGAGGGGGTAGATCAGAGTGGGGAGTTCCTGATGGAGGAAATCTCGCTCTGATTTAGGTGGTCTGCCGAACATTTGCTTCTGCTCTGCACTGTGTCTGTCTGCTGGCTCTGCAAATTAACACCACACTGAATCATGAAGCTGGAATGACCATGAATGCAGCAGCCACGAGAGGGCTCACAGCACAAAAACACACACACACACAATACACACCTGTGTAAATGTGTAAACTGCAGCTCTGGAGATGGTCGCCTGTGCCATGAGCATCCATCAGCTTTACTTCTCCTCTTGGATGCAGCGTTTCCCTTGGCTGAGAATGGTTAAGCTGGAAAGAGACCTGAAAGCATAGAGGATGGGGCCTCAAGCCCCTCATTTTTTCTGGGATTGGGCTGCAGGACCGTGGGAGCTTTATGGTGTCCTCCTCTCAAAAGCACGTAGAGCTCAGTACCATCCCTGGAGACATCCCAAGCCAGGCTGGATGGGGCTCTGAGCAACCTGAGCTGGTGAAGATGTCCCTGCTCATGGCAGGGGTGGCACTGGACGAGTTTTGAAGGTCCCTTCCAACCCAAACTGTTCTATGATTCTGTTACTTGCACCCAGAGACTAAGAAATTATGGGGGTCCCAAGTCTATGGCTCCAATTGAAACTGTGGACTTCAGCCGTGCTGGATACTCTTTGTGAGCAAACTCCTCACGTGCCTCCGTGTGGAGTCGTTTAATACATCAGACACATCACACACACAGCATCTTCTTCCTCAATGAAGTGGAAATGACCCCTATTTGTTCAGTGTCTAGGGGCTCAGTGCATCCCTATGCCCAGACACCATGGGAAGGAAACTGAATCATGTGGCCATGTCAAATGTGATTTTTGGGCAAAAAGGAGCATGTCCTGAGTAATCAGAGGCGTGAAGAATTGATTTAATCCCTGCATCTCAAGAACCAAAACCAGACATCTGTGTTCTTTTGGGGATGCCATTTTTTGCCCCCAAGTCCAATGGAAAATGTAGATTAGAGCCACAAAACTGATTTGTAGGTGGCTTGCAGGCTTGTTTATCACAAGAGACCCAAGACTGGACATTTTTTAGCCAAACTCAGGGTACCTGAGATGACTTGATTTCTGCATCAAAGAGCTTTTCATAGGGAGGAGATACCAAATGTTAAAGGGCTCTTTAACCTTGTGGTGGAAGAAAGGAGAGCCAAAGGGAGGAGACTGAAGACTTATAATTCAAATGAGAAATAAGAGCTCAAGCTGATTAACCCCAGGAGCAGGTTGTAGGGAGATGGGATAAGGCAACGATTCCCTACCTGTCCCTGCCTGAGTTATTAGATCAGAAACAGCGCACAGGGGGCTGTGGGAAAGTTTGTGCTTTGGGTTTATTGAAATTATATGGAATCACAGAATCATTTTGCTTGGAAAAGACCTTTAAGATCATCATTGGGGCTGGTGTGCAAGAGCCCTATGGATTAGCGCATGCAATATCAGTGCCGTTCAACAGCAACGCTGCAATGAGGTGTCCAGCAATAATTATTGGTGTAGTCCTGCAACTCGGTATTGCCAGATGCTTTTTATGAATCCCAGCCTAGAGGGTTCCCCATCAAATTAAGAGCTGTTTGAAAGGAGGTTTGATAGCATCATCCTTCCCGCCTTCATGTCCCGTGATCCCCATTTTGGTAACGGCATTTGTAAAAGTGGAACAGCTGCCACAAGTTTTTTAGGGCACTTCAAACCCCCCAGCACAATGGGATCTGCACCCCAGGGCACTTTCCTCAGTTGCTTTTGATGTAAAATCCCCTTTATCCTCAAGAGGAGGGTAAAGTGTGGTCCAAAGGTGAGGAGACAGGAGCAGCCCCTCTCTCCCTGCAGCTCCTCCATCCTCTCATCCCCGGTGGCTCCGGCAGCCAAACTGAGCTCAGCGGAGGGCGATGCAAAGACAGCAAAATAGAGCCGGTTGTTTTCCCATCAGCAGCAGCTATAATCAGGAATTTTACCTATGAAAAGGTTCATGAGGCCCTAGAGAGAAGCAGTCCATAATAGCCCAGGAGCTTCATCTCGGAGGTGCAATTTCTGCTGGCAGGAGTTAATGGGAGAAGTAAATTAACTGATATAAAGAGGCAGGATGAGCTCAGGTCCACGTGCCTGTGCAAGGAGCAGTGGCCAGTTATTCTTTCGGTGGATGAGACACTTCTTTGGCATTACAGGACTACACTGGTTATTCCTGCCTCCTCTGTCTCCCAAATCTCCTGCAGTTAAGCTTACTCATTTTCACAGTTAATTCAGATAGACGCCTCTGATTTTCTCCATGTGGATAAACCCACAGTCACTTAATTTTCCCACCTGATATCACAGAATCACAGAATGTTAGGGACTGGAAGGGACCTCAAAAAATCATCTAGTCCAATCCCCCTGCCTGATATATTGTTGGCCTTTTCTATTTATGTCTTTTCTGTTACTCTTTCTTTGCAGGAATACTTTTCTAATACTCCCCCTTTTATTTCCATTTTTCTCTTCCTGTCCTAATTTTATCTGTTTCTTTCCTCCTTTTCTTCCTTCTCTCTTTTCCTTTATTTTTTTTTACACTGCCATCAGTAAATCATTCCTTTAGAAAGCCACAACCTGTCTACTTTTCTTTGAGGTGCCTTATTGCTGGCATCTCAGAGTAGGAAAGTGCTAAAATTGCGAAGGAATTGCAGGATGAAGGAGAGTTATTACCCTCCGCAATTTCCCACCACCTCAGTAAATGGCAGCTTTATGAGATCGCATGCATACGGGTCGCCTTCAAAACCTCAGCGAGGTCTTGGCAACCCATGGGCTCTCCTCGCCGCTGCCTTGTGACGCCGTTTGCATGTTTGTGAATTGAATACGGGCTTGTGCTGAAGAGCTGCGGCGTTGGGGAAGAGCAGCTGGAAAGTGCCCGACGGAAAAGGACCTGGAGGTGTTGGTGACAGCGGCTGAACATGAGCCAGCGTGTGCCCAGGTGGCCAAGAGGCCACCAGCATCCTGGCTGGGACCAGCACTGGTGTGGCCAGCAGGGCCAGGGCAGTGACCGTCCCTGTGCTGGGACCTGGGGAGGACAAACCGCCAATTCTGGGGCAGTTCTGGGCCCCTCACGCCAAGAAAGGCCTTGAGGTGCTGGAGCGAGTGGAGAGAAGGGAACGGAGCTGGTGAGGGGCTGGAGCACAAGTGTGATGGAGCGGCTGAGGGACCTGGGGGGTTCAGCTGGAGAACAGGAGCTGAGGGGAGACCTTCTGATCTCTGAACTGCCTGAAAGGAGCTTGGAGCCAGGGGGGGTCGGGCTCTGCTCCCCAGGAACAAGCGCCAGGAGCAGAGGAAACGGCCTCAAGTTGCGCCAGGGGAGGTTGAGGTTGGATGTGGGAACAATTTCTTCCCCAAAGGGCTGTGGGGCATTGGAACAGGCTGCCCAGGGCAGTGCTGGAGTCACCAGCCCTGGAGGGTTGGACAGATGGACATGAGGTTCTCAGGGACATGGTTTAGTGCCAGTGTTGGGTTAAAGGTTCAACTCAATGATCTTGAGAGTCTCTTCCAACCCAAACCATTCTAAGACACTGTTTCTCCAGCTTGTCCTACGAACACCACTCAAGATGGGCACTCCACCACTCCCATGAGAAAACTGTGCCAGCATATCACTGACCTCTCTCTTATTCCTCCCGCTGTCACCCTCACCATCTTTCAGTAAATAATTTAAATTTGAATTGGACCAAAAGATTTTTTTTTCCTTACTTATTTTGGTGAGTCAGAAACTTCCTGGGTTCATCAGCCACTGGGTGAAACTATCATCTCTCTAGCTAAAATCCAGGAAAACAGGAATATCATCCCTGCAAACCTGACAGCATAATATCCATGGCTGCACTAATTGGCATTTCTTTGTAGTCTCACATTTAGGATTTACTTTCCCTTAACTTTAACCCTCTAAAATTCTCAACACATACTTCTAGATGAAATATTTTGAAATTAATCCAGGTGTTTGTTTCTACACCAAAAAATGTGGGAATAGTGCTAAATAACTACACCCCATCTGATTTTTTCTCCTCCTTCGTGTGCTCCTGGCAGGGTTGGTGTTTGGGTGCAAGGAGGGACCCAGCTTTCTTTCATTATAAATAAATTCAGAGCTTTTTTTGCTTCCATATCAAAATATTCAGCAAAGCTACATCGTAATGCATCCACTGTGTGGTTTGGGGAATAATTGCTGTACACTGAGATACCCAGTAGCTAGAAACGCTATAATCTTTACAACAGCAAGCAGATAATTTCCCGTTGCTAATATGGAAAAGAACACACAATTTGTGATACAGGGCAGTAACTATTTATACAAGTTTTACTGTGTGTGCATTAAATATATATTGCCCAAAATCACGAGTGCAGCAAATATCACCAAGTGGCAGGTTGAAGTGTAGCCATTAACAGACATTAATAGTTGTGTTGTTGCAATCAGGTATACTGGGTACATTAAATACGGGGAGCCATTTAAAATTCAAAGTTGCAGTATTTTAGCTGTTTTTTCTTTCTTTGAAATAGCAAGGAATTAATTGAACAGTGCTAAATAATATATATTAATATTACAGTATAAATAATAGCAGGTGCTTAGCAGGATGCTGTTTCCCTTCCTGCAGGAACATGTGAATTTAGATGATGGTTCTGCACTCCCAAGGCACATTAGAGCCAGGAGAACTGTTGAACATGAGACACATGTGGGAAAGACCTCGTTTCAACGTGGGAACTTTGGGCTGGCCTGTGGGCAAGAGCAGAGCCACCAGCATGATCCAGGAGGAAGCGGTGACCATTCCTTATTGGATCCATCACAGGTTCATCCTCCTGGTGCTCCAGGAGCTCGAAAATCTTTGTCTGGATTTGTGGTGAGTGAAAACCCTGTACAAGGGTACACTGGCCCAGGTTGGCCAGAGAGGTGGTGGATGAACCATCACTGGAGACATCCCAGGCCAGGCTGGACGGGGCTCTGAGCAACCTGAGCTGGTGAAGATGTCCCTGCTCATGGCAGGGGTGGGACTAGATGAGCTTTGAAGGTCCCTTCCAACCCAAACTATTCTATGATTCTATGAAAGTGTCTTCAAACATATGGACACAAGGGGACCCCTAGTTGCCCACTTGTGCGAAGTCATGATGAAGGTAGAGGGGGGTGAAGGGTCAGCAATAAATATGAATAAATAAAGCAAGAAACAGCTGCAGAAGAAGCTGTTTTTCTTGGCAGAGCAGATTGTTCTCCCTGTATCTGGCAAGGGAAACGTGATACTCGGAAAACAGAAGTGGGGAAAATGAAACTTAATCAACGAGGGAACATAAGAACCTAGTTCATGGGGAAAGCAGCATAACTGAAGGGTGGTTTGTGCCCTGAGAGTTTAGAAGACATGCGCATGTGAACATGTAAATATGTATTTGTGTGTTTATAAGCACATGCGTCTGCCCAATTATCATAAAATCATAGAATGGTTCGAGTTGGAAGGGACCTTCAAAGCTCCCCCAGTTCCCCCCTGCCATGAGCAGGGACATCTTCAGCAGCTCAGGTTGCTCAGAGCCCCGTCCAGCCTGGCCTGGGATGTCTCCAGGGATGGTTCATCCACCACCTCTCTGGCCAACCTGGGCCAGGCTCTCACCACCCTCATCGTGAAAATTTTCTTCCTTATATCTAGTCTGAATCTCCCCTCTTTTAGTTTAAAATTGCTACTCCTTATCCTATCACTACCAGCCCCACTAAAACATCTGTACCCAAATTACACAATATCCCAGAAATTGAAAGTGCAAAGAGTTTCTTTTCACAAAATTTGGATAAAATAACTATTTCCAGGAGTTAAGGCTGAAAAATTCTGAACAACAGTTTTCCCATAAGTTTGAATGAGTTTCCTTGAAAGTAGTGAGTGACTCTTACCCTGCGTTCCCAGGCGGAACAGCAACACTGAGCTGAGCTCATCCATACCATGAGCAAACACATCTTCTCATGGTCCTCTGTAAAGAGTTGTTCCAGTATAAGTTGGGGAACGAGCTGTTGGAGAGCAGTGTAGGGGGAAGGGACCTGGGGGTCCTGGGGACAGCAGGGTGACCATGAGCCAGCACTGGGCCCTTGTGGCCAGGAAGCCAATGGTACCTGGGCTGGATTAGAAGGGGGGTGGCCAGTAGGTCAGAGAGGTTCTCCTGCCCCTCTGCTCTGCCCTGGGGAGACCACACCTGGAATCTTGTGTCCAGTTGTGGCCCCTCAGTTCCAGCAGGACAGGGAACTGCTGGAGAGAGTCCAGCGCAGGGCAACAAAGATGCTGAAGGGAGTGGAGCATCTCCCGTGTGAGGAAAGGCTGAGGGAGCTGAGGCTCTGGAGCTGGACAAGAGGACACTGAGAGGTGACCTCATTCATGTTTACAGACATGTAAAGGGTGAGTGTCAGGAGGATGGAGCCAGGCTCTTCTTGGTGACAACCAGTGATAGGACAAGGGGCAATGGGTGCAAACTGGAACACAAAAGATTCCACTTAAATTTGAGAAGAAACACTCTTCTCAGTGAGGGTGGCAGAGCCTGGCCCAGGCTGCCCAGAGGGGTTGTGGAGTCTCCTTCTGTGCAGACATTCCAACCCGCCTGGACACCTTCCTGTGTAACCTCATCTGGGTGTTCCTGCTCCATGGGGGGATTGCACTGGATGAGCTTTCCAGGTCCCTTCCAACCCCTGACATTCTGGGATTCTGTCCCATCTGGGACATCTGGACCAGATCACAAAGAGAGTGGAGGCCACCCCATATCCAGAAGCACTTTGATGAGGGTCTCCTGATCCCTGGTGACACAGCTTTCCCGCGAGATGCTTCCATCCTCTCCACTGGCTGCCTAACATCTCCCTGTTCAGAGGTGTCTTTTCCATGTCTTAGGGGTGAAACATTTCTCCAACTTCTTTCCCATTTTCCTCTTTTCTTTTTTGATTCAAGGCATACCCAGGCCCTCATCGCCCAAGGAGAATTAAGGTACAGCATTTATGTTGTACTCCTTTCATCACAGCTGCATGCTGTGAGGATGTAGCTGGTCCTTTCTCCCACCACACTGCATCCCAGCCCTTTTCTGTATATGTATTTTTTTTCTTATAGAAGGAGAAAACTGGCCCAGCAGATCCACCCTCCTGTGGCCAAAAGGTCAGTGCTTTTGTTTCACTTTTTAAAGCAGGTATCAAATGGTGCTGGGGGTAGCCAGGATGGTGATCCATCTCTCAGGCCAGTCACATTTGGAGGCTGAGGAATAATGGGTGAAAATTGGCCAGGCCAGTGGGTTCAACAGAAGTAATCAACAGTTTTGGCCATTGATGATGAGCAGAGATCTCAGGCTTGAACCTTTCACAGCTGATACAGATGGGGGGTTTGTGTTTTGAGGATCCTTAATCTCTCCTCTGTGAACTTCTCCCATGTCACTTAAACTCATTGAATCATATAATAGAATAGTTTGAGTGGAAGGGACCTTCAAAGCTCATTCACTTCCCCCTCTGCCATGAGCAGGGACATCTTCAGCAGCTCAGGTTGCTCAGAGCCCCATCCAGCCTGGCCTGAGATGTCTCCAGGGATGGTTCATCCACCACCTCTCTGGCCAACCTGGGTCAGGGTCTCACCACCGCAGTGTAACAAATTTCTTCCTCATGTCTGGCCTGAATCTCCCCTCCTTTATTTTAAAACCATCACCCACTTGTCCTATCACAACAGGCCCTGCTCAAAAGTCTGTCCCCATCTTTCTTATCAGCCCCTTTATGTATGGAAAAGCCACAATAAGGTGTCCTTGGAGCTTCTCTTCTCCAGGCTGAACACCCCCAACTCTCTCAGCCTTTCGTTATAGGAGACATGTTCCTCATGTTGTATTCTAACATCTGCAGAAGCCTGAGGAAGGGAGACCCTCATCTTACCACTTGTATCTGGCTTTTACTCTGCAATTTATAATTTCCCTCTCTGCATTTCCACTGCACAGGATAGGTAGGACAGGGTGAGGGACATCTCCAGTCTGATCTGGGAATGTAAGTTGTGAAAATGAGGGGTTCCCCTACAGATATCTGCCAAAAGCTGATGCAGGAACAAGAGCAGCACCTGCCTGGTCTGAAGAGGGAGGGAAAAACATAGCAATGCATCTTTGCGATGGAAGGTGTTGTTTTCCAGGGAGAAATGGGAGCTCCAGGAGCCCGTGGAGACAAAGGAGAAAAGGTAACTATAGCGTTTTTCTGGTCTGAGCTTCTGAGACCAGGAGAAGGCTCTCTGTGCTAAAAAGGTCTGGAAAGGGAGAGGAAGCTGGGGACGTGCTGATGGAGAGGACATTCAGGGTCTATAGAAGACTGTACCTATGTAAATTGGGATTCCCACAGTCCCACCTCTATCCCTGAACCTGTCTGCGTGTTTCTGTTCCCTCCCTTCCAGCAACTCTAACGCACATCTGCCATGCACCCAGGGGTAAATGCTAAAATTCAGGAGGTTTCCCTCATGTTCATCTTCTGTTTTATCCATGAGCTAAACCAGGTGACAGACAAGCAGAAACAAGCCCTGGTGTGAGGACAGAGGTGGAAGAAGTGCCATGCAAAACAGCATTTCATTAACAATGTTGGCAGCAAAGACTTACAGGGACCAGATTGCGGATCTGTGGGTGGTGGGACCCAGATATTCAGGAGAAAGGCAGACAAGGCAGGATGGTTGTTAAAAGGGAAGAGGAACTGATGAGGAAGGGGTACTTGCGTGAGCTACTGTTTGAACACCTGGGTGGTGCAACATCCTAGGGACACAGGTATGAGAAGGGAGGGAGGGGAGGTGGCTGGAAGGTGGATGGTTTCTGTCTTCCAGGGCCAGCCTGGGGAGATGGGAGAACCTGGAGAAAAGGTGAGCTGTGGAGCTGGTGTCAGCAGCTGGAGCAGGACGGTGTTACCAGATAAGTGGCCCAAATCCATCACTGGAGATTGCCATATGAAAGTCAATATCTACTGGGTCAGCCCAGTACTCCGTTTCCTTCCTGGGAGCAGTGTGGCTCTGTGTTAGTGCATTTGGCTCTTCCCTGGTCATGCAGCCACTGCCCACCTCCTCTGGGGACGAGAGGTGGAGGTCAAAGGGGCCAGTTGCTCCATGCTGCAGTTGGCCATAAACAGAACTGGAAACCTTTGCTTTTCCTCAGAGTTGCCCTGAGGTTTTACTTCACATGAGCTCTCCCACAGACTTGGTAACTCTTTCTTCATTTCACAGGGCACGAAAGGTGACAGAGGTGAAAATGGTCAAAAGGTAAGGAGCACTGTTGGTACCGAAGTCAGGAGTGTCTCTTCTTACACTGTGAGAACTTGTCTCCTGCTCTCCCTCCGTGACTTCTCTCCTTTTGCCATATCTAACCTCCCCATCTCAGAGGAAGGTGTCCATGTAACCTCCTGAGATATGGCCTCAGTGTGGCCAGGACAACTTGCTCTCTGATGACCCAACATCTCCCTGTTCACTAGGAAGGAACCCCAGATGGCTCACATAGACAGGACATCCACCTTAAAAATGAGTAGTGCCACAAGATATGAGTCTCACCTGGAGTCCTCTAGCACCATAATATTCCTGCAACTCATCTCTCTCTTCTCTAAAACTGTGTAAAAGCTCTTTAGAAGCTTTATCTCTCCAGGTCATAAGACTTCCCAGCATCTAGAGGAAATGTGATGGTCAGTGTTATACTCTGGAGAAACCCTCAATGTAGGATCAGCTCTGAGGAACTTCAGCTCATGCTGGTCCAGGGAGCAGCATGAAGCAAGATCTGATTTTGATGGGCCCACAGTAGAAGGAATGTTCTTGCTTTTTCATTACCACCTTCTTTTCACAGGGAGAACCAGGAATTGGATTCAGAGGTCCTGTTGGTCAGGCTGGGCCGCCTGGATTTAAGGTAAGCATTTCTTCTCTTTTAGATAGGATCTCATTTGTTTTTTGCTCTTTTTAGTCCTTGCTGATCTTTCCACCACTGGGTGTGGAGCACAGAGCTGGCTGGGACTGCAAAGATCAAGCACCAAAACCAGTCCCAGCCTGGTAAGGCAGGGACACCATCACATGCGGCTGAGACAGAGAGAGTGTTCTGTATCTTCCAAAGAACCATTTCAAAGCAGGTGGGGTCCAGGGAATAAATATGTCTGTGAAAAAAGATCCAGAGAATTGTGGTCTCAGCAGAGATGTGCTTTTGCAAACACCCAGGACATTACAGATGTACAGAGTTTGAATTCACCACATAGCTCTGAGGCTCTGCAGGTAAGGGCTCCCCAAGTATAGCAAGCCATAGTATAACACTTTCTCCAGCCCTAGGACTTCTCTTATGGAGTTGGGGTGGAAGAGGTGGCCCCAATTCTGTGTACTAGTCGTATGAATTCAAGGATTTCTCCCAAGACCTTTGCGGGGGGGAAGTTAATCTCACCTAAGATCCAAATTCCTTGTGATTCACTCAACAGGGTGAGCCAGGAGCCCCAGGACCTCCAGGAGCTCAGGGCATCCAGGGCATTCATGGCAACGCCGGCACCCCTGGCTCACAGGGGGACAGAGGGGTTCCAGGTCTGCCTGGGATGCCGGGCCAGAAGGTAGGTGGTGTGTGTTGAAGGGACTGTATGTGTTGTGTTAGGCATCTCAAGATGAAAACAACGATGGTCCTACTGGATGTCCACTGTGGGTCAAGCACCCACCCATCCAGGTCTCCAAACCCTGAGCCTATACATTATCAGTGAAGGGAAGCGGGAACAAAGCCTGGTTGCAAAAGGAGAGGTAACAGCATATATTAGACCAACTGGTGTAACTGGGGGGAAAAAAGGTGCCAAAAGGTTTGGCACAGGGAATGTCCCTCAAGTTCAAAACAAACAAACAAACAAAAAGCAGTGGAGCTCCAGGATGTCCTTCAAGTTAAAATAAATAAATCAAAATCAATGGAGCTCCAAGCAGGTGGGGGCCTGTTTTTCTTCTTTTGAATTTAGTGGTGTGACTTGGTGAGACAACTGGGAAGAACAGGGGTGGCAATAGCACAGGGGATGTCAGCAAGGGGGTTCGGGGTCATTAGCCTCTGGGAACAAAGGGAGAAATGGGTTACGTCTCATTGCAGGGACATGGAGGCTTAGTGGAAGGTGTTATGGGGGACCATAATGTGTCTAAACTGAGGGTCTCGGTGGAGCTGGAGTCCCTTCTCCTCAATGACAAGAAGCTCACACAAGGAGCACCCCAATGACTCTTCCTCCTGCTTTCTGCCAGTGAAAGGAACACCTAGGGGTACCACCTTCTGCTTTCTGCCTGGATGGGGGAAAGCACAACCCTTCCATCAACGCGTTCTACTCCTTAAAGGGTTTTGTTTTCAAGGGGGAGCGTGGGAAGAGAGGCCGGAATGGATTTGCTGGGCCCATGGGACCACCAGGATCCCCAGGAAAAGAGGTAACTTTTGTACAACACCCTTTAGAGCAGCAGAGGGATGGCTGGGAAGAGAGGCTGAGGCCATGGTACCTAAGCTGGGTGTGCTTTCACCTTCTTGGAGTACTGGGACAGGAGCACATCAAGGACATGCAAAGCAAATTCCTCCCTTCTATTTTGTTTTCCTTGCTCTACAGGGGATTCCTGGGACACCTGGACCCAAAGGCAACAAGGTGAGTATCAACCTGTGAGGCAGGTCACAAGTAGCTGAGATCCCAGGGTGGCAATGGGACAGTCCATTGCCCTCCCCTGGCTCCTTAGCCCTGACCCCATCCAACCACTTCATCTCTCTTTCACCCTCATGCCCCATGGCTGCTGGAACATCCTTCAGAGAAAACAGCAGGAAGTCAATGGAACTGAGTCTTCTGACTCTTTCTTTCTGTGACTTTTAAATCATGGCCAAACTAATCAGCAATTGTGTGATGTAGTGTCCTTGCTTCAAATGAGACCTCTGGGGTTCTCTGTTCTGCAGGGAGAAATCGGCATTGGAGCAGCAGGCCCAAGAGGTCCTCATGGACTGCCTGGCCCTCAGGTAGGTAACAGAATCACACACTGGTTGGGGTTGAAGGGACCTCTGGAGATCATCCAGTCCAACCCACCTGCTAACGCAGGGTCACCAGAGCAGATCACACAGGAAGGTGTCCAGGTGGGTTTGAATGTCTCAGAGAAGACTCCACAACCACTCTGGGCAGCCTGGGCCAGGCTCTGGCACCTCAAAGGAAAGAAGTTTCTCCTCATGTTCAGTTGGAACCTCCTGTGCTTCAGTCTGTGCCCGTTGCCCCTCATGCTGTTGTTGGGCACCACTGAACAGAGTCTGGTCCATCCTCTGACACCCACCCTGGAGATATTTATAACCATTGATAAGATCCCCTCTCAGCTTCTCTTCTCCAGCTGAACAGACCCATCTCTCTCAGTCTTTTCTCATAAGAAAGATGCTCCAGACCCATAATCACCTTTGTAGCCCTTCGCTGGACTTTCTCCAGTCTCCTTGTCCTTCTTAAACTGGGTCCCTCCATAAAAGTTCCTGGCTTGGCTTCTTGCAGCCTACCCTTGTTTGGAGGTAGATTTACGCCACCACCTCCCACTCACTCATCTTAGCAGATGCCTAAAGGGCTGATTTCCGACCCCTCCTTGATTTTTCACCAGCCAGATTTGGAGCTGGCACCGACCAGACTCTGTCCTCAGGTTGCAATTAGTTTAATTAGACACCCTCAAGCATTGCAGATGCACTGATCAGCTGCATGGCCAAGTGAATCCTGCCCTGCTGACTGTGTTGGCTGTGCTCTCATGGGCTAGATGGGAGCGTTGAAGTCAATATCTACACCCCAACATCTGCATGTCTTAGTTCTAGCGGTTCGGTGAAGACCCACTTCATTTTTATATGGTTTGGGGATGCTACTCATTCCTTCAGAAATCTGCCTCCAGCTCTTTTTTATCCTACTTCCCCTCTTCCCTCCTGTTGTCCTGGCAAAGGAAAACCAGCCCTCATCATCCTTGGGACAGCAACGTTCACTTTTTCTCACGTTGCTAAGAAGTTTTCGTCTCCTTCTGGCAAAGACCCCAGGGAGACCTTCTTGAGTTGTAATCAGAGGCCATGTTTCAATTTGCTGCTTCTGTGGCTGTTCCACGAATAAACTGATTTTATGCTGCAATCCATTTAGACAAACTCTCCATCTGCCAGCAGAACTGTTCAATGAGGCCCCTGAGACAAAGCACTTAATGAGAATGTCAACAGCTGTGAGAGGTCTGGGGTAAACCTCGCTCAAGCTTCATTATCTGGAGGAAATTATGAAATAATGTTTCTGCTCTTCTGACTCCAGCATAAATCTAAAGTGAATCACAGAATTTCAGATTACATTGGCTTTATATGAGAGATCTAAATTTGGCCTCACAGGACGATGCCTGGGTCTAGGCATCTTAAAGACAGGTAAGTCTTGTAGGATCTACCTAGGAAGGTCACAATAGGATTTCATAGACCCACTAGCACAGCTATCCCTTGTAGCAAAGTTTATGAGGAGCCAATAGCACACTTAAAAGGAGGCTCAGAACAAGGCCTTCAGCATCTGGATACCACAGCTGGGCTTGAAGATAGGCCTCACATCAGTCTCCAAAGGCACAACTTACTGTTGAGCAGTTGACTGGTGGCCTCTTCCTTCTGCAAGTCCATGGTGTGAGTTCCAGGTGAATTCTTGGCTGCCTTATTTATTGTGGTGAGCCCTCCTGAAATCATGTTTGGTAATGAGTTATAAATATATAGAAAAAGCTACTGAGCCCTCTAATCAGTGTCAAGAAGTCTCTCTGTCCCAGGACCATCTTAGACCTCTCTCTGTCCCTTGTTTCATGTGACTTTGTCAGAGATAAGTAGCTTTTGGAGTGGGATGCACCATATCATCCAGCCTCAGATAGCTTCTGAGCTAGTCCTGCTGGGGCATCTCTATACCAAGAGAGAGGAAGAGGCACCTTTTTGGAGTGATTAATAGCATGCTACATCAGGCGCAGATCATCCCACAAATGCATATTTCTCTCAAGGACTGAGGAGAAACTGAAGCTTCAAGCTGACCAAAGCATAATTCTCTAAACACTGCAGTGTCCACCTGCATTGACAGGTGGATGGTCTCAAGCACTTTAGGCTCTTTGATCCAGGTCAGTAGGAGAATTAAGGCACCTAATTCAGATGGAGGTGTAAGTGAACAAGGTTGGATAACTGCTCAAGGATCTGTGCTTGTGCATGCTTAATTCCTATTGTCCTCAGTGCAGAGCTCTGACTGTGTGTGTTGCATTTGTCTTTGCTGGTGGCCATCAGTAACCCTATTACAGAATCATAAAATAGTTTGGGTTGGAAGGGACCTTAAAGATCACTCAGTTCCCCCCCTGCCATGAGCAGGGACATCTTCACCAGCTCAGGTTGCTCAGAGCCCCGTCCAGCCTGGCCTGGGATGTCTCCAGGGATGGTTCATCCACCACCTCTCTGGCCAACCTGGGCCAGGCTCTCACCGCCCTCAGGGCAACAATTTCTCCTGAATCTCCCTCCTTTAGTTTAAAACCATGACCCCTTGTCCTATCACAACAAGTCCTGCTGAAAAGTCTGTCCCCATCTTTCTTATTAGCCTCTTTTAAGCACAGAAAGGCCGCACTAAGGTCTCCCTAGAGCTTCTTTTCTCCAGCTGAACACCCCAACTCTCTTAGCCCAAGATATTATTGATTTTCTGAGCTGCAAGCACACATTGCCAGCTTATGTCCCATCTTTCGTCCTCTATCTTCTTCTTCACAGGGTGACGAGGGCATCGTGGGTGTCCGGGGCCCCCCTGGAATGATGGTGAGTGTTAAAATATCATGGAGAGCTGATTTTACAGCATGGGCAACAGTGGGCTGAGGGCTGGCAAAATCCATGTTAGCAATGAAAAAATTAAACTGGGTCAATGCTTTCAAGTGGGAAATAGAGATTTGGGGAAGCTGAATTGTGACATATTGGGATGTGTCAGTGTAAATATCATAGGCAGTGGTGAGACATCATCTGTTGTGCTGAGCACTGTTGCTCTATGCTCTTGTCCATTTGACCGACTCACCCACAGGCTGCTTTTGAAGTCCTCCTAAAGCATCACTACCTCTCTGTTCTTCTTTGTCAGGTCTGCTTTGTCTGCATGAATTTCAGCATCTTATTCTGTTGTAAATTCCATTTTCACTGATAGGGGACTGCGACACAGATCACAGCTGGCATTTCAACAAACATCTTTTTATTTATTAGACTTTTGTCTCTAACAGAATTAATCTGTTATTACGAGCCAGATGGGCCTTTATGAGGTTCCTCAGAGGGCCAATGGTGGTTGCAGAACCAGGTTTCACTTTGGAATCTCAACCCTGAAGGGCTGATTCTCAGCAAGACTGGCCCTTTCACAACGAGGGCTTGCAAGATGATGTGTCCCAGTGGTCAGAGCCAGCAGCACAGGGGATGGCAAAGCCCAGGTTTTATGCCCTTTGGGAAATGTCTGTGCTTTATCTCCTCCCCATCTGCCCTGTCCATGCCCACCTCTGTGATGAGCTGCCAGCTCTGCAGGTGGAAGGTCCCACCTCTCTGCATGTTCATGGGAGGTCACCAGTCCCCCAGTTTTGCAAATGAGTTACACCTGGAGTGACCACTATGGCTTTTCAGCTCTCCAGGAGTGTTTCTCATCTTCTCTGTCTCCAAGGACTCTGACCTGCCCTGGGGGACATCTGGGGATCCATGTTGCCCCCACCTATGAGGAGCCCTCCAGGAGCAACCCTTCCCCAATGCTCTCTGAGAGGTGGAGGCTGCCTCTTGCTAAACATACAAAAATCACAGTACGTGCCTTGCAAAAGGGGGGACATTGACTAAATTTATACACCCACCAAGAGATCCTGAGTTGTGCCTGAGACCTAGTGATGGGCAGAACCTTAAGGCTAAATTTTCTCTTTGAAACAGTGTGATTTACTTCTGAAATTGATCTTGGAGAGAAGGAAAGGAGAGTAGAGACTCCTGTGCCAGTCCCACCAGCAGCTTCTCCATGGTGGAGCCCATCCTTGGAGTCAGCTCTGCCTTCAAGCAGAGGTTGCTCTTTCCTAACACCTTCCCCTTCTGATATTTACCTTCACGTCTTGTTTTCTGTTCTTGCAGGGTCTAAAAGGCTTCCCGGGTGTGAAAGGCGAAAGAGTAAGCAACGGTTATCTTTCTCTGCAGCAGCCCACACTGCTGATGCTCCTGTTGAAACAGTGGGGATAATCCCAGCATCTTCTGGGGGTGAACTGGGATGGCACCTTGGTCAGGATATGAAGTGTGAAGTGGCACTAGCAGCCCTCAGTAAAGCCTGGGCTGGGATGAGGGTGCATGTGGTCTTTGTGCATGCCTAGGTCTTTTCAGAAGGTAATATGGGACAGAAGGAGACCCCTGGTATGTTCTGCTTGATCCCCAAATGTGCAGGGTTGGGGGAAAAGGGCTAGGGAGCAGATATTCAGATCACCAAACAGGCAAAACATACCCTTTCATTTGCCTATGTGACCAGAAGTCCCCTTGGTTTCCTCCTACATCCCACCCGCAACCCTTGGAAAATGCAATACTGAGAAGAACACATTTTGGTCTGAATGTCAGGGGTGTGCGATGGGATGCCAGGGGTGGGATCCACACACAGATCTGTCTGTGTCTACTTTCCTGTCCCCTCCTCGTCCTTGCAGCCTCTTCCTTCTCCTGCTGCCACCATGCCAGTCTTGAGCACTGGAGAAGGTTATGAAATGCCACCAGGAATGAGTCCTGACCTTCAGCTTCATGTCCCATGCCCATTATAAAAATCTTCCAGAAAAAGCTAATATTTCATACACTTTCAGTAAAGCATGGTAGATTTGAGGTTGAAATTTGGGAAATCCTGTATTATATAGGATGTCTTCCCACCCTAGATGTAGTGTAGACCCATCCCTGTAGCATGGAGATGCTACGTCCCATTGAGAGGTCAAAATTCAGCAATAGCCCCACATCACAGATCAGAGCATCACGCAGAGCATCAAATCAGACAAACCACTTTAGTCCTCTGGGTCTTTATTTTTTTGTCAAGGCAATAAATTCTAGTTGTACGCAATCTCTTGTGGTAAGCTGATCATTTTGCAGAATGCCCAGAGGAACTGACTTCCAGCTGTGATAGATCTTAGTGGCTTGAGTGTGAATCAATGGACTGAGCAACACAAGAACAGTGAGTCAAAAGGGAATTTCTCACTGTCTTTTTTGTTTCTTTTCCTGTGTTTAGGGTGATCGGGGACTTCTGGGACCCAAGGGAGAAAGAGTAAGGACATTGCAGATTGTGACTTTCTGGGGCAGATGGGGTAAAAGGGTTCCAGAATTTTATAATTACCAGTAAGGAGATAGACAGTTATTTAAATGTCAGTGATCTTACAAGGTAGAGGTGTAAATAGAGAAAAAAAAAATTATACGTGTTTTTCAAATATCTGGGGTCTTAGTGAGTTTGTAGGATTCGTGTTGTTACATGTGGGTGAATGTAGCCCACCCAGCATGGAATCATAGAATCACAGAATGGTTTGGGCTGGAAGGGAACTTCTAAGCTCATCCAGTGCCACCCCTGCTATGAGCAGGGACATCTTCACCAGCTCAGGTTGCTCAGAGCCCCGTCCAGCCTGGCCTGGGATGTCTCCAGGGATGGTTCATCCACCACCTCTCTGCCCAACCTGGGCCAGGCTCTCACCACCCTCACCATAAAAAATTTCCTCCTCATATCTGGCCTGAATCTCCCTCCTTTACTTTAAAACAATCACCCTTAGTCCTGAGCAAAGATCCCACATGGTAGCATGTAAATGCCTTTAATCAAAGAAGACTTTAAATCCTACCTTTGATCCATGGTGTTGGGTGCACTGCCACCCATGTTCCTGGATCAAGATCCCATCACCAATGAAATCTATAGGATTTGAGGCTCAGGACCTCCTGTGTACTTCTCTGTGTCCCTGCTCAGCCTCAGCGCCCTTAGGGTGAAGAAGTTTTCCTTCTGTCTAATAGAAATTTCACTTGTTGCAACTTGTCCTTCCACTGTTGGCCTCCAAGGAGAGCCTGGATCCATCCTCTCTACATTTTACACCCATGTAGGTAGTGGACGACAACATACAGGTGCTCACCTTCTTCTTGGGGGTCCCCACAAGGTGTCATCCACCTTGCTGATGCCTTCCTTGCACTGGACACAGCATTCCAAGTTGAGCTTGCATGGTAGTTTTGGCAGGATCCTACAAAACAACAACCAAAAAAAGTCACTTTGGTAGCTATTTGCTGCGGCACAAAAATGCCTCCTGTGAATTAAGGGAGGAAGAAAATTTCTACTAATTTTGCTATAAGCAGCTCACCCCAAAGCAAACCACAATCTTAAAATGCCTGAGCTGGCTCATAGCAGGCAATGCAAAAATAACTACCCAAGCGCTTCTGGAAAATGCACAGAAAATGCTGAACTTTCACCCAATATTTTGTTAACTTCCTTCCTGGCTGAAATGGCTTGTTAGAAAATGAGTTTTAGAAAACCTCCATGACGATTCTGCCTTTGAGTCATGCAGTATTAAATGATTAAGGCTGATTTGTCTCTGGGGAAAATACTTTCAAAGGGGACTCGCTCCAGAAACGAATCAATTCTTAATCTGCTTCGTGAAGAGGCCCCAAAAAAACTTTCCAAATTGAAGGAATGTGTAATGTTTTTTCCCTAAGAATACCTTAATAAAATACAAGGTGGAGTGCAAGATAAAACAGGAGGGGAGGATAATTGGCTTGGGTTTGTTCCACATGATTACAGCTTAACTTTCTTTCTAACTCTCCCTTGATCAACACAGGAGTAACTGTGTGAATCCCAGGGCCTGTGCTATGTACTGGACCAAACTACAGGATCTTTATCCTCCCTTTTGTACCGAGAACTGATTGAGCCCCATCCCACCTCCATTATAGACCCTTCAGAGTAGGAGGGTGTATTAAGGCAAAATTTGATTGGGGTCTGATTGCAATGGTTGGATAAACTGCAAAAGTTTATCAGATTTTGGGGAATATCGGTTGATGAGTGGTTGTTAAGGCTCTCGCAGCAAGGAACTGTCACCCTGAACAGGGATGTTTGGAACACTTAAGAGACCTGGTGCCAAGGGACTCCTTTTCCAATGGGCTACACTTGCCTATTAGAAGGTGTCTTTAGCCCTTCCTCCAACAGCATCACCACTTTGGAGACACAACCATTACTTTGCTAGAGCAGAGGCATTTCTTGCATGGGAATAGCTTTGTCGCAGCTTCTTCAGTCTCTGGGGAGGAAAATGTCTTTCCTCAGCTGCCAAGCTGGTAAATAGACTTGGCGTGGATGTGTCCGTAGAGTTACTGGCTCATTCTGGTTGACAGTTTGGGGGTCTGACCCTCAAAATATACATCTGAGGGGTGCACTAAGTGCCACTCTCCTTCCTTAGCTCTGACTCTGTGTCCATAAATCAGGACACCATGAGTAGACCCGAGCTCCCATACCTGGGAAGAAATGCAAACTTTGACATCCTGAGTGATATACGGTGACAAATGAGCCAAGGCATCACATCAAATATGAACCAGTCCCACCACTGACAACATTGGATCAGGAATCAAACCTCAGGGGCATGACGTGCACAGCTCCATTTCCAGCCATGACATCTAGACTAATGTAAAACCAGTGGGCCACAATGCTTTTTGGAGTAAGAGGTCACTGTGGAACCTCAGGACTTGTAGTTTTCTGTTCACATTCATCATTCAGCTTTTAGTTAAGGACAGACTAACCCATTGTACTGTGGAGCATACGAGATTTCCCCTGGTATATGGAGCACAGTTTCGCCCATCATAGCCAGTGTGGTTGCATCCAGTGGGACCCTTGAGTTCATGTATCACCGAGTGTCTACATCTCTGTGTCTCCTTTCTCTAGGGTGATCCCATTACTATTTTTGGACCCCAGGGCTATAAAGGCAATAAAGGAGATCCCGTAAGTTTGACTTTTAAAGCTGTTTCTTGTCCACTGTTGGTGGTGTCAGCACTGGGCACAGCTTGCAATAAGCATTCCAAACCAGCACTTTGGTCCAGAGCCAGTGGCTGAGAGTTGGGTCCACCAGGAGAGAAGAACAATCCGCTGATGTCTGTCTTACCTTTCAGGGTGAACAGGGCCTGCCAGGTTTTGATGGAGACAAAGGCGAGAAGGGAGAGGATGGCCCTGTAGGAGAAAAGGTATGAACCTCCCAGTGCAACTGAGAGAGACATCATAATGTCACTGGTTGTGTGTGGAAGGGACTGATATCTCTCCATCAAAGAACCACAAAATGGTTTGAGTTGGCAGGGACCTTCAAAGCTCATCCAGTGCCACCCCTGCCATGAGCAGGGACATCTTCACCAGCTCAGGTTGCTCAGAGCCCCGTCCAGCCTGGCCTGGGATGTCTGCAGGGATGGTTCATCCACCACCTCTCTGGCCAACCTGGGCCAGTGTTTTAGCACCCTCAACGTAAAAAATTTCTTCCTCATGTCCAGCCTGAATCTTCCTCCTTTAGTTTACAACCATCACCCCTTGTCCTATCGCAACAGGCCCTGCTCAAAAGTCTGTTGCCGTCTTTCCTATCAGCCCCTTTTAAGTCTGGAAAGGCTGCACTAAGGTCACCCCGGAGCTTATCTTCTCTTTCTCTTCTCTTCTCTTCTCTTCTCTTCTCTTCTCTTCTCTTCTCTTCTCTTCTCTTCTCTTCTCTTCTCTTCTCTTCTCTTCTCTTCTCTTCTCTTCTTCTCTTCTCCAGCTGAACAGCCCAAGTCTCTCAGCCTGTCCTCCCAGCAGAGCTGTTCCAGCCTCGGATCATAGAATCATAGAATGTCCTGAGTTGGAAGGGACCCACAAGGATCATCAAGTCCAACTGTCTCTGCACAGGACACCCCACAGGTCACACCGTGTGTCTGAGGACGTTGTCCAGTCTGTTCTTGAACACTGTCAGGCTTGGGGCCCTGACACCTCCCTGGGGAGCCTGTTCCAGTGCTCCCCCTCTGCCCACTCTCCAACAGGTCCATGTCTGTCCTGTGCTGAGGGTTCCAGAGCTGCATCATCCCTTCCCACATCCCTGCTGTACAAGGACACACTTGTCCAGCTCTTACCACAGAAAGACAGAGGAAGATGCTGGGCTGGGGCTTGGGAATGTGGTAGACATCCAGTTTACCAAGTGCCAAGTCTGTAGTTGTGGAACCATCTAAAATTGGTGTACGAAGTACTGGATCACTTTGGGAAAAGTGACTGTTCTATTACTGCAGCACTATAAGAGTCCCACATCTCTCTCTCTCCCTCCAAGAGCTGGACATGCTACTTCAAACCCTCTAGCTCTTGTGACATTCTTGTTAAAGCCTGGTTGGCTCCTCTGTTTGTGTTCTTCACACAGGGCTGTCCCCTAGGTGGTGGCAAAGCGAGTCGCCTGCTCCTCCATTTGCCATTGCTCTTTGAGGGCACCCTGTGGTGGTCTTAGGTCTCAACCCATCACCATTCTGCTGGGCGGAATCACGTAACTCTCCCACTCTCAGACTGAGTCATGGCTTAAATCTCCGTGTACTAATCATCCCTATTTTCATAATCTGTTAATGCTTTTTGCTCCAGAAGTCTGACCCAGGACGAGGATGCTGCTGAATCAATATAAGTACCTACAACAGCAGCATCCCTGTCTGAGCTAGACACTGAGCTCTCATTATTTTCCATGGGAACATGTATAACCAATGTAGTTCAGGGTGGGAATGCCCTGACCCAGTGTGGGCATCTCCCTTGAGAAGTGGCAAATTGTGTCCTTACCACAGCTGCTTGAGCTGATTAAGTCCCCAGCAACTGGAAAAGAAACTTGTGGAGATGCTCCTCTGGGTCATACCTGTTTCTTAAGTCAGATGAAGCCCACATACGATATCTATCAGATTACTCTCTAATAAAAAAATCATATGTAAGCATCTCTTAGAGCAAGAACATCTCTTGTCTGAGTATCTGAGTGAGTTTAGATGGAGACCCAAAGTTGTATCTCCACCACCAGTAACTCCAGCAGGGTCTTGTACCTGAGTATTTGCAAGAAGTTGGCTCATCCAGAGGCTTTGAGACCCTTTTCTGCTTGTTTTCCTTCAGCCCCCATCAATGGGCACCAACTCTTTTACAGGACAGGTCACTGAAGCTTCTGCCAAGCTGTTCTGCAGCTGGTGGCTGCTGTACAGACCTCTGGTGTCCCTGGGGCTGAAATCTGCTATAGAAATTGTGCTTTTGTTATCCTCTCCACCATTTCCACGGGTTCTTCTATGGGCCTTTCCCATGGGGATGTCCCTTGAAGAGCAGTAGGTAGTCAAAATATATTTGACGGAGATTTTAAAATTCCAGGGACTCAAAGGTGAAGCTGGTTCCAAGGGAGTGATGGGGCTTTTTGGAACAAGAGGACCGGTGGGACAGAAGGTGAGTACAGTGACCACCTCTGTTAAGGCATCCCCAGCAAGAACTGATGTGCAAAATTCCTTCACAGTTCTCTCACGGAGTATAATCCTGCATTCCTTCTCCAAAATTTCTGATTGAAATGTTATGGGGCTACCAAGGAGAAGTAGTTACGCTTTTCCAGGAGACTTCTAAAGACTTCTACTTTGTAAAGCAGCAGGGAGCTCTGGAACCTTTCTGGGGTGAAATGGTCAATAATGAAATGCCTGAAATGCCAGCATTTAGGTGTGCGAAGTGAACTGCTGTCCAGTTATAGAATCAAAGATCTATATAGGTTAGAAAAGACCTTTAAGGTCATTGAATCCAACCGTAAACCCAGCACTGCCAAGTCCACGTCTAACTCATGTCCCTGAGAACCTCATCTCCATCTCTCCAACCCCTCCAGGGATGGTGACTCCGGCACTGCCCTGGGCAGCCTGTTCCAATGCCCCACAGCCCTTTGGGGAAGAAATTGTTCCCCACATCCAACCTCAACCTCCCCTGGCGCAACTTGAGGCCGTTTCCTCTGCTCCTGGCGCTTGTTCCTGGGGAGCAGAGCCCGACCCCCCTGGCTCCAAGCTCCTTTCAGGCAGTTCAGAGATCAGAAGGTCTCCCCTCAGCTCCTGTTCTCCAGCTGAACCCCCCAGGTCCCTCAGCCGCTCCATCACATTGTGCTCCAGCCCCTCACCAGCTCCGTTCCCTTCTCTCCACTTGCTCCAGCACCTCAAGGCCTTTCTTGGTGTGAGGGCTCCATTCAATTGCTCAGCTGAGATGTTTGGGGGCTCCTACCTGCCCCCTCCAGCTGCTGCTGCAGCCAGGTCCTCAAAGGTCCCCTTGTCTCTTCCACAGCTGTAGGTATCTTCTACAGCAATCCTCATTTCCAGAAGAAATGCAGATTTTCCCCATGGTAACCATCACCACTTTCCTTGCAGGGGGAGCCAGGAGAACCAGGCTTGCCGGGCTCTGCCGTGAGTTGGAACATGTTTTTCTGCCTTTGAGAGTTTCAGGTGTGGAGCTGGTCTTGTGCCGCTGGTCCTCTCCCCACAGCCACATGTGTGGGCTGTGAGCTGGGATGGGGTGATGCTGACTCAGTGCTGCTCCACAAAGCCCACGTTGAAAGAGGCTTTGCTGGAAAACCAGCAGAGGGGACCACAGGCAGAGGTATGTTTTAATGGGATGTTGCATTTTGCATCAAGGAACACGTCAAATATGCATTTAGTGTATTGAGGGCCATTGCCAGCCATGAACAGACAATGTTTCCTGTTCAAATGACTGAAGAATTGCAACTACAGTTGTATATCCCAGGAGGAACATATATATCATTAAGACGCTGGACTACAAGTGGCTGTTTTCAGTGGTCAGTGGGTGCATGTTGCTGGCCAGAGGGAAAGCAGTTATGCTAGAGGACCTGGATAATCTCTGAATTCACCTGGTTTCCTGGCAAATTGTAGCTGGGGGGGGGAGGCAATATTTGTTTCACTGCAATGCTTTGCAAAAGTGTTTATTTGCCTTTGAACTTCACCATTTCACCTGGAAGAAACCTCAAGTGAAAAAATGGTCTCCAAAGTTGGTCAAAGTGGAAAAAAAGTCCCCGCTGATTTATTTTCATCGGGGAAAGGAAGGAATACGAGGGGAGGGAACAAAAAGGTGATTGGGACTGTTTCTCTCAGGTCATGGAAACAGGAGCATGTTCCATTGTTTTATTGCAATAAGAAATATCAGTATTTTCTTAACCTATTCCCCAATTATCCCTCTCTGTGTGTGAGTGGGTGACTCTCAGCAACTATCTGTTGCCGTAAAGGCTCCACAGCTGTTCAGCGCTGCCCACTCATTACCATTCATGTCTGTGTAACTATTTACAAACCCGTAATCCAGGCTGGTAATTACTCACTGAGAAAAAGGTCCTCATCCAATTAAGAATTTCAACCCCTGCCTAGTTGTAAACAACTTTCTGAGCACTTTGCCGAAGCGACGGGGCTGTAACGTGCTCTAAGACCTCAGCACGCTATAGGTCCATCTGGGATCACCACACGTAGGCATTTTTGGAATTGCTTTGTAGTGAACACCCAAATCCCTAGGTGACAAGCAGTAGTAGAGCAGGAGTAGAGCAAAGATGTTTGTTGAGGCTGCTGAGTGCAAAGGAAGCACAGACTCCACCCTGGCCAGTGACCATCCAGGCAAAGATGCGCTTTATTCTGCTGGCACCCACAGGGATCAGCACGTAACTGTAGGATCATAGAATTATTTTGGTTGGAAGAGACCTCCAAGATCATCAAGTCCAACCATTAACCCATGTCTGGCAATAACCCATGTCCCTGAAAACCTCATCTTTGCATCCGTTCAACCCTCCAGGGATGGTGACTCCAGCACTGCCCTGGGCAGCCTGTTCCAATGCCCAACAGACCTTTGGGGAAGAAATTGTTCCCCACATCCAACCTCAACCTGCCCTGGTGCAACTTGAGGCCATTTCCTCTGCTCCTGGCGCTTTTTCCTGGGGAGCAGAGCCCGACCCCCCTGGCTCCAAGCTCCATTCCCCTATCTGAACTCTCTCCAGCACCTCAAGGCCTTTCTTGGTGTGAGGGGCCCAAAACTGGACTCAGGATTCAAGTTTTGGCCTCCCCAGTGCCCAGCACAGGGGACGGTCACTGCCCTGGGCCTGCTGGCTAATACAGTTAACTACCAGAAAGTGGTATTTTGTCAATCAATATTTGAGGAAAACTAAGTAATGTTTCTTTTGGAAATATTTAGGGATTCTGCTGGTGCGGGTTAATGTTATCTGTGCTGTGCTTGGAGCTAAGCTGAGGTAACAAGGCTTGGCTTTAGTCCTTCATTAAATTTTCAAAATTGCAAAAGTCCGGGGCACTGTTGGAAAAGCCATGATATACGACATCCGGGATGAAATTCATCTGACCTCAGGTTACATGTCTGCCATGTTCACTTTCCACATCTGAGTGAGCTGTGCTCAGACTTGTTTTATTGGCAGCTTTAGGGTACTCTTAGAGCATGATTCACATCATCTATTTCAGAAACTCGTATTAGGACACAACATCCTGATGTAACTCGTTCTCCACAAGCCCAGGTCTCACTTTATCCTCAAAGTGCTCACAAACACTTTGATTACTTTTTCCCCAAGTCATTCTGTACAGTTAGGCTTGGCTGTTTGATATGTCATTCCCCAAGTTCTCTTCCCTCTTTTTCTTAAAGACAGACACTACTTGGTCCAGTCTAGCTGTACCAAATCTGTCCTATGCAAAGTCTCGAAGTTAATGGCTAGCAGTTCTCATTGTCCTTCAACTTCCTCTAATTCCATATTTCATATCCACAAATTGCCACCAAGTCACGGTAAAAATGTGACAGTCCTTTTCTGTTGTGCTGAGCTCACTCGGAGTAATTCAACCAGCTTGTAAAAAAATCTCACCCATTTACCCTTTTGATTTGGTGATCCGTAGGAATTCCCAAGTGACAGCATTTGTTTCTTCTCCCTATAATCATTGCCTGGAGAATTTAAATGGATCTAGTTGACTTTACAACTGGACCTCCAGGCAAATGAGCATATTCTTGATATTCAAGACACCTCCTCCTCCTTTTTCCTCTTTTCTAAGAGCACTGAGCACTGTGGTTACATTGATATTCCTGCCATGCTTCACCCTGTTATATTAATATTACAATCAGTTATGACTATTAAATTGCAATCTTGATTATGTATTAAGGCTTCTGGCTCTTCTTCTTTATTTCACATGCTTTTTGCATTAATATCCTAGCAAATTAACCCACTATACTCCCTAAAATTCTATTCTGAGTACCCTTCTCTTAGCATTATGCCCTATTTTGGGTTTACAGGGTCTACATTTATCAACATGCCTTGGTTCTGTCCATTCTGGTTTGCAGTCCTCCTCACTAGGTCTACAAGTTGGAGCTCAGAGATGTTCTTCACCTCCTCTCATGAGCTGGGCTCTATCTTTGACCAGCAGCCTGTGGATCCTTACCCTATATCTGAGGAAGCCAGGGTGTACATGGTAACACCATCCACACAGCCATGTCCTTATCCCCACGGTGTCCTGCTTCAGCTTACCTGGAGGATGGGAGAACCACCAGCTCCCTGGACCTTCTGCTTTTGCTCTCAGAACGATTTCTGATGGGCTTTGTTCTTCAGCTCTGCCAGAGCAAATTTGGCAGTGCCAGGTTGCAGCAGAACCACAAGCATGGAGTTTGGGGCGAAGGATGGGAGAAATCCTGGATATTTCCATCCACGCTGGTCATTGAGAGTGATGGAGTTCTCAAGGCATGAAAACGAAGCTGTGCACCTGAAGACCAATAACCATTTAAGGATTAAAGTTGCTGGAAGAAGATTAATTAACTGAGGAAGTCAAGTAAATTTTAAATAGGTTATATATGAAAATGGAAGTAGGGTTTCCTCTCCTCTTCCTCTCCTTGTCGTGTGCAGATACAACACACTCTTACTCTTTTCCCTTGGCGGAGCTTCAACCTTCTGAATCCCTCTGAATATTTAACAAAGATGGAATTATTATGCATGATGAAGGAGTTGGGACAATCTTTACATTTTTAAGATGGTTGCATGCTGTGTGTAGGTAGGAAGATGAAAGTTCAGCCATTAGTTCAGCAAGTTGCCGCTACCCTTTTAAATTCATCTGGCTGTTGGCATCTGGTGCCTTCACATCCTTTTAGTCAGCGGTTAATGACTGACTGGCTTAAACACTGAGTTTTAAATGACTTTCTCACTGAATTCACATGAACCAGGATTGTCTTTCTATTCTAGGTGGCTTTCCCTTGTGAGACGTGAGAGCAAGTTAGGGAGTTCTGGTTAACACTGTGTCAATCAGATGCTAAATATGGCCAGTCCAGGAAGGCTGAAGGAAAGCTGAAGGATAGATACTCTTTTGCCACTGTTTAGAGGTCTCTCCTGGGCTTGACAAGAGGTGCTGCTGACTACTCAAATTGGAAAAAGCCATCTCTGAGAAGTTATTGCCCTGGGAGGGGGCCCTGATGTGTCCTGAGCCCTTCCGATGAGTCCAGGCTCGTCAAAGGGAGGTCAGTCAGCCAGATCTTCTGGCCACAGGTGGAAAGCTCTGCCCAGGGTGCCTTGGAGGCTTTTCAGTGGGGTATCAGGCTGACCCACCTCTGAGATGTAGTGCCTGGTGGAAAAATGCCCATTACAGCTGTGAGGACCAGGGGCAGCTCCCACCCCAAGAAATGACTTTTCAAGGACAATATTCAGGACTAGAGCAAATAATTGTGAGCAGGACAGTCCGGACACAAGACACAGCAGGAAAGACATAAAACCAGAGGTGAATCTCTTAGGTTTAGGCTCCCAGCTACTTCATATGCATCATCCCATCAGACATTGAGCACTAAAACGCGGGAGGTGAGAAGCCTTTTAGCAGAGATTGCAGCCTACACCATGGGTTGGAAATGCATGAGCCCTTTGATGTGTGTCTTCAGATGGATCCTTTTAGGGTGTGCCATGTGGGCAACGTTTTTGATGATGGGTTTCACACTTTCCTCAGCGTGACCCAACTAATTCCCCAGCTTGTTCATCTGAGTGGAAACCATTCATCTGAGTGGAAACGATCAGCCTGGAGACAAGGTTGGCTCCTCCCTGGCTCCAACCCAAAGTTTCATGGGAATTTGTGCCTGGAAGCAGCGATCCTCGGCTGCTCAGACATCTTTACGTCACAGCCAGTGCTCAGGACTTATGACTAAGCCTTTGCGTTGCTGTGCCTTCATGGTACCTGGTGTCCTTGCAGTTAAATGGAGCCTGTTCCAGCAACAATTTAATAAGAGAACCAAATAGCAAGACCCATTTCCAGTACTCCACCAGTAATTGCCTTTAAACTGCCATTTTACTAGCTTTTATTGCCCAGCCTTTGTTTGCCTGGCAGAACATAGAATGTAAATCTGAAGGAACAAGTTTACATTCAACTTCTTTCCCTTGCCTAGTGCTCAAATGCTTTTCTATTCCTCTCTTTTTTTTTCTTTCTTTTTGTTTTCCTTTTTTTTCCTCCTATTTCACCTTTTTCTTGTTCTGGGTGCAAATGACCTTGAAAAGCATCACCTCCACGACCTCCCTCCCCCACAGCTCAAGCAGGGACAGACCTGCTGTCGTGTCTAAGCCTTATTATAAACCTTCTAGTCCATATGACAAAGTCTCCTCAGCCCATGATGAGTGGGAGTCCACCTATAGTGAGAAAAGACCCGGATCAAAAACTTGCTTATGTTTGCTGGACTGAGTAGGCATGGCTTAGACCCAGCTACCTTTCAGCCCACCAGCACATAATGTGAGCTTAACTCTTCCTAAAGCCATTTGGGCCCCTTTCAGGTCAAGAACAGGCAAGAAGCATCTCATAGAATAACTTTGATTGGAAGAGACCCTCAAGAACATCGAGTCCAGCCATTAACCCAACACTGGCACTAAACCGTGTCCTTAAGAACCTCATCTCTGTGTCTGTTCAACCCGTCCAGGGATGGTGACTCCACCACTGCCCTGGGCAACCTGTTTCAAAGCCTGACAACCCTTTCCAGGAAGAAATTGTTCCCAATATCCAATCTAAACCTCCCCTGGTGCAGCATGATCTAAGGCAGACAGAAGAGAAGAGAGTTGGACACAGGCAGGTGGGAAAGCACAGGAAAACAAGGAAAGGTCTCTCCTTGACACAGGAGGCACTAGGGACAACTGATGAAAATATTAAAGCTAATTGGGAAATCTCTGACTAGTCTCAGGTTCCTTCAGGCTCAGGCAGTGCTCAAGAATAAGCTTTTTAGCCCATCCCCTTGGATACAGGTGTGTAAATCCCTGGCCAGATGCACCTGTACCCAGCTCAAAGCTACCTCAGAAATGCCAGGCACTTGAAGGTATCCTGGGTTTTGAGATTTGACCATCAAAACAAAAGGTTTATTACCCTCCCTATAATCAATCTCTCCAAGCAAACAGAGAAAGTCTAGTTAGCTGAGGATTTTATAGTCCATTTACTCCCTCAAACAGAACATCATATTGATTGTGTCAATAGTTGCTAGTAAATAAAGAGCTTGCACAAGATGTTCATGCCTGATAGTGTAGGCAGTGCTTGAGGAACGTGGACTTTACGTGATCCAAACATGACTAGCAGAGCAATGGAGGAGCACCTGGTCAGCTCTCAAATACTCCTCTTACTCTGAAATGTAAAATATGTTGAGGATTGGGGAGGAGTTTGAAGAAGCAACATTTTTCCCAGGGGAGGAGCTGAATTTTTATTTCTGGGGGTGAAAAGGTGATGGGTCTGTTATCACAGTCTGACCCACCATCAGGGACAGCATCATCCCACCTGTATGTCTCTGGGATGTTTGCTTGTCTCTGTGATTGTGTTTGAAGTGTCTGTTCATCACTGAGAGGAGAAGTAATTGGAGAGGTGATGGTTCTGCTTGGCATACAAATCTGAATCACAGAATCCCAGAATGTCAGGGGTTGGAAGGGACCTGGAAAGCTCATCCAGTGCAATCCCCACATGGAGCAGGAACACCCAGATGAGGTTACACAGGAAGGTGTCCAGGCGGGTTGGAATGTCTGCACAGAAGGAGACTCCACAACCCCCTGGGCAGCCTGGGCCAGGCTCTGCCACCCTCACCATGAAGAAGTTTCTTCTCAAATTTAAGTGGAACCTCTTGTGTTCCAGTTTGAACCCATTACCCCTTGTCCTGTCCCTGGTTGTCACCAGCAGAGCCTGGCTCCATCCTCCTGACACTGCCCCTTTCCATATTGATCCCCATGAATGAGTCCCCCCTCAGTGTCCTCTTGTCCAGCTCCAGAGCCTCAGCTCCCTCAGCCTTTCCTCACACGGGAGATGCTCCACTCCCTGCAGCATCTTTGTTGCCCTGCGCTGGACTCTCTCCAGCAGTTCCCTGTCCTGCTGGAACTGAGGGGCCACAGCTGGACACAAGATTCCAGGTGTGGTCTCCCCAGGGCAGAGCAGAGGGGCAGGAGAACCTCTCTGACCTACTGACCACCCCCTTCTAACCCACCCCAGGTCCCATTGGCTTCCTGGCCACAAGGGCCCAGTGCTGGCTCATGGTCACCCTGCTGTCCCCAGGACCCCCAGGTCCCTTTCCCCTACACTGCTCTCTGATAGGTCATTCCCCAACTTATACTGGAACCTGGGGCTGTTCCTACCCTGATGCAAGACTCTACGCTTTCCCTTGTTATATTTCATTAAATCTGGTGGCTGATTTTGCAATACTTCTTTTTAATAAAAGTGTTTCCTTTTGACAGCCTACTCCAAAATAATTCCAAGTGGAGAAAGCCATTTGTTCATCTTTCGATCTGCTTAAACAGCCAGTTCACTCTCCTCTGAGTGAGCTGAGCTGTGTGCGATCAGTGTCTCAAGTTGGGATATATCCAATTTCATCTCACATACAGGTTCTGAAAACTGCAGTTGTAGCTGGCCAGAATGGATCAATAGACTGTAGCAGAAAGGGCAACCTTGTGAGAAAAAAAACCAAAAAGGATATTTCTAGTAACTTATAGTTTCCTACTGAAACAGTGGGAGAGTGCAAGAGGCCCTGATGCTGGAGGTGGCTCTGATGTTCCACATGGAGCTGAGTTCAAAGTGGCTCCACAAGCCAAGAAGCTCCACAATTGGGCAAAAAGGTGTCTCCTTGGAGGACAACCTTTGTCCATCATTACCCACAAGTCTGGGATGGATGAAGATCTCACTTTTGGCTTTCAACTCCCCAGAGTGGAGATCTCCTCCCATTGCAGCTATGACCAGTTCCATGCCTGGATCTATTCATTCCCCAAACAAATTTCACCACCGGGTGCTGCTTTTCTCACCTGAGCAAATCCGAAGCTGCAGACCCTCTTCCCAGGGTTGTGTGCAACCCTCAAAGTCACTCGCAGTGTGATGCTGCCTGCTCTAATTAATGCCTTTGCTCCTATTTTCAACCATAGCCATCACAACCTTAATATTCTTGGTCCAGGACTTAGCTGACGTGTGCCTCTGTTTCCCAAGGTGTTAATATAAATAAACCAACTCACAGACTGAATTTGCTAGTGGCTTACAACCCCATGAGGAACAGGTGCTACCCTTTTTCCCTGAAAATAAGACAGGGTCTTGTATTAATTTTTGTTCCAAAAGATGCCTATTTTTGCATGTATAGCTGCCTGGGCACTGTTTAAATTGACTTTTTAATGAACTGTAATTAGGGCTTATTTTTGGAGTAGGGCTTATATTTTGAGTATCCTCAAAAATCCTGAAAAATCATGTTGGGGCTTATTTTTGTGGTAGGGCTTATTTTTGGGGAAACAGGGTGAATCCCAGCCTCAGGCCTTAGTGCTAGCACTAGGGTAGCGTCTGACCTGTGGCTGCAGGAACACACAACCCAGGCTCTTACTATTGAGTTTCCATCCTGATGAGTGTTCTCCGCCACCTCCCTGCAAGAGCTGACACAGAAATTAATTTATCTCCTCTTTCTGACAGGGTACAGCAGGACTCGATGGGAGGAACGGAAACAAGGGAGCCAAAGGCGACAGAGGTCTTCAGGGACAGAAGGGGAAGCCAGTGAGTAATGGGGAAGATACGGCCCGTTTGGGAGGTCGAAAGAGGCTCTGTGCCTTTTTTGACCCTAATTTTATGTCTTTTCCCACACCCTACGTCCCTCGTTATTCGAGTCAGGTTCTTATTCAGGATGAGTATTTCCAACCTCCTGGAGAAGACTCTAAAGCACATTCCGGCCTGATTTTTAGTAGGGCCATTTTCTGGATGCTAGCAGAGAATCTGTCCATGTCTCTAGTGACAGGCATCTAAGTTTTCACGTTTTGAGCATGTTTTCCTTTATCTTTTACCACGGCTCAAATTTCAAGTTCCTTCATGTACCAAGTCTAGTTCTTCTCAAAGCTGGCCTGCCTGATGGAGAGAGCAGGGAGCAAAGCAATCATTTGCTAAAGCCCTTATGGACCTCACTTTTGTGGGACGACCTGGTTCTCTGTCATGACAAGATGTTTCCCTTGCCCTCAAATAATTTCCTGCGTGCGGATGGGACTTTGGCCCCTTATTGCTGAAAGCTCATCTCCAAAGTGATGCTCGGTGGGAACATGTCCTCACTTTACCTTCTGCAAACAAGCTGAAATCTTCTGGTGGTTTTTCCTTTTTGTTTTGCTACGAGAGAAGAAAAAACTATATATATTTTGAGAGGGAGCAGGAAAGGAAGTCCTCACTGAAATTAATGAACATCTTCTAGATCATTCAATTAGCGCCTGAAGGATTTGGACTTTGAACAACAGACCGAATTTCCAGGGGCAGTGACCAATACAAGAGCTGAGGGAGATGATCTAACATCTCCACAGTGCAGGTCCTCATGGTTGTTGCCACTCCATTATCTCCCAAATCTTAGTAACATTCACTCCAACACACAAATCCTCAAGGATCATTTCCTAAACGTTGCCCAGTGGAAGCTACAGGCCCTATGGAGACTCTACACAGCATTTTGTCCCACTTCATTCTCAATCCTGTCACAGTCACCCATCTTCTGCAAGGTCATTCCCTGTCCCACCCCAGAGTTGGCTGCATTTCTGGCAGCAGGGTGACCATGACCTGCAAATTTTTAAGGAGCCTCTGATGGTTAAAAACACAGTATAAATGCAGGGTGATGCTATTGCCAGAGCTATATTCTTAACCCTTAGGGCTGTGCGTCATACGTTTGTCTGTATTTTTATGTAGGGAGGGAAAGGTGATCCCGGGACTGTTGGTGATATTGGACAGAAAGGAGCAAAGGTAGGAAATGGGTGAGATCCTGTGAAATCCCTGTCCTCAGAGGTATTCAAAAGCTGTCTGGACATATTCAGCCAGCTTTAGGTGGCCCTGCTTGAGCAGGGAAGTCAGACAAGATGACCTCCAGAGATCCTTTCCTACCTGAAACACCCCTTGATTCTGTGAGATAAAGGACAGAGACAAGACCTCAAGTTTCATGCCATAGTGGGCCTGAGGGATAAAGATCACAGAATCATAGAATCATTTTGGTTAGAACAGACCTTCAAGATCACTGAGTCCAACCATCAACCCAACACTGTCATTACCCCATGTCCCTAAGAACCTCATCTCAGTGTCTGTTCAACCCCTCCAGGGATGGTGACTCCACCACTGCCCTGGGCAGCCTGTTCCAATGCCCAACAGCCCTTTCCTTGAAGAAATTGTTCCCAATATCCAATCTAAACCTCCCCTGGCACAACTTGAGGCCATTTCCTCTCATCCTATCACTTCCTAGTTGGGAGAAGAGACCAGCCGCCTCCAACACCTCCTTGCCACGAGCAAGGGAAGAAGATGTAGCCTCACATCAGTACTAGCCCTGTGCACACCAGCATTCTTCCCTCCTGCCCTGACCTTCATTTGTCTTCCATGCCCATCATTTGCTTTATCCTCAGGGCTTACGAGGGCTACCAGGACGCATCGGTGCTCCTGGAGCTGACGGCATCAAGGTGAGTTCAGGCCAGCCTTCCATACTGTTCTGACTGCCCCATTTCTAGCAGTTTTCCCATTCATCCCCAGGATAGAAACAACATGAAGAAGACACCCTGATGCTGCCAGAAGTCCCTCTTGATGACATGGGGCTGCAGTGCAGGGGGATGTGACCATGGAGAGAAGGGAGCCACGGATGAGGAGGTTTTAAATCTCACAGGGAACTTTTTGATAGTCTAGGGTGAAAAAAGTAAAACTAAAAATCAACAGACCCTGTCCAAATCCCCTCCTGGTCTGTGGCTTAGCAACTACCTGAACTCGATTTGCAATTACTGCTGGGCACATCACTCTGGTTGTCAGCACCATTGGTCCTTCCTCTATAAACAGGGATAACGGCCCTTAGTGGTCTTTTTATGAAAGGTATTTGAGAAGCTTGGTAAGAAGTAAGGGAGCTGTTACTAGCTCAGCCAATGGGATATGTTGTTATTGTTGTTGTTATTAATATTTTCTTTCAACAGCCTGGCCTATTGGGTAAGTGAAGTACTGTTCAGTGAATTTCCCATCTGCTTTCCTGTAGGGTGGCTTGGAGTTCTGAAGCAGGACTTTGCCTATACTTAGGCTTTCTGTTGTCAGGAGTGGCTACATGTTCCCCCCTCAACTACTACCTACCTTGCCATTTCGGAGCAAGTTTTCCCAATATTTTAGAGGTTCTGGGAGCTTATAGACCATCCACTGTTTTTTCATCCACAGGGAGAAATTGGCAGTCCTGGAAAACCAGGAATCCCAGGATCAGATGGACCATGTGGACCAAAGGTGAATATCTAAATTATGCATCTGCCTACAAGTAGGAGGTTTCCTAAAAACTTTCCAGATGTTGCAAATTCACCCCTGCAACATGATTCTTTCTTTCAAGGGGCACAAATAGGGTTATTCTGACTTTATTCCAGCATAGATCTGGGTGAAGGAAGATGCTTGGACAACCTGGAGTGGGGACATCTTCACTCGTCACTGCAAGACTCAACCAGGTTCACCCAGCCCTGGTGCTCCACAGGCACTATTACACGTGTCAAGTAATGGGGTTTTCTAGTGACATTTCTTTAATTCTCCTTTAGTATCACCAATGTGCAAACGGAGAGATCCTGCTGTGTCGCACTCAGTAAATGATTCTGCAATCTGAAAAAGAGCTGGTTTCTTCAGCAAATTGCAACCTTGCCAAGTCTGCATTTGCCATGATTTTATCTTGTTTTATCCAGGGTGAACAAGGAGCATCAGGGGACCATGGTGCCTCAGGGATTCCTGGGGAGAAAGGAGAAAAGGTTAGTACTCACCAGACTGCATCGAGCTGCCATTTATTACAGAATAAATCTCGCATCCATCAGATCAAGTTAACAAAATTATACACTTTCTACATCATAGGTACCCTTTCCAGTGGGCAAATGTCAACTGTCTGGAGCACTAAGGCTGGGACTGCAGTTGGAAAGGGCAGGAGAGGGAGGTCTCCTCAAATTCACACTCTGACAATATATGAAACCTCAGAAAGGTCCCTGCTTAGGATGAGGAAAAGTCATCCAGACCTTTGAAGTGGGATTAATTGTCAGAGTTTATTCAACACCACCATGCCCAGGGTGCCTGGGATGCTGTGGGTAATGCTATTGCCTCCTGGGCATGTTGGCCATGGGAGCAGGAAAGGTCTCCAAGGTGACCTGATCCTGGGCTCTGCCCCTTCAGGATTCCCCACCTTGATCACTCCCCACTGACCTTCCTTCTCTGAATTGCTTAATTTTCTGTTTTCTTTGCTAAAAGAACATGTCTAAAATTTGTACCTTCCCATGGAGTGAAAAAAACAGGTTAAAACAATAACTGGTTTGGAAAAAAACAAACAAAAAACCACACACAATAATCCTAGCAGCCCTCATAGAGTCTTTTGGCATTTTCCAGCCCCTTGGGCCCTTCTCACATTCAGCTCCACCATCTGGTCTCCAGCTGATTTTGGATCTTAAAGAATTTGTTGCTTTTGCTGATAATAACTCTCCCGATCCTCATCCACTCAAGGTCATCTGTATCAAACACTAAGGGTACTTCATTTGTCAAGCAACATCTCCAGCTCACTAAGTCACTGAGTTGTGAGTGGTTGGAGTCCAGGAGGTTATTTCTGGGGAAGCATCACTCCCTTCCTCTCCTGTTCTTCTCATCTCCCACAAACATGTGGCTTCAGCCACTACTGAAAGTTGGGTGTTGGGCTGACTGGAGGTCTTTCCTTCCACTGTGTTTAATGGAAGCCTTTTCTTTTCACAGCAGCTCCAGGAGAAAGCTCAACAGTGCAGATGAGTAGGGAATTGATAGATCAGCTCTTGGTAATACCCTTTCTCTTCCTCAGGAGTCTGTTTTTCCAGTATTACAGACTAAATACTGGCCCAAGTTACCCAGAGAGGTGGTGGATGAACCATCCCTGGAGACATCCCAGGCCAGGCTGGACGGGACTCTGAGCAACTTGATCTGGGTGAACATGTCCCTGCTCATGGCAGGGGTTGGATTGGATGAGCTTTGAAAGCCCCTTCCAACCAAAACTTGTCTATGATTCTAAAGGACTCTACTTACATATGCAGGGAGAGCTGGGCATTGGAAATTATTGGGCATCGTCCCAGAGAGACACGTGTCCATGTCACCAAGCACTAAGGTGCCTTCTGGACAGGTAAAGGTGGAGAGCAAAGCTGAAGTGATCTCTACTATCCTACTGATGGCCTGTTAATAGCACAACAGCAGAAAGAGCAGAACATATATCACAGAATCATTTTGATTGGAAAAGACCTTCAAGATCGAGTCCAACTGTTAACCTAACACTAACGGTCTACCCTTGTTGCCAATGCCGTGAAAGCGTTCAGGTGATGTTTGACTGGCCCATCTCTAAAACCACCTGTGCTTGAACTGCTCTGTTGGTGATTCTCAGGGGACCAAGGGAGTTCCTGGCTTGGCGGGCTTCAAAGGACAAATGGGATGGCCTGGGAAGACTGGAGTCGCTGGACCAGAGGGACCTCAAGGGCCACAGGGTGAACCAGGACCACAGGTGAGCTGCAAGTGGTCTGTAGCAAGCCCTGAACCCTGGTGAGGTCCTCATGTGACATAGCACCCCACATGTGCCCCCACATGTCACCATGTCTCACGTACATCTCCACACCCCTTACAAGCTGACATCTGAGATCTCCCATATGGAGGTGAGTATAAAGTCTGCTGTATTTCTGTGGGATCTTGATCAATTTACTTCATCTCTTGGTGCATTTAGCACCAGAGACTTTTTTCCCCCCTTTCCTCTCTTATTTTCCTATCTGCAGTGTAAGATGTGACCTCTCAGTGAAGAAAGGAAGGCTGATAATTTCAAGTTAGTGGGGCATCAGGTGAACCCCTCCTGTTAATTATCTGGGGAGCAGGATGCCGAGGTTTCTGAAGGAGCTGGTGGCTTTCAGACCCCATTTGTGGGCCATACTTAATAAGTGTCTTTGCATGCAAGACATGCTGGGCACCTTTTGAAATGTAACAAAAAGACTTGGAAATGAGACATGCTAATACTGTTTATAAGCAGGAACATGCTGCCCCCAGATTCTATGGTAATGAAGAGTGTCTCGCTGCTGCCAACACAATGCGGAGGGACGATGCTTGAGATTAATGTTAATCGCTCACCCTTAGACAGCATCTATTAAGTAACAAAGAACTTTTCAAGTGAAAGAGGACTGGAAATGAAAATACCCTTCTTAGTTGTGCTGAATTTCAGATTTGGACAAGAGAATACATAAATTAACATGAAAGAACTGAGAATATAAAAAAAGCTGGAGTTTGGTGTCTACCTGAATGACCAACTATTATCCATAAGATGTCTATGGGATAACCCTGTTTTAACTCCTGCCACCTTGTGAGTGTGACAGATATTTGTTGTGCCATGTTTCACCCTTAAGTAATATATTTCTATATAAATATGTGTAAGGATTTAATCCCCATGTGTATATATACATACATGTATGTATCTCGAGACTGCATGTACACACACACACACATATGGTTTGTAAAATACTTAAGTTTTCTGCTAAATAGCAATTAAATTGTGCTGCTGCTTTGAAAACAGGGAAAAGAGGTAGAGAACTCTGGCAGGATTTTCTTCTTTAATCTGTTATGCCCTGCTGAATTATTGCAACCAAACAATCCAAACACCAATCGCCAGTGATTATCCTTCACCAAGTGAGAAGCACATTCAATAGCCTGGAGAATTTAGCTGATGTGTAGCTGCATCTGAAGGTTCAGGACTGTGCTGGTAAAGATACACTGGTGAAAATTGCTTTGGCTTTTGAGGATAGAAGTTGAGACAATCCGGACCCAATTTTATGTGAAAGTCTGAATGAGGCTGCACTTCATTAGAGCCGCTCTCCTGAGTCTCAAAGGTCTCCCTGTCCTACATCCCCCTGCAGAACTTCTGACCTGGGTGGTATAAAGATGTCTATGTAGGCTTTATTGATTCTTAACCTTCCTTAACAAAGGAAGAGCATCTTATATTGGGAAAGTTTGTACCTTGCTCAACCAAACAAACCAAACAACCAAACAACCACACACACACACACAAACAACAACACCAAAACTTCAACACTGGGGTTTAAATCTTAGGGAAGAAGTGATTGAGGAAGGGAAAACACAGGTGGCGCGGCAAGGACCACATCACACAGAGGGTCAAGCGGAACATCTGCATTGTGTCCTGAGACTCCATCAAATAAAAGCTTGACCTAGAGCAATCTGGTCCATGGTGCAAGGGCACAGGGGGTGCTCTGGGCCTCTTGCATTGCTCAGCAGCCTAGAGCTACAGCTGAATCCCACACAGTGCTTCACTGACAGGGTGATTATAGGAAGGACTACCCCCAAGCCTTATCCTAAAGGGATGCTGGTGTAGAAAGACCCTTCCAGAACAATAAAAAATTGACTAGATACAGCTTTAGACAATAGCAGCAGCATTATTCTTTTTTCCCTTGCTCCCCAGGCTGTACCTTGCAATGAAAAATTTATCAAAAGCATCACAGAAAGGAGGAAGGAGCTGAACATATAAGATCCCCTCATGTATGTTTAAAAAGGCTGAAAGTTTTTATATTAGCAGTTACAAGCGCTGCATGCTCAGAAAGCCCTGTATGAGATAACAAATGGCTTTCGTTTGGACACTGATTAAAGGGAGACTGTGAGATGCCACTTTCTACACCCACACTGCTACTTGTCTTTTCCCTAAATTAAAAGAGAAAGTCCCTGGGTCTGAACTGCAGCAGCGAGGCCACCCTCATTTCTAACGGGGGAGGGTATTATCTCCATCTGCAAGTCCTTCTCCTCCTGCTGAGACTCTGTTTCTTAAATTAGTGCTGGGACAGACAGAGTGTTAGAGAGACAAAACTGTCTTCTGCCCCTGCAGCATCCATCCTTTCTGCAGGGAGGGACCAGAGGAAACATCTCGTGCTTGTCCAGGTCAAAGGGAGCAAGACCCAGGGCCCTGAATTGGGGTGTTCAGCCTGGAGAAGAGAAGCTCCGGGGAGACCTTATTGCACCTTTTCATACTTAAAAGGGGCAAATAAGAAAGATGGGACAGACTTGAGCAGGACCTGTTGCAACAGGACAAGGGGTGATGGTTTTAAACTAAAGGAGGGAGATTCAGACTGGACATGAGGAAGAAATTGTTGGCCCTGAGGGTGGTGAGAGCCTGGCCCAGGTTGGCCAGAGAGGTGGTGGATGAACCATCCCTGGAGACATCCCAGGCCAGGCTGGACGGGGCTCTGAGCAACCTGATTGGGATGAAGATGTCCCTGCTCATGGCAGGGGGGAACTGGGTGAGCTTTGAAGGTCCCTTCCAACCCAAATTATTCTACTGTTCTATAGTTCTCTATGTCTAATCTGTCTGGGGAATATTTGAGATCCGAAGGGCTCTGAGTATCTCCACCTGCTGATGCCCAAGTTGGTCTTCAAGGGAAAATCCCAACCGGTGGTGTGGGATACCTCTGGAAGGTACTTGGGCATTTCTAACTGAGCTCTCTTCTTCCCCTCTAGGGTCCAAGAGGGAAAAGGGGGAGACCTCAGCTCTGCCTCAAGGGACCCCCGGGCATGGACGGACGAAAAGGAGAAATGGTCAGTATGGGGATGAGCCAAACTCATCTCCCAGTGAGGTTCTTCACCACCCTGCAGCTGTGCAGAGCTCCACTTTGGGCGCGGGTGAACGGACTTTGCAGGTTACATTTCTCAGCTCTCCAAATTTTGCAACAACAAAAGCACAGAGAGCATTTTAAACCCAAGCGCTGGGCATTGGACAGGGGCCTTCTACCCAAAGGTACCTCCAGCTGGGACAACTGCTGTGAGCCCTGTGGGCTGCCAGCTGTCTTATATAAGACTTCTTTGGGAAAACATCATATTTTGGGCCAGCACAACCTCAGCTGTGTTTGCCATAGCAGGTCGGGAGTAAAACAATACTCAGTGCAGTGCTTCAGTACAGAGGGGTGATGCTCAGCCTTTTAATGCACATCAGAGAATAAAACCAGACCTTAATCTCAAGATCTCAACCTGCAACCCACATTCTGAGTCCATCCCTATGCACTTCAGGTCCTGCCAACACTGACACAAGGGCTTTTTGCATCAGAAGGTGGCATTGCATTAGCTCCTTGTATTGGAGAAAGGTAATTCAATTTCTCCTCATGCTCCCGACCCTATAAGTGAGCGCGAATTGAGAAAAATGACCATCGCAGCTTTAATTTAGATCATTATTCCTCTGCTCTTTTTCCTTTAATATTTTTAAGTATTTTTATTCAACAAATCCAGTTTTTGCTGGTCCTGAGCAGAGAAATTTTTAAGGTATTGTCTCCCAGGAGGCAAAATCCCCTTTTGGCAAAGCTCTGTTTCATCTTTTCAGGGCTAGGATTGCAATCCCACTTGCAATGTTCTGCATGGTCTGGTTTCCAGAGATTCTCTGGAGGCCAGATCCTCTTCGTGCTTCCACCTCAACCTTTGTGGCCACTTACAAAGAGCAAAGAAACCTGACTTAAATTGTAGGTGGTAACATCTTTACTGTTTGGACAGAGCAGAGCTCCCAAAAAAAGCTGGGACCCTGCACCCTTTGATACACACTTTTGTTCTTGCTTTCTTGCACGTGGATGAGTCTGTTCCTTTCTGCTCAGTGAGCTACTCACAGATGTCTCTAAAATTTATAGGAAAACAAGTGAGTCTTTTTCCCCATCTGCCCCTTCCCGGTGTATCGTTTCCTCCCTAAGATGCACTTATTCTTGGAGCATTTAATGGACAATCTGCTGAGCTTTTGTAATAACTTAAATGTTTTTAACAGGGTGAAAATGGTCCAGCTGGCCAGAAAGGAGAAAAGGGAGATCCTGGTCTTTCTGTGAGTACTTTAGCCCAAGATCACATCCTATTACAGAAAATAGGGCAAACTACGCCTAAGTGGTGTAGGGGAGGAGGGAAATGCTGAGAAACAGGTTCATTCAGAGAATATCTGGGAAATGAGAGTGTTGGCCATTACCCAGAGACATCAGATGTGCACAAGCCAGGGTGGGAGCGGTGCTGGGCTGTACGATGCCAAACCCAAACAACCACCCAGAGCCCAGGGCACATTTCCCCTCTCCCATCCTCCCTGTGATGCTTTAAACTTCTGCTTGGTACACAGGATCAGTGCCAATGCCACAGGGCTGACCAAATAAAAAGAAAGAGCATAGGAGAGAAATATACCCCATTTTCAAAGCGATTAGGGAGCTGGTATTACTGCAAAAGCTGTTGCTGTGGGTTTATAAATTTTGGAGAAATGGTTGACCCACAGGGGTCAGGACAAGGTCCATGTTGAAGCTCCAGTCTGTTGAACAAGTGTGGTTTGTGCCACTTGACTAACACGATGATGCACTTTCATCTTTCCACTGCACATAGGCCAGGCAAGATTAGTTTTACCATGGGTGTTACAGGCAAAGGTAACTGAAATAAGCTGAAGTAAGGCCAGTTCCCTAAGTAAGTACCCCCAAATTTGTCAGCTCTAGAAGGGATAAGAGGTAGTGACCATGTGAAGTGCAGCTGGACACCAACCATCACACATGGAAGATGCTCCACTGAAACAGCAGCAGTTGGCTGGCCCAGGGCTGAAGGATAGGCTCAAAATCCATTAGACCAGATGTCTTGCTCTGTGGGGAATAGCTTGAGCTGATAAAGAGGTAGAGGAGAAGAACTGAATGAGGTGCACCCACACCTCACCTAAATCTAATGCTACAGCCCTTCTCCATGGGTCAAGCCTACAGTATGATTTGAGCAGCCCTTTTGCACGGATGCAGGTGGCTTGATGAAGCTTCTCAGAGGTGAGGAACATATGAGAGACCATGGCTCCTGGGACAGTGCCAAAGACTGGGGAGACTAATTGGAAAGCCAGCCTGGGGTTGAAGTGTGTCATGGTCCTCACGTTCGGCTGGGGATCCCAGCTGCTCTTGGCAAGAGGAGCTGGCTACAGGATGGCCTTGAATTTGCAAAGGGAATAATTTCCCTGATGAGCCACAAATCTTGAACCGAGGTCCATGTGACACCAAATATACATCCCTGATCTTGGCCATACCCAAGCTGTGGTGGTTTCCCCAGGGGCCACCTTTGGTGGGACAAGCAGAGTTGCAATGGGGCAGAAAGTGGAGGGAGGTGATGGTAGAGCAGAAAATCACTGCTAACCTCTGCTTTTCCCCCGTGACACAGGAGGAAGAGGTGAAGGAGGTGGTCAGGAGTGAAATGAGAGACAGATGCGGTAAGTCATCCAGCAAGCCACGCTCGGGGCCACCGATCTGACACCTGCCAGCAACTAAATTGAAGCAATTTGAGTTCCAGCATGTGCTGACTTGGCAGAGCAAATATCATCCCATTAGCAGCAAGCGGGAACGCGTCGCTTCTCCATGCTCGGAGACGAGTATGGTCTTCTGGGCTGCGAGATCTCTGCCATAGTCCTGACCTCCTCCTCAAACTTAATATTTTACCTTTAAACCTTCTCTCTTCCCATTTCTTCCCCCGTGATCTTTTTCAGCGAAGATTTCCTCCCTGGTCATCTCCATTTCCCTGCTGACTGATGAAAGGCGCTGGGTCACGGGATAAAATTTGAAGCTGCGTTTTGACCGATAACAACATCTTAATTTCTGTCTACTTTGTGGTACTTCTTGACACACAGACCTCTCCTCTCCGGCAGTGAATAACTGCCAACCAGCACCACAACAGTAACAAAAAGCACGGCATTTGGGCATGTTTTTATCACATAATTCCAACATCGTAACAGTATCAGGCTTTTAAGATCTTTATTTTCTTTCCCTGCAGAAGTCTGGCTATTTGGGGTCTAGTAGAAAGCTGCCCCACTCCTGCCCTATTCCTTGGGGTCTTCCTATGGCCAAGGGGGGATTTTGGTTCATGAACACTTGCCAAGATGCTTCAGGCATTAAGATAAATGATCAGAGGGATGGATCACCCTCCTATGAGGGCAGACAGAGAGTTTGGGTTGTTCAGCCTGGAGAAGGATCCAGGGAGATCTTATTGCAGCCTTTCTGTATTTAGAAGATGGGGACAAACTTTTTATCAGGACCAGTTATGATAGGACAAGGGATAACAGCTTTAAAATAAAATAAGGGAGATTTAGACTAGATATAAGGAAGGCACTTTTTATTATGACTGTGGTTTAACACTGGCCCAGGTTGGCCAGAGAGGTGGTGGATGAACATCCCTGGAGACATCCCAGGCCAGGCTGGACGGGGCTCTGAGCAACCTGAGCTGCTGAAGATGTCCCTGATCATGGCAGGGGGGGCACCGGGGGAGCTTTGAATGTCCCTTCCATCCCAAACTATTCTGTGATTCTGTGGTTCTATGTAGTCATGCTCCTTGCTACCTAGAGATTTAAGGTGCCATTTGAACGCTTTGAAAAGAGGGGAAAAAAAGGATGAAAAATAGTCCATGAAAGCATGTGCTGCCTGTAAAAAGAATGATTTTGTTGAAAAATGTTATTTATATAGGGAAAAAGAAGCAGCAAACAAACTATGCCCTGTCTGTCTTATGTTTGCAGGTTGTGGAGGTGAGTGGGGAAGGATGCTTATGGAAAGGGGTAAGGCTTCTAATATCTACATAGAAATGCATGTGAATTCACTCAGTAAAGGATGTTCTCCTTGCCCCAAAACTGCCTTAAAACCGCAAGTGAAAAGATGTTGTTAAGAATAAGTGCATTTTTTCTGTGATTCAGTGCAGAAAATGATGCTGGATCACTGACTGCTTTTAGATTCTAGCTCTGGTGGTGGATGTTTCTTGAGAGGAACCTGAGAAAACAGGGTTGAGAGGGATGACAAGGGTCTCTGGCTTCTACCCTCTACTGCAAGACAGGATCAAAGCTGTTCCTAACACAGGAACACCTCTCCCTGCCCACGAAACAGATCTTGCTGCTCCACCATCCCAGACCATCAACATGATAAGCTCCAGTGCAGGTGTCTGTTCATCATTTAAGCTCTCGTTGTGGATATCTAATGCACATGGTCCATGGAGTCTGGAGGCCAAATCTGCCAACCCCAAAAGAGACGTTCATTCAGGGGCTCATTATCTGTGCTTCAGGGAGGACCTGGTTCTTCTGTGTCTTTGTCTACATGTGGGCAAGTGATTCAGGGTCTAGTTTTTCCACGGGAGATACTGAACCAGGTTCTGGATCTCAGCTGGCCATAGTAGGCTCTGGAGACACTCAGTTCACATGAAGGCACCTAGAGGAAAGCTTCCAACTCTGGATCTGATCCTCACCCCTGGGTGTTGACCTAGTTGCCCATATAGAAACCAGATTACATATCCTGCTGGATCCTCTCCAGGGGCAGAGGTGTCTCACAGATCTGTGTCGTGTCTGTCAACCCAGCTTTGATACCTCGGTTGTCCTGAGATATCTCATCTAACCTGAATGTTTCCTACTAGGAAAGGCCACCATTAGACCTGGAAAGGGTCCCACACTACAGTGTGGTTTTAATGTTTTAAACAGGAATAGACAAAGGAGTAACTCCAGGACAGCAATTTGATTTTAAATTGCAGTGAACTCATGTTTTCCAGGAATGAATTTGCTTTAATTTTTCCTTTATAACTCTTACATTATATATGTGTATATATATCTGTATTTTAGCCTTCATAACACATTGTTTCATAGTGTACAAAAGCAGAGCATTTTACAAAGCAAGGACTTTAACAGAGAGGTGGATGAAGAAGCCCCAACCTTGTCCTGGACATAAGAATCCAGTATAATTGTAGGTGCCTGGGGTAGCTGGGAGCTCTCCTGGTGTGGGATATTCCTAGTTAAGCTAGACATGAGATAGTCCTTTCTGGGCTCTGTTTCCCTTCCTGCTCTGTGTTTAGAATGCAAATCTATCAGGGTAGGCATCACCTCTCCCTGATGTCTATCCATGGTCCTATATCTTGAATGTAAATAAATCTGTAATGCAAATAAATCAGAGCAAATGAATCCTGCAGTGGATGGTCTTGGACACAGAAGCCTCCATGCTCCTGCAAAGGACAACCCTCGCTGAAGTGTTTTGCCTTCATGACTCAGATGTTACCTAAGGGCCCTGCTTGTTATCTGGCTGGTCAGTCCTTCAGCCAAGAGCACGTGGTCCTTTCCATCCCTCATTCCCAGAGAATCATTAGTTAAAACAGTAAGTTAGTGAAGGAAAACAAACCAGATAAAACACACAGTGGACACATCACAGAGCATTAATCTGGGTTTACTTCAGTCTGCTGGTCCATATTGTTTCAAAACAGGTTTCTGTGTTCACTTTGCACAATCAGGCCCCACTAGATCTACTGTCCTCTACCTTCAAACTTTGTACATCCACCATAAAACCAGAACTCCTAAAATACCTGCTGTGCTAATGTGCCTGCCAGCCTGGTCCAGATCACGGTTGTCCCTCGAGGCGTGGGGCATCAGATATCCCCAGTGTGAAGGATGGTGGAGCCACAGCCTCGTACACATCCAGACACACAGCTGGATGTGCGTAACTTAACAAGTCTGACCTGAGAAGACTGGCAGTGCTCAGCACTTCAGGGGACTTAACCCATGGAGCTGCTGATCCAGCAGCATTTAATTATCCACCTAGGTTTGATGACTACTCCATCCCAATTGACACTGGGCACATGCCCGTGCTGTCATGGAGGTCCCAAGAAAGCACAGCACACTTCTTGGGAACCACTTCCTCAAAAACAGCTCTATTCTGAATAAGTTTAGTGTATTCCCTGCTCCCTTTCTTGAGAAGACAGTAGACAGTACAATCTCTCCTTAATTGCTTGCCCTTCTCTAGGGTACATGTGATTTGGAAGTAGTTTTCCTGCCCTGACCACGTACCCCAATGGTCTGTAGGCTTTGGCCAATGAGAAATTGTGTTGTGACTTGTCTCCCACACTGTATTTTGCAGTGGCAGTAATTTTGTTGAGCTACAACAATTTATCGAAGCATGGTGACTTCCAAAATGTGGCACCAGATTTCATCCTCACTGAACCAACAATTAAATCCGCAGGTCTGGAGGCAGCTGAAATCAACAGGCAACTCCAGGGGTATTTTCTGCCTCGGGAACACACCAGAAGAGATGGTGAAAGCCAGGAAGAAATGCTTAACAAAACTCAGAGTGTGACATCGGTGACTTCAGTCAAGCCCTTCATGGAGCCACCTTCATTTATTGCAGGTAAGTGCATCTGTGGGGCTGCGTGCTTCCCATCCAGCCATGACATCCAGTATCTTCTGGAGCACTCCATGAACCCAGTGCTAAATTCTATACCCTGAGACTGGAAAGAAATAAGGCAGCAATGGGATTTCCAATGAGGGCTCCCACGCTGTGATGCTCCTGTGCTGAAAAGGTGCTGGTCTGTGAACACAACGTGAGTTGTGAGTTGATGGTCCTAGTGGGTGAGGGAAAATTCAAATATGTGTGATCTCAGTGATGACCACCTTCAAAAGGATGCATTTTGAAAGGCTGGAAGGAAGCAGCCGTTTTCAGGCGGATTTTGTTCCCCTCTCCCCACTATGTTCTTTGCAACTTCTAGTAAAGCTTCCTACCAGCCAGAAATTACATCTCTGAGACCAAACACTCGAGCTATTACAGACTATTTCTGTCCAGGGCCTCATAAAACCTTTAATGGGTAAAACTGCTGATTACAGCTAATGGGAAAACAACCGGCTCTATTTCTGTCCATTTGTGTTGCCCAAGAGATTGGGGGAGAGAGAATGGCCAAGGTCCTGCCCTGAAGACACGTGCAGTACAGACCTGCCTGTACACGAACACCAGTGAGTTTGTGGCATCTCCTCACACCACATTTACTGCTACACCAGGCAACAGGACAGGACAAGAGCATGATCCAAGACTGAACATGGTATTATCAAGCTCCTAATAGGATCTTGAGCAGTACCAGCCAGCCAAGGTGCAACCATCATTTTTGGGGATGAAGACTGCTCGGCCATAGGGAGGTGAACTATGTCCTGCTACTTGCCCAGGGGCTGGAGGGAGGTTTGTGGCCCATTCTGTAAGCATAGATGGGTTGGTTCCTCAGGAGGCTCCAGGACCACCTCGGGATGAATTGGGACACAGTGTCCTGGTGGAAAAACCAAGAGATGAGCTTGATGGACACAGGGAAATCCTTTAATATCTGGCTGAGAATGGCCATCTTTCCAGGGAAAGGATAGGATGGGGCAGTTTTAGCTGCAGTTCAGATCATCTACCTTTTCTTCTGGCCATGAACCACTACAGGGAACATTACGATGAGGGAATGCTTGATCCGGCTTCATGCAGACCTGACAAGCATTATGGTCTCCTTGGCAAAGAAGAGTTACCAGTTGGCTATCGCCCTTCTGTCTCTATGGGATAATGGCTCATGGGTGGCTTTTCCAGACCCTATGGTCCTGCCCATCCCCTGGGACGCTGATGGAGGCAACAAGCAGCCTTTGACTTGACTGGCTGGAGGGTTTTCTGGGTATCTCTACTCTAAATTTTATCAGCAACCTGGAAATGACCTTCGCCCAGAAGGATTCATGTGAGCTGTCCTCCTCTAGGTCCATCACATCTTCAAATCCATGCCACAGCCACCCATGGACCCTCTGACCTCATCAGAGCTGGGCTTTAAGTCTTGAGGGGAATAGGAGATTATGGGCTTGCTTGTGGAGATCTTTCTGCATTTGGTGCTCCAAGTCCAAACGCACTGCAAGACAGGGCAGGACTCAAATGGAGTGAGAGTTTAGACTTGTTTCCTGCAATTCATAAAGTCAGAAATTAAGATATGCTCAGATTTTGTCACCAAGAGAAGGAGGGTTGGGTAGCATGGATGGAGCTGCCATTGGCACAGGCTGGGGGACAGAATCAGAGCTTCATCTCAGAGAAAAAGATGCTCAGAGGGTCACATTCATCCCAGCAGAATGGAGCCATCTAAAATACAACATCCATACATAGGTCCTGCACAAACTCTGTTCCCCCAGCATCTACGGCACAAAGCTTTCTGCAGACTGACCATGCAGCAGATGGGTGGTCAAGCAGCACGAAAGCTGGCCAGTCAGCTCACTGACTGGTCAACCAGCACATGGGTTGGCCAACCTGTACTTCTACTCTAGAAATAATTCTTTAAAGAAAAAACACATTGCACTTTCATACTAAGCAAGACACCCCAATGCCACATACTTTTATACCCCAAAACAAGTTGTAGCCTATGCAAGCTGTTGACCTACAGTTTATATGTGTTGACATTTATTACCCATCATGGCCCTTTCCCAGAGTTTTGGGAAGAGTTTTAAGTCAAACCCATTGGTTTTGACCTGTGTAATCTGCTAAGAACCAAACATATTCCCCAAATCCAGCTTAGTCTAGAACCCGATCCCAACCATCACCACCTTCATCCTCCCTACCCCCAAGCACTCTCCTGATGTCTGTGTCGCACATCGAAGACGTCAAACATCTGGATTTAAACTCGCTTTATATCAAGGCAGCACTTGGGATCTGGGCAGTTTCAGATCGATGGGGCCCACCACATGTTATTGAATCGCAGCTGCAGCCGTCGCCAGCCGACAATCCCATTAAAGCCCGGCTCTGAGGCAGGAGGGCTCATAAATCGCCCTGCTAAGCGATGAGTGAGGAGAGACGCTCTAAATGTTAACAGGATTCTGCAATCGGAGGGTTATTACTGCCAGATTACAATCGCTCCTGGCTTTTCAAAGCTCGCAGACTTACAAAACTCTGGCCTGACATTTATCTCCTGCAAACAACCACAAATACTTCCAGTTTCTCTGACTAACATCCAACCTTTCTCCCTGAGTTGTTTAACACCATTAAGAATTTTATTGCCGCCGGTTTCTCCCTCCCCTCACCAATTGCTCTGTGACATTTATTAAGAGAACTTGTTAGCCGTCAGGAAGCCATGTAAGGCTCCAATGATCTATATTTAAATGGTGGCTAATTTGTTTGCATGGCCTCGTTATGTTTGATTTCCATTTGCTTCCCCAGCAGCTCCTCGGGCACAGCAGATAACGAGTCCCTCTCAGCACAAGCGCCGAGAAGCCCACAGTCCATTACCAGGTGAAATGCACTGAATTAAGTGACATTTGGGGAAGTCACTTCCCCAGGTGGGAAGTGCTTTTTTGGCATTGAGATCAAGGGAATGTGGCACTGAAAGGGTTACACGTGCCAGCACACAGAGGCTCAAAACTCAGTTCTGGACTTGGCTTAAATCAGCTGCTTTTGACCCAGGGCGTTGAGCTGGTGGTGAACAAAATGGAGGGTGTTTTCACCCCATTCAGTGTGGTCCTGCTCCACCAGGAAAATGTGGTGAGAGCCCCACCAGGAAACACCCCAAATGTAACTGCCCCTGCGAAGTCCCCCCCAGGACAGACTTTTTAGCAGATCCTGTTACAAAAGGACAAAGGTGATGGTTTCAAACTAAAAGAAGGGAGATTCAGGCCAGACATGAGGAGGAAATTGTTGGCCCTGAGGGTGGTGAGACCTTGGCCCAGGTTGGCCAAAGAGGTGGTGGATGAACCATCCCTGGAGACATCCCAGGCCAGGCTGGACGGAGCTCTGAGCAACCTGAGCTGGTGAAGATGTCCCTGCTCATGGCAGGGTTGGACTGGCTGAGCTTTGAAGGTCCCTTCAACCCAAACCATTCTCTGATTCTATGACCCAGGGGTTAATAACCCCCTTGTAGAGGTCAGAGAACACCATGATGGGCACCACAGGGGTGGACAGTGCCATGGAGCAACCAGGAGCCTTGTGCTCATCCCACTGTGGAAGTCCACTGCCAGATGCCCCACCTTGTTCCTTGCTGTGCCCTTTGCTCTGCCAACCCCATCACTTTGGGGTGAAGTGCTGACTGTGGGGCAGTGGGGGTCCCCGGACCAGCCCCACACATTTGCCCAGGGTAGGATGGAGGTGATAGAGTGTGGCCTCTTCCCACCTGGGTCCAATATACGAGTAGGTGTGGGGGATGTTTCTCTGCAGCCTCCTGTTTGCAGCCGATGGACGAGGGTTCCTGCCAGAATTACGTCCTACTCTGGTACTACCACACAGAATCAAACACCTGCCGGCCCTTCATCTTCGGGGGATGCCGAGGAAACAGCAACCGCTTCGAAACCAAGTGGAGATGTGAGCAGCGGTGCAAAACCTCAGCAGGTAAGGCAGCCCCTGAGCCCTTCAACCCTCCTCTTCCTCCAACCAGGAGTGAGGTCAAAGCAGGAAAACCCACCCATGATCTGCCAACCTCCATTGACTTATGGTGCCCCACCAGGACCAAGAGAGGACTTGGAGGTATGCCTCTAGTTTGCAAGGTTTTGTTCCCCTCGCAGTCCCAGCTCACTTTGGTCCTCCCCAGCCCCTCCTAGGTGCTCCTGGACATCTCTTCTCTTTGGTTACATCCACTGATGGGATGTGGGTGGACCTGTAGGAGACAAGGGGAGTCAATCAGTGCTGGGTCCTGATAGTCCTGATAGTTTGCACATCTTGAGCTCAGTCACCTTGTGCCTTCTGAGGGCTGAGGTTTGAAGGTATTTGGGGGCTGGTGCCCTCTGAGTCCTGGACTGCTCCATCCAAGCATCTCTCTGGCACCTCCAACCACCAAGTGCTCTGGGCAGAGCCTGAAGCTGGTGGAGCTGCCCCAATCCAAACCATCTTGTGATCCCCGCACTGGTGTCACACCTCCTCCAGGGGTTCAATGGGAAAAAAACACTCCTGGAAGCCCAACTGGGGTCCCATTGCCAGATCTAGGGTTCATGGGATCAGTCTGGGTGGCTCTTTGTCATCTCCAGGCATGTGGTAGCTCACCACAGGGAATATGAGCTCCTGACAGTAATGCAAGCGCTACTGATGCCAAGCAGTGCACAAGCTGTGGCTGAAACCAGCCTTCTCAGAAAGATGCTCCACTCTCAGCCTTTCCTCTGCATGGAGACAACCCCTCCGGGCATCAGGTGAAATGCATTAGTTCTCCACAATACATTAAAAAACACTGGTGAAGTTCATCGCCTCTGGTTTTGAAGTCATGTTATAAAAAGAGAAAGAAATTAAAGGTGGAGATCTGTAATTTCAGGTTCATTTCAGAGTTGTCGGGTGATCTGTATTGCACAGAATCATATTATAGAATCATAGAATAGTTTGGGTTGGGAGTGACCTTCAAAGGTCCTCTAGTTCAACCCCTCTGCAATGAGCAGGGCTATCTTCAACAAGATTTTGTTGGCTGGTTTTTAGACGAGCACCTATTATGCATAAAATCAAGACCATCACACAGGCTGTTATCATCCACTTGTGTCTTTCTGATATGCAATGAACTTTCTGATATGCAATGAGCTTCCCATTCTGCAAGGAGGAAGGTAGTGTGAGTATTCATTGCTTTAAATCCAGTTTAGGACAGGTGACACCATCATGGAGAGCTGAAGTGTTCTCTGGGGAGGAGGAAGAACTTTCTGGACAGGAAGGAGTGATTTTCAGCCCCAGAGCAGCCAGTCCAAAGTGGGTACCATCTTCTGTCCCCCTCCACTACAAGGGTTAGCATCACTCCTTGGGCTCCACAGGGAGCCCATTTTTGGTGACCATAAAGGCAGTCAAGGCAGACCAGTTGGCCCATTTAGCCTGATCAGTGCCCACATTTGGTGGCCTCTTTCTTTGCAAGATACTGCATGAGGGGAAGCCACTCTCAGTGCTTGAAATCCAGTCCCAGCAGCACCAGGTAATAAGTGAACCTCTTCCCAGCCAACACTTTACCCAGGGCATAAGCATTAAGATATAGTATAGGCTTCACAAAGCAGCTGTAGATACCTCCAGCACTGTGTCTGCACTCCCTTCGTGGAGAGTCATCCAAAACCAAGCTAGGTCTGTGTGTCCTCTATGTTCCCATTTCTCCTGGCCACCACTAAATGGTGCCAGGAGCTGGCCTGGATCAGGACACTTGCTTTATGGATGTCTGACATGTGACATGACCTGACATAGACAACATCGTGATGTGAGGGACCTCCCAAGCCACTGTGAGCATGTGAGGTCCAAGAAGAAGCCAAAGCTGCAGCCAACATCCAACATCCCCTTTGTTTTCTCTTTCCTTGCTATCGAAAACCAGTCAGAGGGACGTGATCAGCTGCAACTGCCTTGTTTAAATCAAAGAGAAATGGAGCTGTGTGAAGTGTCTCCAGGACACCTCAGAGACTGGACAAGCAAGACAAACCATTTAAAATGAAGAGACAAGGGACGTTTGAAAAAAGATGTAAAACTGTAATTATGGGCAGGAAATAAAGCAGTATGAGGAGAGGGAAACATCTGATTGCTCAGGAAAGCAGAGACGTCCAGAGACTCACAACTGCACCACCTGCCCTGCAGAACTACTGTGCAAAACCAGGTGACATACCTCTGAGTTTATTTTTGTAAAATAAAAGTGTGTTAATGCTGACATGTGTGATTGTAGTTCGTAATTCACCTGGAAGCAGGAACTCTTCGAGAAAGTCAGAGAGAAAGGTGGTAATTTCTATTTCCCCATGTCAAACAGGGTGGGCAGGTTGAGCCTCATCCCATGGTCTTTCATAGAATCATAGAATCATTTTGGTTAGAAAAGACCCTCAAGATCATGGAGTACAACCGTTAACGAAACAGTGCCACTAAACCATGTCCATAAGAACCTCATCTCCGTCTGTCCAACCCTCCAGGGACGGTGACTCAGCACTGCCCTGGGCAGCCTGTTCCAATGCCCCACAGCCCTTTGGGGAAGAAATTGTTCCCCACATCCAACCTCAACCTCCCCTGGTGCAACTTGAGGCCGTTTCCTCTGCTCCTGGCGCTTGTTCCTGGGGAGCAGAGCCCGACCCCCCTGGCTCCAAGCTCCTTTCAGGCAGTTCAGAGATCAGAAGGTCTCCCCTCAGCTCCTGTTCTCCAGCTGAACCCCCCAGGTCCCTCAGCCGCTCCATCACACTTGTGCTCTAGACCCTCAGCTTGACCCTAAACTCCTCATGGCCTTTAGCAAGTCTCACCTTCTTCACTTGACCATTCCCTGGACAGGTGAAAAGGAGCCATTCCAAATTGTATGGTAAGAAGAAAACAGAGTCCAAAACCAGGCTTCTCCCTGCAAAATTCCACCCCCAGGTTCTTGAGGTGTTTGGAGCTGGTGCCTGGAGAGGCGTGGAAATCCAACAAGTGGGAGGTTAAACCTCTGGGTTTTGGTGGCCACATGGACCCAGCTGAGAGGGATCCTATCTGACAGCATCTCTTCCAAGTGCACATCATGGGACAGCCTGCCAGCCCCTGGGAAGGGTCACAACAACTCTGGTGGCACAGAAGTCTCTCCTGGCTTTTGAAATACTTAGAGTTTCCCAAAGAAAGAGCAAAAGCAAGACTCTACCTTCCCCATGAGTGACGAAAATTGCTGTCGGGTTGCAACCAGGCAGAAAACATGATGTCTAAAAGTGACGCCTCTCAGTTGGCCATGTCACTGCTGCTCACATTACCAGCTTGGCATGGCTCTCCCCAAAATTTTGGTGCTAGAATTTTAGGTTCCCAGTTCTTAGCTTGGGGAAGCCCCACTCTGAGCACCCATGGGTGCAAGCCACGATTCCTCTCACCAATGCAGGTCCCCAATAAACAAGCCAAAAACTTCATTGCACTTCCAAGGATTGCACTGGGAACTGCTTTTTCTCTGAACACCCTTCATGGTAACATAATGGCTAAATGGGTATTTCTGGTGGAGCAGGATTGTTGTGGAGCTGGTTGGGAAGTCAGTGGGTGTTATTAAATGTTTTCTGCACAGTTTGGTAAGATTGAGCTCACATCTCCCAGTTTTAGGGTTGCTTCATTGCTACTGGTAGCACAGATAGAAGAAGGACGCCCCTTACCCATAATGTCCCAGGCCCCAAGTGAGGACCAGCAGAGTTTTTATGGATTTTTATTCCACCAACAGCTAAAATCTGTTTTACCGAAAAAAAAAAACCCAAAAAAATTAGAATTTGGTAAATATTGGCAATGAGGCAAATGCCATTTTCAGACTGACATTTCCTCCTGAAATGATGTTCTGTATCGAAATGTACTTCAGCAAGAAAAACATTCAGGTGTTGTATCATGGCAAGAAAAATAATCCCTCGGAAAAGAAACAAAAAGTCCCTGGCTGAGCAAAGCAGAGGGTGCAGCATCATCCAAAAGAGAGCATTTATGCATTTCCAGGTGAGGTCATAACATCAAGAAACAGGTGTTTTTCTGGGAAAAACCCCATATTTTAATATTTCCTTGGCATCACAGCCATGGGGGGCTGGAGGATTGCATCGACAAAATAATCACTGTGCGCAAGGAAACAGAGACTTAATGGAGTGCACAACCCACAAGTTCATTTGTCACCCTGGTATGAAAATGTTTATTTAGGTGGGACCGTGCCAAGGGGCACATGGCGTTGAACTCCCACAATTGTGCAGAGCGAACAGCATTTCAGAGCCTTAAAAGAAAAGGAATTTAGCCATATGAGGGCTGGGGATGCACTTGCAGAAAGGTTCACTCACGTTGTTTTGATTTGGGACGTCTCTGCTTGCGAACCCCTGTGCCCCCAATTGATCCTTCCTGATGCAAACCAGCCCACAGCTGGACTGAAACAAAAATATCTGCATGGCCAAAAGGGGACACACTGTAAACACAGTGCTAAGAAATTACCGGTAGCCCAGTTAACACCTCAACAGTGTCATAGTTCTCACTATTTAATTGATATAGAAAAAAGATCGATAATAATATTTATTATTCAAAGAAAGAAAACCCTTGTAGCATCTCCCTTTTCTCTGGTGTGGTGCTCCCCCTCCAGTGAGGGCACCAGGAGAAATACGGGGTTGTCACAATCGAGTGGCCACCACCACCTGGCCCAGGGTGTCAGGTCAGTTCAAAGCCTGTGGTGTTTTACTAGCAATGGAAAAATATATATATATATATATATATTTATGGTCTGCAATAACTTTGGACCAGCTCCATTCTGACCCAGTTCTGCATGTCCCCACAAACCAACCTCCTTGTCCTTGGCTTCTCTTGGGATGCCCAAGACCATGTGTTACCCAGGGTCCAGCATTTGGACAGTCCTGCCCAGGGCTGCGGGATTTGTCCCAGAAAAGTAGGGAGGTTTTCCCAAGGAGGAGGATTTAAGAAGAAAGGCTTTGGTTTGGCCATCAGAGGAAATGCCAGACTGCTCATTACCACCTTGACCAACCATGGCTACACCATCTCTGGTGATACGGTAATGCACAGGTCATATCTCCATCCTACAGACCTGCTATTTGTACAGAGTGCACATTCTCCCTGCCTCCTTCAGTTGCCCAAACCCTCCCAGAACATGTCCTCTTGGACATCTGTCTCTGCCCTCCCTGTGTGCTGCAATGTTGGGTTTCCACCAGGACAATGGAGATGATCCCAGGAGCTTTTCTCCAATGCAGGGTGCAACAGCATCACCTCTTGGCAACCATTGCCACCAGCCAGGTCATTAATAACTCAAAGTGGCATTCATTTACCAAAATCAAGGGGAGAAAGCCTTCCTTCATGTTGTGGTTTCTCCCCAAGAGAGTCCAGCCCCACATTTCATTGATCCACTCCAGCTATCAGCTGCACCAGGGCGAGAAGAGGAGGGTGCATCACTGTGGGCTGGTGAACCCCTTGGCAGGAATGTTGACATCAAATCTGAGGAAACATTAAGGAACAGTAATCACATGAAGACCATTTTTATAGCTGTGAATCAGTAGCACAGTGAGGGAGCAGTAGGTGAGCAAATAGACCTGGAGGACCTGAGACCTGCCTGAGGGTATGATGGATTTCTCCTTCTCTCTTGTTATTCCCAGACACCAAACAAATGGGACAAAACCTGTGTTTTTTTCCTGTTAAGACCAGTGCCATCACTTAAAATAGGACTTCACCTCCCAACATGCAGAATTTCTTGGCAGCTTTTGGCTCTAAGCTTGATGACAAGTACACGTGTTCCAAAGCCAAGTCTGGGGGACAAATTTGGCCACCTGGTTTCATGGCCAAGGTGTAGCCAAAGAAGAGGGACGGAGTCTCTTGGGGTGTGTGTGGGGGTGTGATTTGGCTCAAGATCCTTCACCATAAATGATGCTCATGGCACAGGCCAAGGCAGCAGCTCACCAGGGAGCCAGGTGGCTTAATTGAGATTTGCAAAGCAGCTGGAAGACTTGAGAAGTGAAAACCGAAATTGTGGGCAAGTGTATGAGATCAAGCTCTTCAGTCCTCCGCTAGGTGTATTAAATGCAGCTTGAATTTCCCATCAGTGCTCTGGGAGCTCAGGCGTAATGAGAAATTGATAACTTGATTTTTTTTAAATACATCTAGCCTTAAATGTTTACTATTGATTTGCCATCTGAACCGCTTTGGCAGGGCCAAAATATTACCGGAATGCATCCTCGGTGTTTCCTTGGAAATGTCATGTCACACTAATTGAGTTTCTTGAAATTATTTGATTGCAGGAGGAGGGGGGAAACTTTTAGAGCTGAATGATTTGCTGGTGAGCCGACTGCTTTCCAGGCACAGGGACCTGAGGCTGCTCCGAACAGGACAAAGGCAGAAAATTCCTGAACACATTGGAGAATGGCCTTAAAATGCATCATTGTGAGCACGTGAAAAACTGGGGTTTAATGCACATAAAACCAGCTTCACAGAGCCTCGTGAATTTTGCGAAGCAGAAGGTGATTTTGAAGCACGAGTGACCCCATCACTCATCAGATCAGAGACTCACAGATCACACAGCTCGAGTTGAACCCTTGGGTCTGTGTCTATGGATATACGTGCAACTATAGCTTGAACATGCTCGGCTCCAGAGCTGAGCCCTTGGGTCTGTGTCTATGGATATACGTGCAACTATAGCTTGAACATGCTCAGCTCCTTCGCAGGAGGAGCTTTGTTGTGCATTAAGCCAGCAAAATCTTGCAAGGAGGTGCGGAGGGGAGAAACTCACCTCATTGTGGCATCCGATGCCCGCGGGCAGTTCCTTAGCAACCCTGACAAAAGAAAATGGATGGCGAGAGATGAAGAGGCTGGGCTGGCGTAATTTAGTAATTTGATAATGATGCAGTCCCTGAAACGGCCGCCAGTGCTGACGGCTGAGCCCTGAGCATCATCCAGCGTCCTCTGGCTGCGCAGATTGGAGCGGACAGGCTGTTTGGGAAGGAGCTGACAAAATCTCCTATCTTTACTCCTGCCGAAGCCAAAAGCAACAAAAAAGTTCATCGCCATGTCATCAGCCTGAATTGCGCTCAGCTAGGTTAATTAATTACGCGATATTTTTAGAGCAGGAGTAATTTAAGCTCTGGAGATGCCTGGGAGGAAAATGTCCATGAGTTAATGCAGGGCTGGACCTGAGCACCGGCAAGTCCATCTTGCAAAATCCTCCACCCCATCCTCTGTGGGAGGCATTGGAGGTTTATGTGCAGTCCGCACACCTTTTGGGTGGTATCTGTCGATTTTTGGAGTAATAGTAATTAATACATCATTGTATTGGTAAATACAGTTTCTTGCCAACATCTCTGCGAAGATGCTGGCGAGCACCATCCCCTACCCACTGCACGGTGGAATTGCAACCCAACCACAACATCCTTGAGAAGAAGGGAAAACGTTGTAAAAGCCTGAAAAAAAACCCTGTTCAAGAAATGTAGCCCTGCTCCTCTGAGCTGGGACAAGCCAGAGCAAAAATGGGGATGGATTTGCTGCTGACATAGTTGCTATGTGGGTTAGGAGGAAAACAAAGGAGAAATTCCATCCAGGAGCCAGTGCTCCTGCAGGAGCTGCCTTGGGGTGTCCATCCTGCTCCATTTTGCACCCCAAACCACCCCAGTAAATCTGGTTTGATCCCTCAGGTTTCCTCTGGATGGCTCCTCACCCATCCCCTGCCTTGGACATCCCTTAGCCCAGCACCCTGAGCTCCACCAGTGGGTCCTACATCCCCAGACGTGTCCCACCCCACCCCTAAAATCACCCCAAACACCTCCCATGGATTGTGAAGCCAAAAGGCCAAACCAAGGCCATGATCTCGGTGGTAAAGAAATGCTGGAGGAGCAATAAACCCATCTGTAGAGAAGCAACCACCACATTTCTTAAGCAATGTGTCTCCCACCCACTTCGTCCAGCTGCTGCAGCCTCACCAGCACAACGATCCCTGCTTACAGAGGCAGAAAAAAGGAGAAATAGCTATTTTTACACTTTACTCCATGGGGTATAAACAGGTTTTATGTGTAGACCCACTGTCAGGATCAATGCCCTGAGGCCAGTGCTAATTCTGCATATAGATCCAGGCTCCTACAGCCTCTGTTTGCATTTTTCCTTGTTTTTATATGTTTTCTTGCCACCAGAGGCATCATGTCCACATAGCTGCAGGTATATCCCATACGTACAAGTAGTTGCAAATACCTCTTTGGAGAGGGGGTAGGAGGTGCGACAGAAAGATAGCAGATAGAAACATTGCCGAAAACACTCGAGGAAGACGATTTGGAGGATTTCCAATTCTTTTTTCTTCTCCATTGCTTTTTTCTTGTCTTTGGAAGGAAAACACCAAGAACAGAGCTCTATTTCATGCCTGGAAGCTATCAATGATAAAGTTAGTCTTTGGGTTTGGCCCAAGCAATTGTTGGAGAAGCCTATGTAGCAATCTGCAAAATAGCCCCAGCCTGTTTTATCCCAAAGAGGATTTTTGATATTACATTTACATCAAAAGCACAAAGCAGAGCTAATTAATTGCCAGGAGCATGAAACATTGAATGTGGGATGGGTAACTGCTCATTACAGGCAGCCAAGTGTTTTGCATATGACCGGGGCTGTAAATCCCCTGTGACCCTGCAGCAGCAGATTTGGGGCCCAAGAAGGTGAAAAAAAGGGCAAAAAAGACAAAAGAATAATTAACCCCCTGAAAAACTAACAAATTCCATGTTCTCATCTCTTCTCCTCACTCTACCAAGGTCCTGGGTCAAAGCTTCCAGAGCCCTCAGCCCCCGCTATATGGAGGGATATGCAGGGACTTATTGCTACTGAGCTGTTGGAAGGAGTGAAAATCAACCCAAAATTTGGGTTATTGGGAAGACAAACCCACCAAAAATCAGACTCAGAGGAGAGGAAGGGACGTTCACTGTAGAGTTACGGAGAGATGGTATATGGGCAGTCTTGTACCGCAGCGAGATAGATCCTTCTCCCTCCGCAGCCTTGAAAGGGCAAATTGAGTCTTAAAGATTATTAAAGGAGGGTCAAAGGAAACTAGAAAACTCTCTTCTGCGCTTCTATAGACCTACAGTGCATCTGTGTCCAACTCCTCCGTGCAATTCTGATGCTGAAGGCATTAAATAGAACCAGGCAAGCAAAACTTCTGTGCTGGTATCTGGCACACGCATTTTGCTTTCAAGGCTTCGGGTGTGACACGACCACAAGTCGCATTGTCTTATTTTTTTTCCCGGTGGCAGAATGGTTGTAGTGATGAAATTTTAATGTTTCCTCTTCAGCTGCCCACATTTGGGCTTTAAATGATGATTCAGAGGTGGAAATTGAGCTCGGCGAGAGCGAGGGGAGGCTGCGGGGAGGTGGGAAGGTGTCCTGCTCCTGGAGAGACAGACGCACGAGGGAAATGTGCGAGGATGCTCATGACAAAACCTGTATTTTTCATAAGTTTGGTGATTTTGAGAGAAAGTTTTTCGGAATTTGGGTCCCCTTTGACGCCAGACAGCACCCATGGGTGCTGCAGGCTGTTTGTACCATGGATCCCTCCTTCCTCAGGGTCAGCTGGGGGTATTTTCATGCCAGGACGTTCTCAGTTTTGCAGCAAAAACTCTCTGATCTCCCACAAAAGCTGACTGAACCACAGTAGCCACCTAAACCAGTCCAGTTTGCTTGTGAAGTGGACTGATACAGGGATGAACCAGGCACTTAGACTTCTTTCATCTTTTTTCCCTAGACACTGCCTTCTCTTTCCTGTTTTTCCCCTAATAAAATCACCGTGAAGTCTCCGCGTCTGGCGTGTGGATTTGCCTCCTGCAAGGATGTTGTCCTGCATTGACCCTGCCCAACAATAAATAAATAAAACACAGAAATAGGCCCTAGTATCTGTGCAGGAGATGGGTTTGACCACCTGGCTCCACTGTTGACATGATGGACGAGGGGAATGGAATTTGCCTCCATGCTACAGCTTTGCTCTCAAATAGTTTTTGTTGTCCACAGGAAAAAAATAGACTCACATTTACATGGTCCATTCTGGCATCAGAGCTGACTTTGGGGGGGGACCCATGTATATATCCCATTATTTAAAATATAGTACGTTGTTAGGGTTGTATTGATTGTTTTTCACCTTTACAGGCATGGAGATGATCAATCTCAAGCCTGGTTGCCCAGGAAAGCATCTTTTTAAGCGTTAAAATCCTCCCTTGACTTTCAGTCTGCTCTTGTGCCCTGGTTCCCTGAGAAATTTGGGATCTACTGCCACCCAGTTCAGTCAAATAGGGTGAGGTTCAACCCCAGCCATGTGAAGATGGACCCATGGTGAAGGTCGGTAACTGCCCGTGTCACCCTCCCGTGCAAGGATACAGCAGACACCAAAGAGCCCAGGTAGGAGTTGGCATTGACCAACAGCCCCTCAGGGTCCTACAGGACCTCCTGGCATGTGGGTCAGCCCTTTCCCAATGTCCCTAAGTCATCTTGCTGCAGCCACCAGCCAGAAAAGGCTGAACACCTCATTTCCATCCTCTCAGAGCATGGACAACCCATGGGGACAGCCTGAAGCAGTTGCAATGGATAAAAACCGCATGATCACATCTTCTCCCTCCATCACACACACTCTTCTCTCAATCCTGTTAAAGCCTTAGTGACAGTGTTAGATTAACAGTTGGACTCAATGATCTTGAGGGTCTCTTCCAACCAGAATGATTCTATGACTCAGTGAGAGGACACCCACCCCACAACAAGGGAGGGGATGGTTGCAAAGGAGGACCAGCCATCACTTGAGTGGATGCAGCCAAATAGACCTCATCCCCTCCCAGTCTGCAGTCTTCATATAGTTGAATTCACTTTGTTGAAGCATTTAAATCAATTCAAGACCCCATCACCTCTGGGACAGAGTTGGCTTTAGGATGGCTTAATTAATCTGCTTTGACATCAGTCCTTTCACTAACCTACATCTCCTTCCCCAAGTACCTGATTCACAGGTTCCCATTGATTTTGGCAATAGCGGGGCTTCTACTGTGGCCCGAAGGTCTGAAACTCCTGGAGATGATCAGGGACACCAGGTCCTTGCATCAGAGAGGTGCACCAGGCCTTGATTTCTGGGGTACCAGTTTTGGCCTGCCTTTGGGGCCATGGGATGCTGGACCCACAGCCAATGTCAGAAACAATAACCTTTCCGCACCTTTTATGTTCCTTTGCGGATCTCCTCCGAGCAGGTGAGAATTGAGTTCAAATTACCATTGCAGACATTTTCAGCAATTCCCTCAGCCTTTTTAAAGTGCTTTTCAACCCCAATGGGATGTGATGCCAAGGCAGGGATGTAGACATCCCTGTCTGGTAGCTAGAGGGACACCCACTTTCTGAGTGCCCACACACCTTTCATGAAGCACTCATTGACCAGGTCATCACCCAGAGCTCCCATCCTATGTGTATTCACACCCTTAACTCCATTCTTCCATACCCAGACCAACAAAATCAGGGGAAACAGGTACCTAACTAGCTCTGAAGCATGCAGGGCTCTTACTGGTATGAGCCAAACAAGGTCCAAGGGTCTCCTGAGCATTCCACAAGGACCGTAGCCAATATCTGCAGCCCTCAGGGAACAAGAAGATGCAAAAAACATCTCTCAAGGAGGCACGATGGGATAGAAACACTGGCAAAGCCCTCACAGTCCACCCAAGCACAAAACCTTCTTCCATGGGTAGTCAAACCTGGACTGAGTGGAGCTCAGGACCACCCAAAGAATTGCACATCTTTAAAAAAGCATTAGATACCTTCTGCCAAGCTTCAGGCCTTGCCCTGCAATGTCACTTGGTCCACAAACACTAATTCAACTACTGGGTAATGATGCTGCCTTAAGCCTTTTGTACTTCATGGAGGTCAAAGGCAGGACACAGGCCAAATGAAGGGAAGCTGAAGGTTGCTGAGAATGAGCTCTCACACATCCAGATGGAGCACAAGGAGGAATCATTTTTAATGGACCTCCATCGAGGGGGACAGGTTGGAAACAGCTCTCATCCATCACTGCTTCCTCACCGCAGAGCACGAGATCAAGGGTTTCATCAGCTCCAGAGGCCATGCAGCCCTTGGAGACACCTCATCTTTCTGCAATAAATGAGCCCACGAGCGTTTGCCAGAGGGAGAGGAATGAGGACTATGGGCCAGATAGTGATTTCCCTCTCTCTTGCTAGGAAGAATTCCCTCTAATGGAGTTTCCTACCCTGGACTTTGCATTAAAGTCTGCAAGTGGGTTTGTTTGCCCAAAAACATGACCAAACGCTCCAAAGATTTAGATAACCAAACCACCTTCCAGGTCTGGGTGAAGGAGGGAAAAAGAGAACATCGGTCCAGGTGATGAAAGCTTCAAATGAAAATGAAAGAGGAGTGAATTGCTGGAGCAGTGGGTGCTGATGGGTCTCATCCAACAGCTGGAGATGATTAAGGAGAGAATGCTCTACTCAGGTTTGAAGCCAAAGGGGAAATCTCACCATCACTGGTCACTGCCTTCCAGACAATATCCAGCATCTTCAGGGGCTGAGTGAGAAACTCAAAGAGGTTCATCCAAGAATATCTGCCATCATGGCTCCTCTTTTCCAAAGGAGCAGCTGTGACCATCACTGGTGTGGTCCGGGAGTGCGAACATCACCCCATCCTTACTTAGAGCCCATCCAGAGTCACTACTGGCTGCTGTTGTCTTTTGTGGGGTTGCTCAGAGGCTTTTCCCCACTTTTGGTAGGATTTGTCCCTTCCCAGGGATAACTGCTCCCCACCAACTGTTTGCTAGAAGAAGCTGGTGATGGCATTTCAAAACAAGTTTCAGAAAGGAGATCCAACAAGCAGGAAGGGCTGAGTGGGGTCCTGAGGCCACCAGGAGCTCCTCCCAACCCAGCCACAAATCTGTGGTGGCCACTGGAGGGACCCATCACAAGAGACCTGATTCCTTTGGGTGTCTCAGCCCTGGAGCACATGAAACTGTTTCCAGCAAGATCTCCATCCCCATTCTCTTTGTAGCACAAAGCACGTTTGTTTGCAAACCAGTGTCATGACCTCTTGCTGACCACACCAGGACCAGAATGGTCCTGTGACCCCAAACTGGGGGATTTTCCTCCGTGGCTGCTGTCTTGGGGCAATCTCAGTTCTGCTGGATCTCGGTGCCTTAGGGGAGCTTGAGTTTTTTGGGTTTTTGTTTGTTTGTTTTCAATACACACATTATCCTCACACTCCTCTTCAAATGCAGCACCTGGGACCGTGCTACCACATCCTAGAAGAAGTTCCCCAAAATTTCAATCTTCCACAAGTTTCTCTGCCTGAATGGGAGGAAAAAGAACCTCTGTAGATGGGAAACCAAAGCAGTGTCAGCAGGGCAAGTCTGTCCCTACTGTGGGTAAGTTATGAGCACCATCCCAGGGCAAAACCATGCCAAGGGGCTACAACAACCCCACTCCTCAAATAGAAACATGTTAACTGGGATAACACTTAATCAATGCTGAAAAGCTCAACAAGCATCCTTAGGGGTCATTAAAACCTTCGCATTTAAAATATCCTGGCCCCGAGTGCCTTGATACCTGGAGGAGCGGGGGAAAAGCGTGTCTGCATGATCCTGCAAAGTCCCAGCGTTGGCGACAGCCCTATTTTCGGGTGACTCTCCACATGCTGTTAGGTTCAGACATCTCTTTTTCCCCCCCTTTTTTCCCCTTCTGAATGGGGAGAGGCACCGCAGCCCCGTGACGTTGCCAGCTCCCTCTGAATTCATTGTAATGAAATCATGCCCAAACGAAGGCTCCACGTCTGGAGTTACGACTCGAAACCCCGTGATCACTCATTTTTATATATACACGAGGGAGGGGAAAAAGCGTTTCCATAGAGAGGTAAAAAAATATCGCAGCCCTCTTAATAACAATAAAAGAAAAGCAAGGCTGCAGAAGTTCGGGGAACGCACCTGATGCCTCTCTCCTCGGAGTGAGACCACAGCGAACTCCTTCCCATCGCAGCCACCGAGGACAACCGGGTGAGTGCCTGAGTTTCATTTATTAACCAGCAGCCGGCTTCATTTGCACAAACTTTAAATATTTCAGTGCTTTCTTTGGGAGATCAGGTTCCACATTTCTCTGCAAGAAAAGAAGGCAGGATAGGGAAAAGCAGTCCAAGGTATTGTGTTAAGAGACTCCCCCCACCATCCCTTCTAAGCAAAGAATTCTCTTTTTTTTATTATTATAATAATTTTTGGAGTCAGATCAGGCTGGGCAACACAAGAAGGGTTTGGAAATCTTGGGAAATCGAAAAGTGAGGAGACAAATCATGGTTGTGGTTAAAGGGATGAGGAGGAGAGGAGGGCACAGCCCCATCCCCACTGGGTCGGCTTGAATTTCGGAGCCCTGGGAATCAGCATCATCAGGAGAGATATATTAGGAAAGTGGAGTTGGCATCAGAGAGAAAGAACTTTAAAAGTCTACAGGTCTCATCCATAGTATTATTTTATTCCAGACTTACTTTTTGGTAGGGAAAAAATGAGCTTTATCCTGTACCTCCGCTGCCAAGGAGCCTGTGACAACCCCCAGTTTGCCGGAGCTGCCTTGCCGGAACGATTTACTTCTCTCTTTTCAAAACAAAAGGTAAATCTTCAGCCCCTACAAATAATCCCACCTCAGTACCATCTCAATATAATGCTTGTAAATCGCTCACAGGCATCCCAGCAATTTCCACCCTCTGCAAAGGGCACCCACCTGCGGGTCACCCTCCTCCGGCAGCGGTAGATTTAACTCCGAGCTCCCCAGATCCACCGCAGGTGTTTTTGCTTCTTTTCTTGCTGTTTTTTTCTGGAGGAGGAATACCCAGTTCCAGCTTCTTTCCTGCTCCATTAAAACTTTCTTGTATACCATGACACAAAACCCAGGTTTTGTTGTCCGCCAGCACAGCCGGACGCTGCATTTTTTTGCTGCTTTGCCTTGATTTTCGCTCTTTTGCCAGGTTATCCTCCCCGCAGCCGAGGAGCAGGAAACGAGGCGCTGGGCACGGATGCGTTTCTGCCGTGTTTCCCCCTTGCTCTGCCTTTCCCCTCGCTCGGTTTGGGTCTCCAGAGAGTTTTGCTAAGGGGAAAAACTCTGATCTGGCCATGGGGACACGACACCTGATTCAGACAGTTGTAAAACAGCTGTCGGGGAGAGGCGAGGTGGAGACGCTGCTCCGCGGCTCTGGAGAGGGCAGCAACAGCTCGAACCAGCTCAGTTCTCTCCCAGCAGTTGTGCCGGCTTTGCAAGAGCTTTTGAAGATGTTTCCATTCTCCAGCCAGCAGCTCTGGACCAAATAGTGTCCCCAGGAGAGCAGAGGATGCAGACAGAGGTGATGAATTTGGCCATGTCTAAATTCATGTCCCAAGTTCCACCATCCTGCTAGTGGGAGATGCAAGGAGTGGGTTTTTTTGGGGGGGATGATGCTTCTAGGGCTAAATCGCAGCCTTTGGAGTTGGAATAAAATGTTTGTCCTGTTAAGCTTTTACAAGGAAGTCCCAGGGTTTAAAGATTGGATTTGGCTGAAGGAAGGAAAGTGTCGGGTCATGAATCGCTCTTGCATGGGGGTTGTGTGCCTGGGGAGGGTTTTTCTCCCCCATCCTACAATAACAGTGATGTCTGGGTTGTGCCACAGCTGCTTCACATCCTTCTTCTCTCATCTGGACACAGGGCAGGGTTAAGGGGACAGTTGTTGCCTTGGGAAGCTCTGTGGAGTTTTGGGCAGAGGTGAGTGAGGCAAAGAAGTAAAAATCAAGTGGCTCCTTCAAATTCTGCCTGTACAACCTGCCCCAATCTCCCCTCTGAGGGGTGAAAAAGTACAGGGTTAAGGAAATAAACCTGCCCTGGTTTCCTGCTCCAAGGGACAGGGAAGTTAAGGTGACAGCAGCTTCAGGGACCATGTCTCAGTGGCAGAAGAGCTGGTCCAGGGTGACGATCTGTGGGGACAAGGGGGTTGGTTTGATTTTGGACGGGTCTGAGGACATTTACCCCCACCCAGCAGCCCTTGCTCCGTGGTGGCCCAGGGACACAGATGTCCACGGAGACTTGTGGGAGCCATCCTACTCCACAACATCTTCACAGGGGCTTCCCCCCACCTCCTTGGCTCCCAACACTCCCGTCCCCATAGGAAATAGCAGCTCCCAGCCCCAAAACAGTGGTGAAAGCCCAGCCCCAGGCACTGTCCCATGTCCCTGGGGACTGTCCCCTGGCCAGGGCTTGCCGTGCAATGTGTTTGCCACGAGATGGGGCCCGAAGATTGGGAATGTCAACGTGCCTCCAGGTGCTTGGAGGGGCCGTGTGCCCTCGGGGCTGGCCCTGGGGACACTTGTGTGATATCCACATGGGCAAAAACCCCCACCAGGAGATCCCTTTTTTCATTTTAGGTGCCTTTTTGAGTGGTCAGAGGGATATAAAGGGAAATGTGCCCCTTCTCAGAGAGACAAGACTCAGAGACAGGGAAGTTTTGCAGAGCAGGAGACTTATACCAAGGTTTTAAGCCCTTCTCAGACACAAAAATGAGGAGCAGCAGAGGGACCTGGGGGGTTGAGCTGGAGAACAGGAGCTGAGGGGAGACCTTCTGATCTCTGAACTGCCTGAAAGGAGCTTGGAGCCAGGGGGGTCGGGCTCTGCTCCCCAGGAACAAGCGCCAGGAGCAGAGGAAACGGCCTCAAGTTGCGCCAGGGGAGGTTGAGGTTGGATGTGGGGAACAATTTCTTCCCCAAAGGGCTGTGGGGCATTGGAACAGGCTGCCCAGGGCAGTGCTGGAGTCACCATCCCTGGAGGGTTGAACAGACACGGAGATGAGGTTCTCAGGGACAGGGGGTAGTACCAGGGCTGGGTTATGGTTGGACTCCATTATCCTGAGCGGCTTTTCCAATCAAAATGATTGTATGTGAAAAAAGACAACAGGATGATGATGCTCTGCTCCGGGCCCCACAGGAAGCTCATGTCCATCTCTGCCCTTCCCTCACTCTCTCCACGGGACAGGTCACCATGATGCCCCACACCAGGCTGCTGCTTCTCCTCGCCCTCCTCTCTGCCACCCAGACCAGCCAGGCTCTTCACCTCTACAACGCCGCCTCCATCTTCAGCTGCCTCAACACGGCCCTTGCCGAAGCTCAGAAGAGCCACCCTGAGGAAAACACCATCTTGGACAAGCGCGGTTTTGACTCCCCATCCCCAGAGGAGGTGTCTGAGGAAGAGGAAGAGGGAGAACACATGGTGGATGAAGAGATGGGGAAAAGGACATTCCCGGGTGAAGGCCATTATAAATATGTCTCCCAGGCACAGGTGAAGGGGAAGACGTACCAAAACCGGGCCAAGAGCGACCGCCGCACCAAGGTCACCCTCTCCCTCGATGTCCCCACCAACATCATGAACATCCTCTTCAACATTGCCAAAGCCAAGAACTTGCGGGCCAAGGCCGCCGCCAACGCACACCTCATGGCCCAAATCGGGCGGAGGAAGTGACCTCCCATGGGGCAGGGGGGACTCGGAGCAGGGCTGGTTGTGTGGGGCCACCACCCGGCCCCAGCCTGCTGGCCAGAGGGGACTGATGGCCATGTATGATATCAGTGTTGTATATTTTTGACCCATAGAGCTACCTAACTTTCAAATCTCTTCTTCTTTCTTCTCTCCTTCCTGATCTCCTCCGCCCCTCCTCCTGGACATTTCCATGTGTGGGGAAAAGGCTCGTGTCCCACAGCAGGGAAAGGGGACATGTCACCTTGGGAAGGTCCCTAATTAAAGCTACAATCTCTTGAGTTTCCAATGCTTTGTTCTCTCATCGCCTCCACCAAATGCTCGGTCAGGTCTGTCTGGGCCCGTAGCCTTTCCAAAACATCCCTCCAACTCATCTCATGGCCCCATCCCCACCACAGTCCAGATCCTACACCCTCCCAAGTCCCCATGAACAAACTGTCCCTATAGACAATTGTCACTGCATTGGGAAGGAAAAAGCAAGACTGGTCAGGGAACCTTAAAATGGGGTTCCCAGTTTCTCCTCCTGGGGACTCTCTAAGTTCTAAGGTTGTCTCACAACCGCCTCTTTCACCACCACCAACCTCAGCAGTCACAGCTGGGACATCATCAACCTCCCCATCCACATGGCCCCTCACAAATGTCTCCAGGTCATGGTTTGGCCCTGGCCAGGGTCACCCCATGGCCTCAGGTGAGTTTGAAACCCCAAGAGCTGCTGGTGCCTCCGTGGCTGCTCCAGACCCGCCCCATGGGGTCTGTCCATGTTGCCCCGTCTACCCCTGTCCACCTTTCTGACCTCTGTACCAGTCCTGGGGTTTCAGCTTCCCATACACAGATTGTTCACCCCGCTCTTTTCCACCCTCCACTGAGCCCCAGCTCACCAGGATCCCACCCCTTCACCTCGGACTATTATCCCTTCCTCTAAATCTCCCTTTCTCTTCATCTCCCAGCCCAGCTTCAAGATGAAACCGCATCTCTTGGCCTCCATCCCTGCATGTAGCAGGCGTGGGAGGTGGAGAGGAATTTGGCCACCCTTCCCCAGGAGATGTTTGCCAAGAGGGGAAAAACAGTTTCCACCATCTTCATCCAGGGCATGGCCATGGGGAGCAATCCAGGTAGGACATTAAGAAGGGTCAGGTCTCCAGTTGAAGTTTTGGTAAATATACCCAAAAGCCATCTGCAGAGTAATAGCTGGAGGCATCTCCTCATTGCCCCATTGGGGACCCAGAGGAGGCAACACAGCCAAATCCATCCCCAATGAGACCATGATCAGGTGGCCAAGGTTCCTAGTTGACCCACAACCCCCCTGGGACCCAAAATTCAACTGAAGGCTGAAAAATAAAAAACAAACAATACACCAGGCCCTTCTGCATCTTCTCCTCGCAGACACATCTCCAGCAGACAACACACCAACATGCCCACAACATCTCTGTGCAATGACCTCCTCCTGCCTCTGCTCCAAGGGTGTACAGGTGAGATGTTTCCTTCACAGAATCACAGAATGGTTTGGGTTGGAAGGGACCTCTGGAGATCTTCTAGTCCAACCCGTTTCCTTGATGCAAACTTCTGTAGCCTTGGTCTATATGGCCCTTTATGTATACAGTATATAGTTTTATATATCTTTATAGCCCAACACCTTACACATCCATCCCCCATTGGTGTATAGAGCTCTTGTTCAGCAGGACATAGGCATTGCCCACATTTTAGACCCAGGGGAAACTGAGGCACGCATGCCTGCTCACATCTGATCAGGCAAAGGAGGGCAGAGCAAGGTCAGACCTGGACAAGCACCCAGCTGGATACATCATTGTCCCTTTTTGGGTTTGGGCAGAGATGTCCCCAGATTGCCCAGGTTCAGCCTTCCTGATGCACAGGGCTGCCTAGAGGAGCCTGGGCACAGCAAGGAGTGACAGGGGGACTTAGAACCATAGAATCATTTCAGCTGGAAGAGACCCTCAAGATCACTGAGTCCAACCACAACCTAAATCTAGCACTAAGCCATGACCCTAAGAACCTCACCTATACACCTTTTAAACACCTCCAGGATGGTGAATTCACCACTTCCCCAGGCAGCCTGTTCCACTGCTTCACAACCCTCTCCGTGAACAATTTTTTCCCCAAAAAAATTGCTCAGAGCCAAAGGAGAAGTCATTGCTTTGAGCACAGAATTGAAGAGGTTACCCCTGTGCCCCCCAATGAGCTCCAGTAAAACACTGGTCGAGACTGGTAACAGGCTTTTCCACACCACCAGCTGCCGTGGGGATCTACAGCAGCCCTGGTTGGGGTAATTTCCCAGCATGAGATCAAACAAGGGGAACATCTCGACCTCATCCTAGTGCCTGGAAATTAAAACATCACATGCCTGGGGCTCACACTGTGTCTTTCTTCTGCTCCCCTTTAACAAAGGCAATTAACATTGAAATGACACCATGGGAGCGGATGAGCCCAAGGTGTTTGCTGGCACCAGGCTGTGCTTGCACCTGCAAAGCTGAGACTGGGACAGCAGATACCAGTGAATAGCGAGTGATGGGGAGAGCAGAACCCCCACTTCCCAGCTGCATCCCCACGGGGGACTCTCACCCACACCCGGCACTGGCTCAGACTAACCCTTCCCAAATTAATCCTCCTTCTCAGCCTCTGCCAAGAGAGACCGGGGGCTGCTTGGAGGGGCTGAGACACAGGCGGTGGTCAGAGGAGCCAGATTTCCTGAGGAAGCTGGATGGAAATAGGAGCACTGAAATCTCCATCAGCCACCACCTGTGTCTGGGATACCATGGGGCCAAGGCCACTGTGCTCGGAAGCACAGTTTAGGGGATAAACTGGTCCCAATATCCCCCTCCAAGAGATGGCAAAGGGCAGCTAAATGGATAAACTGGAACTGAGGGACCTGGGGGGTTCAGCTGGAGAACAGGAGCTGAGGGGAGACCTTCTGATCTCTGAACTGCCTGAAAGGAGCTTGGAGCCAGGGGGGTCGGGCTCTGCTCCCCAGGAACAAGCGCCAGGAGCAGAGGAAACGGCCTCAAGTTGCACCAGGGGAGGTTGAGGTTGGATGTGGGGAACAATTTCTTCCCCAAAGGGCTGTGGGGCATTGGAACAGGCTGCCCAGGGCAGTGCTGGAGTCACCATCTCTGGAGTGATGTAAAAGATGCTTAGATGAGGTTCTCAGCAACATGGTTTAGTGACACTGTTTGGTTAATGGTTGTACTCAATGACCTTGAGGGTCTTTTCCAACCCAAATGATTCTATTATTCTAAACCTGCCCCAGTCTCCCCCTCTGCAATACAGCAAAGGGCAGATTTAAGGTGACAGTTTCAGGGACCATGGCGCAGTGTCAGAAGAGCAGGTCCAGAGTGACATGTCCTGGGGACAAGGGGCTTGATTTGATTTTGGATGGGCTTGAGGGGATTCCGTCCCCACCCAGAAGCACGTCATGAAGCAAGGCACATTCTCTGTCAACAGTAGTGGCCCTGGGACACGGACATCCACAGAGACTTACAGGAGCCCTCTTGCTCTGCAAGAGCTTCCCACAACCATCTTGGCTCTTCCACTCTCTCATCTCCATGGGAAATAACTTAGCAGCTCATAGTTCCCATCAGGAGCCCTGAAATCTCCATTAGCCACACCTAGGTCTGGGAACATGCAGAGCCAAGGCCACCATTGCTTGGGAAAGACAACATTGCTGTTTGGGCTGAAACGTGCAGTTTTGAGAAAGCCAGGTGAGAATTCAGATTTTCCTGCCATTTCTTTCGGAGATGGAACCCAGACTCTTGGTATTGCACTCAAAAAGAGCGTTTTGCTCAGCTGGGGGCACATGGGTGCTGTAAGATCACTTTGGTCAACATATTTTTCTGCTCCCACTGCTGAATCCCTTCCAGACTCTTCATATTCCTTCCCTGTCATGGTTTAAGCCCAGCCAGCAACTCAGTCCCATGCAGCCACTTGCTCATGTCCCCACAGTGGGATGGAGAGCAAGTCAGAAGAGTAAACATGAGAAAACTCATCAGTTGAGATAAAGACAGTTTAATAAAGCAAAAGCCACGCACAGAAGCAAAGCAAAATGATGAATTCACCCACTACTTCAGCCACCTCCAGGAAAGTCGGGCTCCACCACCCATAACAGTTACTTGGAAAGACAAACATCATCACTCTCAACATCCTCCCCTTCTTCTTAACTCAAAATATATACTGAGCATGACATCATATGGTATGAAATAGCCCTTTGGTCAGTTGAGGTCAGCTGTGCTGGCTGTGCCTTCTCCCAGCTTCTTGTGCACCTGGCACACTTGAAGAAGCTGAAAAGTGGCTACTTGGCTTGGCTACCTGGCAACAACTAAAACATCAGTGTGTTACCAACATTATTCTCATTCCAAATCCAAAACACAGCATTATACCAGCTACTATGAAGAAAATTTACCCTAACCCAGCCAAAACCAGGACATTTCCCCAGGCAGACATGTCTTCCCTAGCCTTCAGGAAACCTACTTCTCCTCCACATGTCAGTGCTCAAAGGTCTCCTTCACCCACATCAGAAATGCTGCAGTGGTTTAGACAGCCCCCAAGAACAGCAGATCTTGAACCTCAACCTGGTTCTTGGACCTCCTGAGGTTCAACAAGGCCAAGTTGGTGCCTGGGTCAGGGCAACCCCTGGTGTCAATACAGGCTGGGGATGGAGGGATGGAGAGCAGCCCTGTGGAGAAGGACTTGAGAGTGCTGGGGGATGAAAGATGGGACATGACCCAGCAACATGCACTTGCAGCCCGGAAGGTCGATTGTATCTTGGGCTACATCCCCAGCAGCGTGGGCAGCAGGTGGAGGGAGGGGATCCTGCCCCTCTGCCCCACTCTGGAGAGACTCCCCTGCAGTGCTGGTCCAGCTCTGGGTCCTCAGCACAGGACACACATGGACCTGCTGGAGAGGGGCCAGAGGAGCCACAGGAATGATCCGAGGCTGGAACAGCTCTGCTGGGAGGACACGCTGAGAGAGTTGGGGTGTTCAGCTGGAGAACAGAAGCTCCAGGGAGACCTTATTGCAGCCTTTCTGGACTGAAAAGGGGCTGAGAAGAAAGATGGGGACAGACTTTTGAGCAGGGCCTGTTGCGATAGGACAAGGGGTGATGGTTTTAAACTAAAGGAGTGGAGAATCAGGCCAGACATGAATAAGAAATTGTTGCCCTTGAGGGTGATGAGAGCCTGGCCCAGGTTGCCCCGAGATGTGACAGATGTCCCGTCCATGGAGACATCCCAGGCCAGGCTGGACGGGGCTCTGAGCAACCTGAGCTGGGTGAAGATGTCCCTGCTCATGGCAGGGATTTGGACTAGATGACTTTGAAATGTCCCTTCCAACCCAAACCACTCTGTGACCCTATGATTTGGGAAGCTGCTCCATATATTGTTGTTTAGTGGGCTTTTGTTTATGACCACCTTCACTATTCCAGCACCCAGGTATGAAAAACAAAGCTAAAGCTGTTCATTGATATGTGTGCCGCTCTTGGGTGTGGGTCTGGAGGATCCACCATTCATGAAGATGCCAAAGCATTGTCCATGGTCATCAAGCTGGAGATGCCAACTGCTCAAAAACCATGGGATTGCTCTTCAACCAAGGAAAAACCTTCACTTCCCTGACTGCATTTGCAGAGGGCAGGAGCAGGTCTGCACTGAGATATGTACTGGAGTAAGTGATTTCAGTAATAAAAACTGCTCCTCTTACATCAATCCTTGTGCTGTGCTAATTGCTTTCCAATCCACGGGAGCACGTGGCCACACTCCTGCCCTTGCTCAGTCCCGCTGGGTTGGCTCCTGGATCCAAGTGGGGGGTGATGCTCATTCTGCGTCCATCCCAGGCTGCTGTCACTCACAATTTATGGGACTGAACCAGTGGCTTCCAACCCCAGCTGGCTGTGGGGAATGGAGCCACCAGGGAAAGGTGGCAGCCCTCAAGAACACACCTGGAAACATCCCAGCACACTTACCTGGGGGCACAGAGACAGAAGTCATCTCGGCTCTTTGAAAAAGCATCTCTGAGTCCTGAACAATCTCATTTCTGGCAAATAGAGCAGTTACTGTTCCCCTGTGAGGGTTATTGTCAGTACCAGGGACATGGTGTGGGGACCACCAACTGGAAAGCCAGGAACTGGGTTGGTTCTGTCCCCAGGAATCAGAGGGTGGAAAGCGGCCACCTAGGGTGGGTGAGGGGAGATGCACTCAGCCCCAAGGTCTTGGGACTGACCAGTTTTGGAATATCTCAATGGTCTCCATCACCCCAGCAGAGCTGAAGATGAAGGAGAAGACCTATCAGATGAAGCAGTAGCTGGTTATAATCCCCGAAAGAAACAGCTTCTAATGGTAGTCTGATGTTCAGCCTCTCCAAGAGCAATGGGGACATGCCTAACATTTTAGCCCAGCTAACCTCACAGCAGAGAGTTGAGCACAAAGGAGGCTTCAGCCCAGCAGGGATCTCCTTAGGGGTCCATCTGCTGTCCCACCATTCTGTCAGCATCCCAGCTTTTTAGGCTAACAGCAGCCAACAATGAGCTCTGGGTTCCTTCCACCTCCATCTCCCCAGTATGGGACACAGCAACACCTCCTGATCCCTGTATGAACCTCCCTTTGCATCACTTTGGGAACATCTCCAGGATCATACCCCCATGTGGGGTTGTAGTATAGAACAAACACGAAGTGTAACACAACAGCCATGAGCAGGATACCCCAAGACTCCAGGCAGCATGGAGCCAGTCCTTCCCCTGCCTCACAGGCTCCAGAACATTCCCTCTCCATATCTCACCAGGGGCATTTCATGGCTTTTTCTCCTGAGTCACCCCATCACATGGGCCTGGCTCACCCCAGGGCAAACTCCAGCCCCAGGCACATGGAACTGGTTTCACACTCACACCAATTCCAGCAAGGTTGGTGGCATTCCTAAGGTAGATCCCAGGCCAGAGGTACCCACCCATGGCCAGGGGAACAGATCATGTTGGGCTGCAAAAAAAGGAGTGTGGGCCGGAGGTGGAGGGAGGGGATCCTGCCCCTCTGCCCCACTCTGGGGAGAGCCCCCTGCAGTGCTGGTCCAGCTCTGGGTCCTCAGCACAGGACACACACGGACCTGTTGGAGAGGGGCCAGAGGAGCCACAGGAATGATCCGAGGCTGGAACAGCTCTGCTGGGAGGACAGGCTGAGAGAGTTGGGGTGTTCAGCTGGAGAACAGAAGCTCTGGAGTAACCCCATTGAGACTTTTTTGGACTTCAAAGGGGCTAAGAGAAAGATGGGCACAGACTTTTGAGCAGGTCCTGTTGTGACAGGAGAAGGGGTGATGTTTTTAAACTAAAAGAGAAAACGTAAAAGATTTATTTCTCGAGGAGGGTAGTGAAACACTGGCCCAGGTTGGGCAGAGAGGTGGTGGATGAACCATCTCTGGAGACATCCCAGCCCAGGCTGGACGGGGCTCTGAGCAACCTGAGCTGGTGAAGATGTCCCTGCTCATGGCAGGGGTGGCACTGGATGAGCTTAGAAGTTCCCTTCCAGCCCAAACCATTCTGTGATTCTATGCCATTTAGTAGTTCCTGTAGAGTCAGTCCTCATGTCTAAAGTCTAGACCAGATTTCAAAACTTGTGTTTCACACTTACACCAACTCCAGCAGCTCCTGGGAAAGACCCCAGCCCAGAACTACAACACTGACCTAACAACCAGGACTTGCTCAAGCAACAAACAAGCTTTACCAGTGGTAATGAAGTGGCAAAGCCCCACCAGAAAGGTGCACTTGACCCAGGCACCACCCCCCATTATGGCACTGGTCAAACTGGGGATTTCCTGCCTTCTCCCAGACAGGCTTCCTCTGGGCTGCACTTGGAGGTGAAAAGAGCATCATCCAGTTCCAGACAGACAATTCCCTGCAGGACATAGGTCATTTCCCTCATAGCAATAATTACAGCTTACCCAGAGCACACCCTTATCTGCATTTGCTGTTCTCCCCACGACAACATCCCTGCAGCTGGAACCTTCCTACACAAACAGCCTAATTAAACCTAAAAGAACTCTGAGGAAAAAAAAAAGAAACAAAAAATTGTCTTTATTCAAATACAAAAAAAAAAAAAAGACAGTTGCATAGAAGTGTACAGATATATTTCTAATGAAAAGGTGCTTTTAAGGTTAAAGCCAGAGCAAGAATTTGACATTTCAGCCAAAGCAGGCAGCTTGCAACATTCCCCTGGACTAGGAACCAGGATCCTCTGCCCAGGCAGGATTTGTCCCCAACACTAAGCCAGGCACTTATTCAACTTCACTCATGGATCAACAGCAGTGTGATAAAGCTCGAGACACCCATGCTACACTATGAGCGCATAGACTATGCAAGCAGAAAAAGGTATAATACGTCAAACAGTAGCATTGAGGTTCAGGACAATCCTTTGGCACCTCCAGGCACTCGGGACCAGTTTAGCCTGATGACAGAGGGTTTGTGTTTCGTTAAGAACAGACTGCAGTTCGTTAAAACTCATCCTCATCAGCCTCATCTTCTTCTCCATCTGCCGAGTCCCTTCCAACCTCCTCATAATCCTTCTCCAGGGCAGCCAGGTCCTCCCTGGCCTCCGAGAACTCTCCCTCCTCCATTCCCTCCCCCACGTACCAGTGCACAAAGGCTCGTTTGGCGTACATCAGGTCAAACTTGTGGTCCAGGCGGGCCCAGGCCTCGGCGATGGCCGTGGTGTTGCTCAGCATGCAGACAGCCCGCTGCACCTTGGCCAGGTCCCCCCCAGGCACCACCGTGGGAGGTTGGTAGTTGATACCCACCTTGAAGCCCGTGGGACACCAGTCCACAAACTGGATGGACCGGCGTGTTTTAATGGCTGCAATGGCCGCGTTCACATCCTTGGGCACCACGTCGCCCCGGTACAGCAAGCAGCAGGCCATGTACTTGCCCCGGCGAGGGTCACATTTCACCATCTGGTTGGAGAACTCAAAGCAAGCGTTGGTGATCTCCGGCACCGACAGCTGCTCGTGGTAGGCTTTCTCTGCTGAGATGATGGGCGCGTAGGTTGTGAGTGGGAAGTGTATCCGTGGGTAGGGCACCAGGTTGGTCTGGAATTCAATCAGGTCAACATTCAAAGCACCATTGAATCTCAAGGAGGCAGTGACCGATGAGACAATCTGCCCAATCAGCCTGTTGAGGTTGGTGTAGGTGGGACGCTCGATGTCCAGGTTGCGGTGGCAGATGTCATAGATGGCTTCGTTGTCCACCATGAAGGAGCAGTCCGAGTGCTCCAGGGTGGTGTGGGTGGTGAGGATGGAGTTGTAGGGCTCCACCACCGCCGTGGAGACCTGTGGGGCTGGGTACACAGAGAACTCCAGCTTGGACTTCTTGCTGTATTCCACGGAGAGCCGCTCCATGAGGAGGGAGGTGAACCCGGAGCCTGTGCCTCCCCCAAAGCTGTGGAAGACCAGGAACCCTTGGAGTCCACTGCACTGGTCAGCCTGCAGTAGAATAATGTATATTTATCTCTCTCTGTTAAGGACTAGAATAGCTATCCCATATAAAACAGCAATAAATTCTGCCTAGAGCAGTTGCTGGCCAGAGTGCATCCAATTCCTAGAGTGGATTCACTCAGTATATCACCCTATTGAGCATCTTCAGGATAAATGTCTTAATCAATTGCAGCATTTCCATGGAAATACCACAGGTAGCTCTGCATGGTCAGATGGAAACTCTTGAAATATTGTTCCATTATCATGGAAACTTTCGGCAAATTGCTCAATGCAATCCCTCAGCGCCTAAGAGGGGATGGGACGTAACATGTGGATCCTAGACCCTTAGGAGACATCTCAAAAACATTTCACTGATGGGTATCCAAGTATATTGTTGCAAACCTGCTTCATTCTTATCAAGACTGGAGTTTGGTCTTCCCAGACTGGTTATCAATTGTCCGCTTGCAATTAATAGCCACAATTACACAACCGGGATGCAGCTTCACTGTGGTCTAAAGTCCCTCTCTTCTGACTCTTTGGTCTGGTGTTGTGTCACTTCATATTTATATGACACGCAATAACAGCTGCTTTTACAGCAGATATACAGGTTCAGATGGCACCTTGCTTTACTGAGCCTCAAACCTAATCACAGCAGCCCTTGACCTCATATAAAGGTATCTTTCTTCTAAAACTTTTACCCCAAACCCAAAGTTTATTTTTATTGTCCATGGTGTGTTATTTTAAGGAAAAGACTGTCTCTTTTTCTTACCATTTTTCGAATTCTGCTGAGGACAGTGTCTATAATCTCCTTTCCAATGGTGTAGTGGCCACGGGCATAGTTGTTGGCAGCATCTTCCTTACCACTGATGAGCTGTTCTGGGTGGAAGAGCCCATGGTAGGTCCCAGTCCTGATCTCATCTACACAAGGAGGAGCAGTCATGGAGAGCAACACACAGTTAAAGATTCTGGACGTTAATGTGACAGAGTAAAACACACAGCAAATCCACCAGGAGATGGTCACGGCATGGTTAGTTCAGACTGGGAATAGTGGAAGGGGGAAGAACAACCCTGTCCAGGCTAATTCGCCAAGGTCCTACTATACCTCCTCCATCTTCACCTAGTAACCACCTTGAGATCTTAGTATCACTTGGCTTGGAGAGTTCGGACACAGCCTACATCTCCAATATTATTGTAGGGTTATAGTTACCACACACAGCTTGTGTTTCTGCTCATGAAACATCTCCTGGTGGCTGGAAGCATCACCTCCATCCTCTGCTCTACATAACACTGAGGAGGAGACAGAGTGCCTCCAGTATTGATGTTTCTGCTGGAAGCTTCCCACCCAGCTTTGGGCACCTTATGAAGACAGGCATTAGGAACAGCTTCTCTAGGCTCCATACAGGTTGGAGACACCTCCAGAGGGTATTTAAACCCACTCAGTCTCAATCTTGGATACACTTCATATTCTACTGGCTCGCACACTAGGTTTCCAATTAAGTGCCTTGATAAGGTGCCTAAAAATTAAGTGGAACCAAAACATAAGTCTACATTCCTTCCATTAAATGAAACAATGAGTCATACATCCTGGATGGTAAGATAGGATCAAATGCCCAGGAGAAGCCCAGAAGGCAAAAGCAGGTAGATGAATGCAGATTGGTTTGGAGTCATTTCCACCAGTTCCTTGAGCAAAAATAAAGAATTTGTTTTCTAGGAACATATTCTAAAAATCAAAGTGCCAGGAGTGAATCGAAGACCCAGAGACCACTAAAGGAAATGGGATTGGAAGTGGAAGTAGAAAGCTTGTGCTAACAAGACAACCGGTTTCCCCAGAACCATGAAACATGTAGCATCCATCTGCCCAAAGATGCTTCACAGGGAGCATTAAAACCACATGTGCCACATCAGGTCATAGAGTGGTGTAATTGAGTTCAGAGACACTGAGGTTAATTAAGCCATGCCAATTTACAGCTGCTAAGGATCCTGCTGAGGACAGCAGGTCTCTTAAAAGGGGGGATCAACTAAAGACAAGTCAGTGGAGCAATAGGTTTGTCCCTCCAGGTCCATTTGCAAATACAAACTGTCTCCTTCTGATGGCTGGAGACATTTTAGTAGAGCAGAGGAGTGGGAGCTGCTGGGCAACATGAGCAGCATCACAAGCCCCAAGTAAGAAGGGTCAGGAGTCACAGTAAAAGACACCACAACACCCAACTACCCCACTATTACCGATGACAGTGGGCTCCAAGTCTATGAAGACTGCCCGCGGAACGTGTTTCCCAGATGCTGTCTCACAGAAGAAGGTCTCGAAAGAAGAATCCACTTGTTCAGTCTTGGGCTCCACAGGTGTCACCTGCTTGGGGCCAGGAATGGTCCCATCCGCCTGGATCCCGTGCTCAAGGCAGTAGAGCTCCCAGCAGGCATTGCCCATCTGCACGCCAGCCTGCCCGATGTGGATGGAAATGCATTCCCTCTGGAAGGGGAAATGGCTTGTTATAAGGTGATTTTTATTTTTCTAAGACATCCTGTGACTCTGCACCAGCCCCCGCGGTTCTTGTTTGAGCTGTTTGTATAATGAGGGAAACAGGCGGCTTCCGCCCACCAGCGGGAGTTGGAGCGAGGATCAAATCGTGATCTACGGGGCAGCTGGACGCAGCAGCGACACACACGTAGCATCCCTGGGAAGGGTTCTCCCAGCTCAGGAGAGGAGGAAGGAAGGAAGTGATCATAAAATAGAATCATAGAATAGTTTGGGTTGGAATGGACCTTCAAAGCTCACCCAGTTCCCCCCCTGCCACGAGCAGGGACATCTTCACCAGCTCAGGTTGCTCAGAGCCCCGTCCAGCCTGGCCTGGGATGTCTCCAGGGATGGGGCATCCACCATCTCTCTGGCCAACCTGGGCCAGTGTTTTCCACCTTTACATCTAACCTGAATGTCCCCTACCAATGGGTTTCATGCTGAAGCAGGAAGCAGCTATTCAGTACTCAACTGGTCCTGTCATTGAGTGGAGCAGCTGTCAGTCCCCCAGGTCCCAGAGCATCAGGCTCCAGGCTCCTTGAGCTAAAAAAAGCTTTACACGAAGCAGAGACAAGCCAGGCTTGGGAAGCTCACAGCCAAGCTGGGAGTCACAGCAGGAAATGGGGCTACAAGAATGCAGCAGTGGCCTGGGGCCAGAACAAGGACAGGGTGACACCCGGGGAGAGGCTCGGAGTCCTGATTTAAGCAGGTCACCCTCCAGGAGTCTCTAACTACCTCCAATATTGGAGGTATTGGCATTTTCTAGAGACTCTGTGGGGACTTTTGATGGTTGTGTGCTTCCCTGGGTAATTGGCATCTCTGCTATTTCCATCACCCCAAGATCAAAGCGCCGCTGCAGCAATGACAGAGGCTCTTGTCCTATTTCCCAGGCAGAGACTCCAAATTACCACCATGTTTGTCATGGAGAAGTGTTGCATCTCAAAGAATCACCATGAAAGGGAGCTGGTGATCCCACCTGGGGATCACAAGCAGCATGGCAGATCCCATTATCTGTAGCACTGATGATCAGCTTGGCTCATTTACACCACCACCCCCAGTCCTACCCAGAGCTGGGGGTCTCCACAGACGAGCCCAGCTCCCCTGCTCCAAGTAGCACATGACAAGTGCCACCACCAGCCCAGTTGTCTCAGGGATGACAGGGCACGCAAGGGTATGTACACCCTTTGGCTTGAATATCCTTCCAGAGGGACTCTGTCCCTTCAAAGTCACAGAATTGCAGACTGGCTGGGGTTGGAAGGGACCTCTGGAGATCATCCAGTCCAACCCACCTGCTAAAGCAGGGTCACCAGAGCAGATCACACAGGAATGTGTCCAGGCGGGTTTGAATGTCTCCAGAGAAGGAGACTTCATAGCCTTGCTGGGCAGCCTGGGCCAGGGCTGTGGCACCTTCAAATTAAAGAAGTTTCTCCTCGTATTCAGATGGAACCTCCTGTGCTTCAATCTGTGCCCGTTGCCCCTCATCCTATCATTTGATACCAAAAAGCCACCACCTTATAGTTAACCTTAGACAGCCCTGGGCACCAATGACTTGTGGCAGTAACCATCAGGAGAAGGAAGCAACGTAACTTGTCCTCCTCTTAATCTCCAAGCATGGATCTGCCAAGAGGTTTTCAGCCCTCAGGCAACTCCACCACATTCAGGTCATCCACCTTATGAATCAACTGGATGAACATCCTGCTATGGCAGAGGGACATCAACCCCTCCCCCCACAGCTGGATAAACACCCCTTAATCCAGGTCTGGGCCAAGATTGTCACTTCTTCTGTCTGTAGAGACCATGTTTGAGTCCTCCCCCTCCCAGCTGATATTTGCACTATGTGGGAAATGCCAACTGCCATTTGCCCATCCCTCTCGGCAAGATGGTTGCAATAGCTCCTCGCCCCAGTTTGCAAGGGTCAGCACCACAAACGCTTCGTCCCAGCTCTGACTGGGACAGCTGCTGCGCTCACAATCCTCTCCCAGCACCTGCTCCAAGGGACCATCGGTATTTTCAGCTCAGAGCATAAGGAATGGAAACCAAGAAAAGAAAGAAATATATATATATACATATATATTGTTTTAATGTCTGCAGCTTTTTTTTCTGCAGTTTCCCCCACTCTCAAATACGCTGGAAGTTGGGTTTTTGTTTGTTTTGGGGGGATTTTTTTGAGATCCTAAATCTCCAACATTTGCGTCGAGATGAACTACATTTTACAGACTTTGGCTATAGGCAGCCTATTGTTGTCCAGCTGATTTTCCCATTGGAAATACCATGTAAATGTTTAACTGTTTTATAGCCAAGCCAGACTCCAGGAGTCAGCAGATAAAAGGGAAAATAAGTTCAAAAGCTGCCTCGCTGGGAGTTACTTTGAACTTTTCTTCCATTTGCAACATGCAAAAGGACAGCACCACATTTCCCAACAAGTTGCTCCTTTTACATCCACAATAAAGTGACACTTGTGTTATTCTTTACAGAGTTTCAGCTGGATCAGCCAGTGCTGTTTGGGGTTGGAGTTTTTTTAGTAATCAGATCAATCCACTTCATTTTCACAGCTGCAAACTCTTTTGGGCAAAGATTCCATTAAAAAGCTAGAAGGAAAGGGGGACTTTATTAATTTAATGTCTAATCCCAAGGGTTTGTAGCAGACAAAGGCAACATGGCAGCTCACTCCTAAGAAAGAAAAACCCACCAAAAACCTAAAGGTCTCTGGAAGTTGCATTAGTTCCCTATGGCAGCAAAAGAATTGAAGTGTTAAATTCAGAGGGAAAAGGGCAGCAGTGCTAAGCTTTGCATTTTTCCATCTATTATAAAGTTGTGCATCAAGATATGTTGGTTTAAAAAAAAAAAAATACAAAATTAAAATAAAATAAAGCCAAACTTGCATCAAAGAGACAGAAACTTTGCAACTCTATAGATCCCACCTCGGGAGCTGCAAACTCAGCATAAAAAGCAGCAAGATGTCACTCAAATAACTCTCCCCCAACCAAGTCCCTCACTTTTCCCTTATAAGGAGCAAAGATTGAATCAATAAACAACAAGGTAATCAGCAATTAAGCAAAGCTGTTCACAATTAACACAAAAGGAGACAAAAAGAGCAAGGAAGCTGCTTAGCTCAGTACACTTGGAAAATATACAATCTATATTTTAAGCTTAGACTAGTACAAAGCGTGCACTTACCATGGTGAGACTGAAGGCTTGATCCGATCTGAGTAAAACAGCCGCTGCCTCTCCCTGCAACTTTATAGCACAGGAAGAATTGACTCCACCTGAATATAAAGAAGCTTTCTGCTAGCTTAAAGGAGCAGAGCTCCTTTTCCTTCACATCCCTAGGAATAGCAAGGGATAAAATGCTCTATTAGTGCCTGGCTGGTGTGGTTTCTGTGATTAAACAGCCTTGGGTGCAGTGTGATATGTGTTTATTTCTCTTTCTTTTTTCAATTTGCTTCAGCTGGGGCAATAAAATAATGTCAAAGTTTGGGTTTAGCTAAAAAGAATGAAACTCTGGGGAAGTTGGCGCACCCCATATGTTTCACTTTATCCAGCAGAAATAGTTTCCCCCTTATCATTATTCAGGGTATTGGAACTGATATCCTGTATCTTGGCTATTTTTAGACACAACCCTGCAATTTTTGTCTGTTTTTCTCCATGTGCGATGACCTCTGTGGGAATCTGCCGACTTTTGCACCTCTGGGACACTCAGGTGCAGGATCAGACCCTGCGATTGCCTTATCTGCTGCTCATTAAGTGTTTATTTTACCCCCTTGCCAAGAGCGATGTGAGGATTCTGAGCCAATTTTGGCCGCATCCTGCTCTGGATCTACCCTTAAGTCCCAGTAGTGCCTGTGTGGTTACTAATCAAGTGTGGTTAGTGGTAACTAGTTTACTAATCCCCTAATTTACCTCTTAATTCCCCCATTCAAAAGTTCCCAAAGCTTATTTGGTTCAGAAGAGTTGCAACAGGTTGGCAGATCTGTGGTCATGGGGGACAATCAGGTCACAGACATCATCAGCACAATCACAGCCAGGCAGTCAAGGACAGAGAGTTTTTCCTCCGTTCAGTATTTGTGAGACCCTCTCTGCTTACTGGTTCCAGTATAAAATGGACATGGGTATACTGGAGCAAGTCCTGTGGAGACCACTGAGCTGGTCAGATTTGGAGGACAGGAGACAGGCAGACAGGGTCAGTGGGTTTGTTCATCCCTGAGGAGACATTTCAACTCACCATTGAGTTACCCTGCTCTGGTGAGACCCCCTTGCAATGCCGGTCCAGCTCTGGGTCCTCAGCACAGGACACACATGGACCTGCTGGAGAGGGGCCAGAGGAGCCACAGGAACGATCCAAGGCTGGAGCAGCTCTGCTGGGGACAGGTGAGAGAGCTGGGGTGTTCAGCTGGAGAAGAGAAGCTCCGTGGAGACCTTATTGTGGCCTTTCAGTGCTTAAAAGGGGCCATAAGAAAGATGGGGACAGACTTTTGAGCAGGACCTGTTGTGATAGGACAAGGGGTGATGGTGTTAAACTGAAGGAGAGGGGAGATTCAGGCCAGACATGAGGAAGAAATTGTTGGTCCTGAGGGTGGTGAGAGCCTGGCCCAGGTTGGCCAGAGAGGTGGTGGATGAACCATCCCTGGAGACATCCCAGGCCAGGCTGGACGGGGCTCTGAGCAACCTGAGCTGGTGAAGATGTCCCTACTCATGGCAGGGGGGGCACTGGGGAAGCTGGGAAGGTCCCTTCAACCCAAATCATTTTGTGATTCCATGAAGGTGACCAGACATTGGGGCAGGAAAGTAAAGATGGGGGAATTTTAATCTTTGAATGCATACAAAACTCAACTGTGCAAGTCCTCCCCTAAATCGACCTCAAGGTATTTTTAAGAGGCAAAATTAACCCTCTCGCCAAGGACCTGTATGTGCCAACCTGATTGTAAAAACATCCTCAGCCAAAGGGTAAATTTCTTTAGAGAAGCTTGATTTCCCTTTGCTGAGGCATGGGGACAAGACTGCAGCCTTGATGGACAAACGCATGAGCTGACCTGCAAGAGGAAAACATCTACGGAAGAGTTCTTCTCCACTGGCATGTTCAGCCCAACCTCTGCATCTGAGGACATACGGGAGCATTACCCTGTTCCTGCCTGGGGCTATGCCATGGATTTAGAGATTTCAAGCCAAGCAGGTTGGGCACACAGGTTTGGGAAGCGAAGGAATTCAGCCATAATTGGGTCAGGTAGGGTTCTTTTGTTAGATAGAGCATCATGCTGTCAGCGTTGTGACCTCCAAACCTCTGCTGGGAATAGAAGTGGCCTTTGAGTACAAAGAAGTTATTCATTTCTGGCCTAAACCAAGAGCCTCCCAAAATGTGTGCACTAAGCCTGCCGATCAAACAAGACCTTCTCTTTCCAAGAGGTATCTGTTCTACAATGAGAGAGAAATAAAACGAGCAATGCAGGCAGTTTAGAGCACGAAGAATTTTTTCACTAAATTACTTTCTTTTGGTAAACCCCAAATCAAAATATTTTGGGGTTTGATTTCTGTCTTTCTCGGGAAATGAAAAGCAAAAGAGAGAATTGACGTGGTCTGGTGGTGACACAGACAACCTGCCTGTGATCTCAGCTCCAAGACATATTTAGAATGGCATCAACAAGAAGGACAGAGACCAGCCCCCAAGAAGACCCGTTCCGCCACCTCCCAACCTTTTTATAGCCAGACCGCACAGCTGCTGCCTCTTTCTTCCCCACCATGTGCTCTGGCACCAGCTGCTCTTCGCCTCTACGGAGCAAATCCTTACTCATGAGGACGTGGGTGGCGTCCTGGATGAGTGTCCTGAGATGGATGGATCTGTGGCCACGCTCTGGGCAAGCACTTGACTCACCAGGTTGGTGAGGAACAGAGAAAATACTGCTGTTTGCTGTGTTACTTCAAAAATGGCGATTAAACATCCAACTTTCAGCCCTATCTGCTGCTTTTGGTAGAGGTGCCTCCATGGAATCAAAAGATATTGGGCCTGAGAAGAGAAAATATTTAATTAAATATTAATTGTTGGTATTGCTGAAACAGGAAGAAGTGGTGGGGAGGGGAATCTCCCTTTGCTTCAGGCTGAGCCAAATATGGGATTTTTTCAGTATTTCTGGTTTGTTAGCTAAAGAAAAACAACCCAACCAACCAAACAAAAAGAACAGTGATTCATGTCGTTCCAAAATCCACAATTTCAGGAATAATTTGCTCCCACGTTTAATTGTTCACCTAGTGAAATTCGCTCCCTGTTTCACATGTGAATTTCCCCAGCATCAACTTCCAGCCACCAGCTCCCATTACACCTTTTTCTGGGGAGTGAAAACCACCACCTTTCCACCCCCTCGTCCCCCCAAAGGCAGTTGTTGTCTTTTAAAATGAATTCAGCACTGGCCAAATATACAGAATAACAATCCTAGAGATCTCCATCCTCCACTTCAGCCTGAATTGCCAGATCCCGTTCCCCAGCAGGTCTCCATCTGCCTCCATTGTCCTCCAGAGGTATAAAACCACTAATATCACTAATGGGAAGTCCCCAGTGACCTGGGAAAACCTGGGCTCATCCCAGTTAACACCACTATCCCCTCTGACAGGGGAGGAACTTGCCCTGTGCCAGCGGTTCCCAAAGCTCAGTGACAGCGAGCGTACATCTCACAGGGTCATCGTGACCCTCAGGAGCTTTGGAGGCCATCAAACAATCACAATCACAGGATGGTTGGGGTTGGGAGGGACCTTTGGATATCAACCAGTCCAACCCACCTGCTAACACAGGGTCACCAGAGCAGATCACACAGGAAGGTGTCCAGGTGGATTTGAATGTCTCAGAGAAGGAGACTCCACAACCTCTCTGGGCAGCCTGGGCCAGGCTCTGCCACCCTCAAATTAAAGAAGTTTCTCCTCATATTCAGACGGAACCTCTTCTATGTCAGTCTGTGCCCGTTGCCCCTCATCCTGTCATTGGGCATCATTGAAAAGAATCTGGTCCATCCTCTTGACACCCACCCTGGAGACATTTATAACCATTGATGAGATCCCCTCTCAGCTTCTCTTCTCCAGCTGAACAGCCCCAGCTCTCTCAGTCTCTCCTCATCACAAAGATGCTCCAGACCCCTCAGCATCTTTGTGTCCCACCACTGGACTTCCTCCTTGTCCTTCTTAAGCTGGGGAGCCCAGAACTGAACCCAGAACTCCAGATAAAGCCTCACTAGGTCAGAATAGAAGGGGAGGAACGACCTTCCTCGACCCACCGGTCACACTCTTCCTAATGCAATCACTTGGTGGCCCTGCAAATTTTGCTGTGTGGCCTCCAGCTTCATGTCTGATGAGCAAACGAGGAACCTCCCAAGTGGCATCCACTTGTTGATGGGACAACTAGTCCTCTGGACATCCCCGCTTCTCCTTGTAGGGAGGCCTCAGGCCGCTGTTACCCTAATTTAGGTTTGCCAGGGCTGACTTTGAAGTGCTTGTCCTTTATCTGTCATGCAGTGAGGCCCCAACCTCAGCTCAGGCATCTGTTACTGATAACTAGAGATGATTTATCCAAGCATTTGCCTGCATATCTCCAGCATTTCACTGGGTGTGTTTCTGTCCGTGCACAGTTTGTTTTTATACTGCTCCTTCTCTGGCCTCGGCATTGACCCTTTCTGCTCCATGCACGCAAAGGGACAACTCCACTTGTTTTGCTTCTGTGGTTTTCTACCCCTCCCACCAATGTCTAAATTTTGCTTTGGCCAAACTCCATCTGCAAACACGTCCTTGCAGAGTAAAACAGCGGAGTAATTTGGATGCAGGGGGATCCATTCAGATATACTCGCACACACACACAAAAATTAAACTTGCCGCAAAAGTAGATTATTAATACAGCAGTGTCAAAAGAAGCGTTTGGCATCACTAGGAACTTTTGGCATTCTCTATTGTAACACAAAAAAGTGATTAAAACTGAAAACCTTCATTTCGAAGCTATTAGGAGGGGATGTTTTGACAATCCAACCTCATTTTTCTATCCAAATAAAACCCTGGCAGACCCATCCCATTCTCCTCGGTTGGAGTGGAACTGCATATTTCAGCAGAGCACAGTTCCAGCAGAATTCCCCCAACCAGTTCTGCCTCAGAGCTATTCCCATAACCAAGTATGGAGGAAGCACCACCTCTTTATTTGCATCTGCACAGCTGTGCTTCTCCTCCACATTCCCTAAAGTAGATAAGAACCAGCTGTGGGTTACAGGTTTCTTTGCAGTGGGCTTAGACTGTAGCAACAGCAAGCGCACAAGGTTATATTTTTATTCATTTTCCAGATGCAAAGGGTTATTTCTGTTCTTCTCTCTTTAATTGCCTCAGGAGTAACGAGGCAAACGCTTTAAGCTTTCTTCTAAAGTAACTTAAAGAACAATGGGTTTATACTCTTTAATGAGTTTCAGGGTGGCTGTAAGGTGTCAGGCCAAGGTTTGCCTCTTGGCACCCTGCTCCCAATGGAGGCCACAAGCAGCTGCTTGGAGAAGTATAAAGGGCCAAGAAAATTCATATAAAATATCCCCTGAAGTCTCTCCTCTAATGTTTATTCAGCTCAAGAACTTTCTGAACTGCAAGATTTTTGTACGTGCTCAATAACCCCTAAAGCATTCTCTTGCCATCACTTTGTCTCCATTGAATGTTGTCCAACATGAGCGTCAGCTCATGGGCACTTTTAGTTTCAATTTATTCAGCAGGACACCAAGTAGCTTCCTGCTGCGAGGCTTCTTTTCGTCTTGCCAACATTCACTTGTTTTCTTCTTGGTCTCTCTCCTGCATTTCCCTGTCCACAAAGCCAAAACCATCTCATCAGTCAAGAGCATGTGTGTGCGCACAAGTTTATTGAAGAAACCAAGTTGTGTCTTTCTCTCCGAAGTGAATTTATCTGCTTCTGCAGATAATCTTTGCAGTTCTCCACTCTCTTAGTAGCTGACCCTACTAGCAGTCTTGCAAGTTCTTGTTTTAATAGAAGAGAATGAGCCAGAATCCCTATTGTTCACTGGGGCATTGCTGTTAGTCCTCACCATGGAGCTGCCTGGTGCTGCATTTCAGCATCAATTCAATTCATTATTGACCCTCTACGAAGGGCCCTTCTCAGTGAAACTTTTCCTACCCACTCGGCTCTACATGGGAAACATCTAGAGCAAAGATGGGATTAGAAAAGCTCTTGCCAAATTCATGAGGAGTTTAAGCCTTAGCCTTACCACCCCACTTGGTGTTTAATGCCAGAGCTACCAACACTGCCATTAGTGGGGCTGAAAACTGAAACTTTGGGTTTTAGAAGAATTAGATTTCAGCACAGAGCCTTAATTTGAATTATTTGGATGCATTTGAATACGTGGCATACAGAGATGGAAAAGGCAGGTAGACACATTTGGTTGTCCAGGCTGTTCTTGGCTGCGTGGGATCTTCTCATTCCTGCACATATTCCTGCTCCCTTGTGGGAAATAAAACTGTTTTGGAGCTGCTGAAATCAAATCTACAGCAGTGTCAAAAGGGTGTTGTGATGTTGTAGCCAGAGACCTGTTCCCCAGCTGTGCTGAGAAGTTTGGAGCAAGAGCCTTTCCCATCGTCACAAAGCTCGTGATCGACTGACAACTCCAATTACTTGCAGTTCACCGGGTTTTTCTAATGGTCCTAAATCTCTGACACTGATAAATGCCATCATTAAGCCTACGTAAGTAACTGTTTTGAAGATGTAAAAGCAAAACACTTTTTCCTTTTCTTCAGAAAGCTGGAATGCATTATAAAAACACACGCAGGGATGTGCCAATATTAAAACTGGCTTTTTAACATTGGCCGGCTCTCTGTTGAAGACAAAACACAAGCAAGGCCCAACTATAATGTTTGTAGAAGGTGCAAGGAGTGAGATCAGAAGAGCAGAGTGACTTGGATTATCCGAACTAATGTGGTTTGGGCTTTTTTTTCCTAAAAGTAATAAATTCTGCGTGGCGTGCACCAGTTGGGAAATGCGTGATTTGAGGCTCATAGTGTCGGTTTGGCCAGCCTGGGTATCTCATAAGCCACGTGGAAGAGCTCCGAAACCTTTCGTGACTTGATCACATCACTTGGCATCGTGGCTGTGAACCATGTGCATTATCCAGCTTGACGCTTGTTGACTACCTGGAATGCAAAGATAATTTTCATGTAGTTTTGCGACACTTATTTTCTAGGGTTTTGTTGCTTTTTCTAGGTGAAAATATAAGACAGGTTGGGTTTGTTGGTTTTTGTTGGTTTGGGGTTTTTTTAATAGCTCTAAATACTGATGGTGACACACTCCCTAATCATGTGCAATTTATGGCCTAAGGTTTTATGGCACTATAAATGTCTAAGCTGCCTTGAATCCTCCAGATTACTACTTTCGAAGTAGTATAAGTGCTTAAATGAGCAACGTTGCCAAGTGTGTAAAATTCTACAGAATAACTTGATGCTTTGAATCCTGAAAGAGATCAGTGTCAACGAAGCCTGCTTTAATCTTTGCCTAATTAAGTCTGCTTGTTTGAGAACCACAAGTCCTTAATGCATGTGTTACTAATCCCCTGCCTAATCCAAAAAATCTTTCCGAAAGGGAATAGTCCTAACAAGGCAGACATTTAGGTCAATAGACTCTCTACTACTCCTTACTGAGAGCGGGGAGGAGAAAGCTTAGCGGGCAAAAGGCTTCCTTTGAGCTAAATCTTTTCTGGCCTCAAAAACGGAGCATGGAGCAAATATCAAGCTTAAAATTTCTCCTGGAGCATTGTGACCTCCTGGAAATGCAACAAAACTGTTTTGCAAACCCCTGACAACACTTGTGAACAGGTGGGTGCTGTAGCACCAGTGGGACTCTCACCACTATGACCGATCTGTTGGTAATTCTAGTTGTGCACCACTCAAGAGATCCCACGGACACCATTTGGGCGTAATCTTCAACCATTACTTATCTTCGATGGGCTCTGGGCTGCCCATGTCCATCTTCAACAGTGTAAACGGCCTCATACAGTACCAAGGGCCTGGCCATAAAGTCAGGATGTGGCCCCAAGCAAGGCAGAGCTTCTGTCCTGACCATCACAACAGAGGCTGCTTGTACCAATCAGCGTTGAGCTAAATGCCTGACTTTGAGATAAAATCTTTATATAGCATCCTAAACCCATTTACACTTATTAAAATTCCAAGCTCTGGTGAGCACATAAACAGCACAAGCAGCAGTTATCAGGGCTACGCAGCTGGTAAGTCTCATGAGTAAGTCGGGGGAAGAAGACACAGGGTGAGGCTGGCGTGTCTGGCTGAAGACTCTTGCTCATGTGCTGATTAGCAGAGTCACGTACTCTTCTTGCCCTCGGAGCTGCTTGTGATGAGAAGCTGGAGATCCCCTTGGGCATGACGTCTCCAGTCTGATAGGCACTGCTGTGTTGGAGACAGGGAGGAATGTGTGAGAAGAACATCTCCTTAGCATCAGGAAGGATTTTCTTGTGCAGCCTCTGGCTCCTCTGATGAAATGGTTGCTGTAGCTATTGCCTCTTGGCGGGGAATGGAAACTGGGAATGGGTTTTGTTCAGGGTGGCTCGGTCTGCTTCTTCCCTGGTCCTACTGAGGGTTCCTGCGTTTCCATCTCTGTAGATGAACAGGGCAGCACTGCCTTGAATGTGGGACCCAACCACAAGACCTCTATAACTCATCTGGGTCCTTTGTTAGTGAGAAAGATCTGGGGGAGCCCCTGCCCAGAGCATCCAACCAGCTCCAGAGCCAACAGTCACTGGAGAGGCATCAAAAATTGGTGGAAATCTCATAAAGAGGAATAGAAGAGACATGAAAAGTGTCCCCAAGTCGGACCGGTTTCTCAGCTTTCCTAAATGTTTGCACCAGGAATCCTGTGGCCCACAATGACAGGCTCTTCTTTCTTCTGAGCTGTGGCCCATGCTTTGAGGTTCCCCTTTGTTTTCTTGCTCAACAGATCCTATGACTACTGTGAGTGATGGATGTGAGGTCAAGGAAAGTAGTAGGTGAGCCTCTGTAATTTAAATTCATCTCATATAAAGACTGGAGGATCTTCTAGACAGAGTTAATAGTTGCTCTAATTTTCAGTCTACATGTCCCTGCTCTGTTCCTCTCTTTCCACTGCCACCTGAGCTCACTTTTGCTACAGTCTCCAGTGAACAGGTTTGTCTACAGTTGAAATTCAGATTGGTGTCCACTGTTGTTCTCTCATGGGAAGGGAGATGTTACCAATAATATGCAACTGAGACACCCTTGGAAAGGTAATGCTGGGTTTGGACAGTGGTTGATGAGAGATGCTCTGAACTCTGTCAAGCTTATGCTGCTTGAAGATGGATGGAGACTTTGTCTTGAACGTGTAACTGAAAGGCAAAAGCAGGTGGTTGGGACAGAAGTCAATAGCAAGGCTCATATGTCTCTTCTGGAATTCAGATTTTAGGGTATGTTTCCCTCCTCAGTCTGGCCAGAGCTCCATCCAATTGTGATGGACTCCAGATGAAGTGTGGCCTTCAAAAACCGACATTTGGACTGAATACACCTCTGTAGCAGCCCCTCAGAACCCTCTTCTACTGCCTGCTGACCGGTGGATCCTTCAAGGGTTCCCAGTCGTTCAGATCCGAGCTGCAGCTCTGCAAATAGATCTAAAGATGGGGAATTAGATGGAAAATTCATTTGATAAGTCCATGGCTCGCTGCCTGCTGTACTGTGATGGGATAAGTGCTCGGGGCCACTACAGAATGTGAAAAACAGGAGGGCTTGAAAGATCAGAAGGTCTTCAAAACCAGGAGGACACAGTTTGTGGATGGCTGCTGTAGAAACCAGGGTCCAGCTGGTGAGGTCTCTGGGGTAGGAAACAGCTGGAGATGGATTGGAAAGAGGTGGAAGAACTTGGCTGGTAGAGATGAAGTGTGTGAATGTCTATCAGTAACTGTAAGCCAATACAAATGAAATTACCAAGTGAGGCAATACAAGTCGCTAAACTGTTTAGGTCTGGACAAAAATAGAAACTTCACGGTCTTGTCGTGTTAAGTCTGCTCTGGAATAAAACAAGCAAAATTAATTCCCTTAGCTTTGGCATAATACGAGTGTTGAGTCTGACTCCTCTGGCACACTCTGCTGAGAGTAAGTCGGGTGTATCGGGTGTGTTACTCTCTCTTATTCCAATGGTATATTTCAAAATAGAAGCACAACTTCTTTCTAAAACCTTCAAATCTTTGTCTTGCATACTGTTACGTTAAACATTTTGGCAGGCCACTGTATTCTGCTTAAAAAGGGGGCATCTACTTTTCTGAATCAAGCTGCAGGTTCCACTTCAAAAGGTAGACTTGTTATTTTAATATCTCTGAAGAATCCATTTCTGATTCATTACTAAAATACAGCCAAGTCAGTGAAGTGCCTTGTGCATATGTGGGCTTTTTAATGGATTTTAAAGCGTTTCGTCCAACGGCTACACAGAAATGGAGATCAACCTGCAGCTGAAATGAAGATGATAAACTGTAAAAGCCCATTCCAGCGTAGCTACCTGGAGTGCCAGCATTGTTAAAGGGAGATTTTTCTGCCAAAAATGTCTGGTCTAAGAGCAAATTTGCACTCCAGAGGAGATACTTCCAATTTATAAGCAATGATAAGCAACCCTCTCTTATAGGAACGGTTGAGGCTGCCACCCCATCCCCTCCATGACACTTTCCACAAAGAGCTGAAATGGAGGAAAGGAATAATGTCAGCCAAGTGGGACATGTTTCTAGGTGATAACCCCCCCGATCACGTCTAAACTTTCACACAACATCTTGCTCAAAGCAGCACTTGAACCCAAAGTGGGGCTGGAGGAACCGTGGGGGCTACTGATCACTTTTCAAGGCAGTTTCTGGGGTTTGCTCACCAACATCTGTCTAGCCAAGGCATCTGCTTTTCTCCAGCACTTTTAGGATTGAAGCTGCGAATGGTTTACGCTGTGTTTTAGTGCAAATGGATCAGGGATGAGGGACAACAGCCTAAATTTAAATCACTTATGTGTGTTTTGAGGGGGGGCCTCTGAGGTAAGTTTTTGAGATTTGAGCTGATTTCTTGAGGTTTGGAGGGGGGGAGTTGTTTCACCTCCAACTCCTTGTTGTGCTCTTTGATCTAAATCCAGGGAAAATAAGAAATTTTGCTGGAGCGAGTGGAGAGAAGGGAACGGAGCTGGTGAGGGGCTGGAGCACAAGTGTGATGGAGCGGCTGAGGGACCTGGGGGGTTCAGCTGGAGAACAGGAGCTGAGGGGAGACCTTCTGATCTCTGAACTGCCTGAAAGGAGCTTGGAGCCAGGGGGGTCGGGCTCTGCTCCCCAGGAACAAGCGCCAGGAGCAGAGGAAACGGCCTCAAGTTGCGCCAGGGGAGGTTGAGGTTGGATGTGGGGACCAATTTCTCCCCCAAAGGGCTGTGGGGCATTGGAACAGGCTGCCCAGGGCAGTGCTGGAGTCACCATCTCTGGAGGGTTGGACAGACGGACATGAGGTTCTCAGAGATATGGGGCAGGGACAGGAGTGGGTTATGGTTGGACTCGATAGTCTTAAGGGTTTCTTCCAACCAAAGCCATTCTATGATCCTATGGCCGGGACGGAGAGGGTCGGTGTCGGGCGGGCACATCGGCTCTGTGCCTCAGTTTCCCCCCGCCGCGGTCCTCCCAACTCCTAGGAACACCAGAGGGCGCTGCACTCTCTGGGGGCGACAACCCTCCCCTCCACCGCCCCTCTTCTCTCCGCCCCGCCCCCTCGCTTGCTCCGCCCCGCGTCTCCTAGCAACGCGCTCCACCCTCCGTGCTGATTGGTCAGCGCCGCTACAGCCGCCATTTTCAAACCGCCGGTTCGCCGCCGCTGTCTCCGCTGCCGCCATTTTCGGCCCAGCGGAAGCGGCGCGGCCTGGTCCGGTCCCCGCCTTCCCCGGCGCGACGTGTCACCATGGAGGCAGAGCCCGTGGGCCAGAACCCCCCTCGACGGAGACGAGGCAGGGCCAGTGCTGGGGCCCGCGCCAGCCGCTCGCCCCCGGCCGACAGCACTCCCGGTGCGGCCGCCTCCTGCAGCCGGTAGGAGCCGAGATCCCTCCTTGTTCCCCCGTCAGGGGTTGAAGCCTTGCGGCCTCCCCTGGGTCGTGCCCGTCCTGTGAGGGAGAGCCCCACTGTTCTCCTGTCTTATAAGGGGGGGGTTCTTTTTAGCCTGACAAGGACTTTAAACCCTCCTGTCTGGTAAAGGGCTGGGGGGGACCCCTCATCCTCCTGTCCTACAAGGTCCTTCTGTCCGGCTTTATGGGATCCCCTTCCTGTCTCATGAGGAGAATTCCCCTCCTAGGGGACTCTTTGCCCTCCTACTTTATTAAATGGACGATTCTCTGCATCCCTGCTCCAGATTGTAGCTGATATCTCCCTCTCTGTCCTCTAATGGAGGACACCCCCCACACCCACCTTAGCAGGCGTTCCCTCCTGTCTTACAAGGTGAATGTACATATCTGCAAATTTAGGGGATCCCCGAGTATCCTGTAATTAAGCAAGGGGTCCAACACCCCATCCTACACATTAAGAGTAGAGAGGGGATGTTCCTCAGGTCATAAGTGGTTTTCCAGCCCCCATAAAGGAGGTGAAGCTGTTCCTGTCTCCACCTCTGTGGGATAAACTACCTCTGGGTTTTCATGCAGAGACTTTCCTCCTCCCTTGTCTCTTGTGGGGGTGTCTGGCTGCCCACATGAGTTTGGGAGAGGGAGGAGAGGATCCTTGTTGCTCCTCAGGATGGGAATAATTGGAGGGTGGGGTGTCTTTTGCATCCCCTGGAGAGACTGTCTGAACCTCCAGGATTCCTGCAAACCATAACACAGGATCGGCTGTTTCTCCTGGGCATGGGGAGACCTCCCTCAGCTCCGCTATCACCCCTGGCTTTTACTCTGATGTTTAAATCCCTCTGTGCACCATCTATTACTGTTACTTTGATACGCTGAATTTGGGAGGCTTTCCCAAGACCACCCAGTGAAAGGAATTATGACTTCTTACATTAACCTGAGATCAGCTTATCTGTGTTGACCCCAATAATGATACCTGGCTGTGTTTACGAGCGGGTTGTGCCCTTTCAGCAGCTGACCCCCAAGTGACCCATCTCCTACTGACAAACCCAGACTGATCAGCAGAGACATGTGTTTTATGTTGCCCTCAAGGTTAGGAAATAACTTTTGCAGGTGATGTAGAAACAACCCCTTTCTGACCAATGTGGCACTAGTTACCTCAGCCCAGTTTCTACCTCAAGGTGTACTGTATTTGAGCAGATGTTCACCCCCTTTTGCATCTAATGGGGGACTGCAGCCTTTTGCATCCCAGCCTGGCAGCTGCTTGAGTTGGAGTGTGGTGAGAGATGCTCCTGCTCTTCCACCAGCCTCATTTTGCCATGGGAATGGGTTGAAAAGAAGGTGACTGGGAAATACCTTGTTTTAAAACCTGGTGAAATTCCCCACAGGCTGGAGTAGATGTTGCCAGTCACAAGTTGTGTTCCCCAGGGCTCAATACTGGGGTCAGTTCTATTTAATCTCTTCATTGATGATCCGGATGAAGGGATCGAGGCCACCCTCTGTAAGTTTGCAGATGACACCAAGTTGGGTGGGAGTGTTGATCTGAGGGCAGGAGGCTCTACAGAGGGATCTAGATCGATGGGCTGAGGCCAATTGTCTGAGGATCACCAAGGCCAAGTGCCAGGCCCTGCACTTGGGTCACAACAACCCCATGGACGCTGCAGGCTGGGGAAGAGCGGCTGGAAGGTGCCTGACAGAAAAGGATCTGGGGATGTTAGTGACAGCAGCTGGACATGAGCCAGCATGTGTCCAGGTGGCCAAGAGGCCACCAGCATCCTGGCTGGTACCAGCACGGGTGTGGCCAGCAGGCCCAGGGCAGTGACCGTCCCTGTGCTGGGACCTGGGGAGGACAAACCCCAAATCCTGGGGGCAGTTTTGGGCCCCTCATGCCAAGAAAGGCCTTGAGGTGCTGGAGCGAGTGGAGAGAAGGGAACGGAGCTGGTGAGGGGCTGGAGCACAAGTGTGATGGAGCGGCTGAGGGACTTGGGGGGTTCAGCTGGAGAACAGGAGCTGAGGGGAGACCTTCTGATCTCTGAACTGCCTGAAAGGAGCTTGGAGCCAGGGGGGGTCGGGCTCTGCTCCCCAGGAACAAGTGCCAGGAGCAGAAGAAACGGCTTCAAGTTGCACCAGGGGAGGTTGAGGTTGGATGTGGGGAACAATTTCTTCCCCAAAGGGCTGTGGGGCGTTGGAACAGGCTGCCCAGGGCAGTGCTGGAGTCACCATCCCTGGAGGGGTTGAAAAGGCATGTAGATGAGGTTCTCAGGGACATGGGGTAGTGACAGTGCTGGGTTAATGGTTCGACTCAATGGTCTTGAGGGTCTCTTCTAACCAAAATGATTCTATGATTCTTTATTAGGTGCCTTAAATCAAAGCAAGGTCAGTGTTGATGAGCTTGGTTTTTTTTTGTAATGGCTGGTTTCACTAACCACTGTGTGTTCTGCATGGCAGAACATTTTAATGAACTTTTAAAAAGAAATGTTTTTATAGAAACATGCTGTAGTACTGTCTCGAAGATCAAACTGTAGCTCCTAATTACCACACTTGTAAAGCACAGCATAATTGAAGACTTCAGCGATTTGCTGAGGTGATGAAACACACTGGCTTGGTTTCTGGGATGGTCGTGCATTCCTTTGTGAGGCTGGTCTGTGCAGAGAGGCCCAGAGAAATGGCGATAAAACTGGGAAAGGTATGTATGTCTCCAAACCTTGGTCTGGAGACTCACAAGCAAGATGATGCCAGCTCGGCACCTAGATGTGGTCTTGTGATGTAGATAGAGCAATTCAAAACGTTACTGTCTTGAGGCTTTTGGCACAGAATATTGGAAAACTGGGAAAGACTTCTGGGAGGTCTCCAGTCCAACACCTGTCCAGAGCAAGGCCAGCTTCACCTTTAGGTCAGGTTGCTCTGAGCATTGACCTGGTATAAGCTTTGAAAACCCCTAAGGACAGAGATTTTCTTACCTGTCTGAGTCCCAGCTCCGGAGTTGACAATATGCATCATGGCAGAAAATATTTTCCTTTTAATTGTGATTTTCCTTGCTGCAGCTTGTGCATATTGTTCCCCTCCATCCTGGTGTGCGTACCCAACAAGGTTCTGTCTTTTTTTTTCTCTACCCTATTTTCATTTAGTTGCAAACAGCATTTAGATCCCCTTTTGCCTTCTCTTCCCCAGGCTGAAGCCATCAGACTCTCCTCATTCATCCCATGCTCCATCCCCCAAATCATCATCTTTGCCCTCAGCTGAACATGCTCCAGTTGTCGATATTTCTTGTACTGGGAGGCTCAAAGCTGAGCCCAATATCCAGATGGGGCCTCACAAATACCGACTGGTATCACTTGACCTGCTTGCTGTGGTTTTGCCACCCTAGTAATGCAGAGCCAACCATCTTGCTGCAAACTGCTAATAACAGAATTTAAATTGTTTAATCCCTTCAGCTGCTGGGGAAGCGGCAAACTAGGACAGAGGAACTGATTTGGGTTTTGGTTTTGGGGCTTTTTTTTAATGAATGGGTTGGTTTGGTTTTGTTAGTTTTGGATTTTGGGGGGGGTTGTTTGGAGAGCTTTTAATTTTTTTTCTTTAGGTTTTTTGGGGGGGTTGTTGTTCGTTGGGCCTTTTTTATTTGTTGCCTTTTTGATGGGGGATTAGTGGTGGGTGTTTTTTCCTTTCTTTTGTTTGTTGGCTTTTTGAGAGTCTTGTGGGGAGGTTTGTTTGTGTTGGTTGATGGGGGTGTTGTTTGGTTGGGTTTGGTGTTTTTGTTTCTGTGGTTTTGGTTTGTGTTTTTTAAGAAAAACAACCTGGCAGCAGGGTTTTTTTTTAAAAAAAAAAAACACACTTCAGCCAAATATTCAAAATCCATCTCTTCTCTGAGTGGTCCTACTGCCAGGCTCAATTCTCACCTTTAAACCAGTCTAACCTTGTGTGGTCCAATACAGGCTAGTGTGTGATTTTGTTGTGTGTTTTTTTTCCCCCCTCATTAATAGTGACTCCATCTGTCCACCTGTTGTGGGCAGGATCTGCACTGCAGTCTCTGCGCTAGGACAGGTGTGAGCTCCAACTCTTTGCGCTGGTGTTGTGCTCTGAACACCCAGCCTGCTCTTAACCAAAAATCCACCAGCTGTGGGCTTGAATTCAGCTCCGTGAAAACTACACAGAGCACTTAAACAAACGCCCCTACTCCCCAAACAAGCACTTTTGCACTAGAATATAAACAAATTTCAGCACATGCACAATAAGTTACCTCACTCCCCTTGTTAATTTGCCTGACCCTTGTGTGTGTGCACATATGCATGAAAAAGCTTTTGTCTCCAGCCCTGTAACCTGACCCTGGAGGAGGAGCCTTCTGCCCACCAGCCTGATTTGAGTCAAATATCTGTCCAGGCAGAAACAGAGCTCCAGTTGCAGCCCCGAGTCCTCTGCTTGAGAGACTCTGAATGCACTAAATACATTCAGCACATGTTTGAGGGCAAGGTAATATCCTTTATTAGACGTGTCCTTTTGCAGACCCTGCCTTGCTTTTGTACCCTGAGACTCTCATGCTACAACATTCCTGAGCAGTCTCAAATCTGCTGTTCCAGTGAGATATTTTTTTAAGTATTAGTGTGACTTGCAGAAGAAGTATCAAGTTTCACTTCTGTGATGCTAGAGAATTCCTGATGCTTCCAAAAGAGGAGTCTGTGGCCAGGGAGCTGTGATGGGATGTGGTTTGGACACAGTATTTGTAGTCAGCCTCTTGTCTGTGTAATCCCAGAGCCGTGTCTAAAAAGAGAGGAGACAGTTGATAGCATGCTAGAGACGCTGACTTCACACAGTTATGAACAGTGAATATTTCCTCCGATCTGCTTTAACATCTTATAATTTTCCATTTGATCCTTTTTGGCAATACTATTGCACCTCTTGCACAGCAATATGAATCAGTTTAAGGCATAAATATGAGAAGCTGAACAGAGGAGGGGCCCGGGGGGATTGTGTGCGCAGAGCTGTCCTGAAGGAAAAGTGAGCAATGGGTTTACCAAGAACAGATTCTCTCTATTGCCAACTGGTTTCTCACCCAGAATCAGACTACATTACTAGTTGCTGGATAAGTGTTTCTCTGAACTTGGTCCCTCCAGCTCTGGCTGCTAGAAAACTACCAAAAAAACAATGCAGGTAGGCTGGGAAAGATAAAAGAAACTTTGATTTGGGTTTTGTTTGCTCTGTAATCTTATTCCCAACTCCATGGTTTATCTAGTCTCAAAGCAACTGCAGGTGAAGCTGGCAGCTCAGGGGCACGTTGTCTCTTCTGAGGTAACACACATGAATAAAACAGTGAGTCTCCTGCCCCAGACACACCATCTAACCCCAACTTGCATCCTGCATCCATCTTCATGAGCCAGTATGGAACTCCTTCCAGCTGGGATGGCACAGCACTTCACTGCGAGGAAAACACTTACAATTCTTTTTAATCTTTATCCAGAGTCAACTGTTCCCTGCAGTATTTAGAAACATTCTGTAGCTTTCATATTGCAAGAGCATCTGGAGACGATTGCACAGGTTGGAATTCTGTGCTGGGCTACGGAGGATGGAGATGGGCTGTCAAGTCACATCTAATAAATCCCTAACTCATGCTCCATTTCTTGAGTGTCTACATCTTCTCAACCCCTGATCCTATGGTTCGCATGCGGTTTTGTGCCTGTTCTGTTACTTGCTGAGCACCTGGGGTCTCAGACCTTGTAAAGCCAGCGCAGTTCTGAACAAGAGCCAGCGATGTGTCCATCTGCAGTGGGAAGGGAAGAGAATCACAGTTGATTGTGCATATTCAGTACTTGTAAATATTTTAATTGTAACTGTCACTTCTTGGTAGTTATTCAAATGGGATTAATCCAAATTAACTGGTTGACTTTGTATAGAAGGATTAAAAGAAACTGGTGTATTTATGTAGGTCATGTTAAGGTGGAAAGATGCTCGGTTGTCAAGTTGTGCAAGCAAGGGTGGTGTCACGATGAGCCCCCGAGCAACAGGTGCTCTGGAGCAGGCTGACCAGTGTCGACGTGACAAACGAGGACAAACAGCTTTCTGTCTGGTGTGATGGACACATGAGGCTGACAAAGGAGCTTGGTGGAGCAGCCGGTGTTGGAGAAGAGCCTGGAGTGTGGGTTTGTTTTTTCTCACAGATGGTGCAACTGTGAACTGCTGCCAAAGATGGGGTCTGGGTTCCCCAAACCAGCTCCGTTCCTGCTGCTTCCCTCTCAGCAGTTCCAGTCGCTGTGTGGCTGCAGGGTAAACTGAGTTGTTTGTTTTCTGTTGAATCTATGCCCAAAAAAAAGAGAAGTTTTACACATAATCAGCAGCTGAACCTCCTTTCCTTATGGCCACAGGATTGCGGAATTAGGCTTGCGGGGATCTGGCTGGGAGGAAGGAACAAAAATGGCCTTTTTTTGATGGCAGCCTGCAGGTGTAATGTGAAGGAGGTTTGAAACAAAACCTTTCCTGACAATAGCAGAAACAGGAGCAAAAAAGCTGGTTGTCCACATGGGAGAAGAATGGGTTTGAAGGACGCATCTGAAAAGAATCCTTCTTGAATTATATGTTTACATATCAAAAAAAAAGAAAAATCTTCCCTGATCACCCACTTGTTCTGCACAATCTGCAGTAAACTCTTCAATTGGCTTTTATTTATTCACTATACACATTTATACTACTACTAAAAGTCAGTTGTTTGTTGGCTAGTGACCTAATGCTGTGTTGTGAAGGCGTTTTTGATGGTGATGGCTCTCTTTCCTTTCTTCTCCCTAATTATGGCTTTTCTGAAATGAATGTTTGTTTGCTCTTGAACTCTGTTGTGATTAAAGCCTATATTCCACCAGACTTTCTTGGGCTGGTAACCCAGTAATGAAGAGTGCAAACATACTCTTTTCCTTCCTATTATCACATCAAAGTTAGCACAAATGGAAACTTTTACTCCACTGAAGAAGGTAGCTATTAAAATGCATCACTTGAACATAATTGGAAGCTCTAGTGTAGCTTTCAGAAAAATGTCTAGAGGCTCTCACATTACTGGTTTTTATTCCAAAAGCATCTGAGTCTGAATGTGTTCAGGGTACAGTAGATTTATATACACACAGTCAATTTTCCTTCACAGGAGACAAGTAATGCTGCAGTATCTGTAGTATCCTAAACGTGTCCATATTTTGGCCTGAAATTACTGTAAGAGAATGCTGATACTTTGACAATAGTTCATAAAAATCAAATAAGCCTTTGAGGTTTTAAAGGGTTAAAACCCCACTTGTGTGTTCTTTGTTACTTGTGCTTTTCCTCTTCTGTCCTTCCCAGGAGAACTACACAATGTTTCAGCAACTGAGAGAGGAACAAAGTATCCCTAAAACTGAGGAGTTTGCACTGAGATAAGTGATCTTGTGACATTGTATTTTTTTCCCTCTAGAACTATTTTTCAGATAAATGCCTAGTTCCGTTTTAAGGTCGTCTTTCCCTACGCTATGAGTGTCAGAGGCTTTATTAAGGTCTAGGATGTTGTTCTTGTAACAAACCGGAATGAAATCCCAGCCTTACTGGACACCTGTTAATTCGCTGGGCACCTATAATCAACTATCGGTGCAGAGGACCCATCTTGTACCTGGTGTTTTCCTGCAAGGGACAAAGAAATTATGAGTGTACCTGACTAGTCAGCTCACAAAATAGTTCCTGTTTTGTTTGGTGGTTTTGTTGTTTGGGGTTTTTTGGTTTTGTGGTTTGTGTTTTGGTGTTAAAACACAGGAATAATTAAAAATCATAACAAAAAAAAGCTGAAGTATGTACTTCATGAACTTTGAGTGGCCTGTGGTCAAGTATCTCTAGGAAATGCTGGTGGTACCTGCGGGGATGCTCTTCTACCCCCAGTGTTCTCCCAGTGCAGCTTGGTGTTTCTCAGTCCTTGGAGATGCTGGAAATGAACGAAGTTTCTCACAAGGAAGGTGAGGTGAGGGTTTAGGGTAGAAGGAAAGACCTGTAAAATTATTTAGAACTTTCTTAACCACAGTAAAGCTGCTTTGCCGACCTACATGGCAAGTGCCACCAGCCAGTTACTAAAACCTATTAAAACCTTTCAGCGCTCTCAACATTCCTTTGTGTGAAGGCTGATTGTGGGTAACACCAGTCTCTTAATTACTGTATACTGATGATAGTCTGCTTGTTATTGTCTTGTAAAACAGAAGTCATGCTACACTTACCAAATAATTATCTTCCTTCACAAATCATTATCCTCCACATCCAGTTACTTAAGCCTTGCTATTACTGCTTCAATTAATATTTTCAGGGCGAGCTCATCATGGATACATTGTGGAATGCTCCCTTCAGATAAGTAACTCGCAGTGGATGAAGACACAATATTACTGCTGGGCTTAGCCAACTCCAGTCTTGTGAATCAAAAGATAAAGGTAGCATTGGTCCTGTCAACAGTCCCTTGATGATAAGAATGAGTCCTTCAATGCTTTTGCATCCATTGGAATAATCTTTGTGTGTATATTCTATAATTAGGGATGTTCTTAATTCTAGTTATCTCTTCTGACTGAGGTCTCAGGCAAATGTTGGTGTGGTTCAGAGTGATGGGGATAAGGCCTCACTCTTCCCCAGTTACATCTGAGTAGCTACAGTAGTTCTTAAGAATAAACAAAAAAGGTACTTAATCAAATCCACTTGCAGCAAAGCTTGGTATTGCTCTCCTGGTATCACAGAGGTGGATTGTTAAAGTGTTCTTTCCAAAATAACAAATTATGTTAACACCTACATTTCCTATTTGGATAGGAATAGGGCACTGAGGTGTTGGTTTCCTGCAGCTGCAAGAGCTGGTTTTATTTACTTAATCCCCTCCTCAACTCCAGGAACATAACAGACCTTCTACTTGCATCCCTACTGGATAAAAAGGAGTTGTAAGAACTTGAGCTCTAACCATCTGACAGAGACAACACTACAGCCCAGCATCCTGCTACTTTGGTGCTTTCTGTCGAGTAGATGTAAAACCAGCACAGACTCCAGGTGCAGCTGCTCTCCTGACTGCCACACCTTCGCATGAAAGCCTAGAAACTGTTAAACTTGAAATATTCCACCAGCTCTCATTGTTTGCCCTTAAGCTTTTGAAAGTGTTTAACTCCTAGTTTTGCTTCCATAGTGTTTTCAAGAGCTCAGATTGAAAAGAACTGAAAAATCAATTTCTTCAAGTTTTTGTTTTATTTTGTTTTTCTTGTCTAAATCAGAGATGAAAGACATAAAAACTGCTTCCAAAACTCCTTTTTGGCTCAGATGGACTCATAAGGCTTCTGATTATCAAATCTCCTGTCATTCATCCTCACATGCTGGTATGCAGGTTTCCAGGTCATAGCCAGGAAACCTCGTGTTCTCCTTGGTGGGCCTGCTAGAGACGCCCCAAAATTCTCTGTGAAGCTGCAGGGAACAATATGAAGGGGGCAAGGAAAACTGGCAGCCTCATGTTAAATGTTCCCTATTAATATTTGACCAGGGCTTTCACTTTCTATTCTATTAGGAAGCTTTTACTTAATTGCTTTCTGGTTTCAATTTTCTGAGCAGCTCTTTGTCTCACCCAAGTTATGCCAAGTAAAAACCAACTTGTTACGATTTGAAAATGTTTCTTCTTCCTCTGGGCTTGATTTTTAGGAACCGTTGACGTGAGCAAATGCCTTGGACCATTTTCTAGAAGTGTCAAAGTAGATGTCCTGCACTAAAGTCCCTTCCAGCTCTTATGAAATAATAAATCTGTCAAGCTGTCTTCTTCTTTGACATCACAGAAGCTGTTTCTTTTAATACAGTAGCACAAGAGAAATGCAAAATACTTCTTGACCTTCCTCGTGTATTCAGAAGGGTGATGTTTGTCTTGAATTTAGCTTGTTAAAATACTAGAGGTTTTGTTTCACCAATATCCTTTTTTAGAAGTACTCAGGATGAGCTGTAGGTAATCTTCTATTGCCCAAAAAAGAAAGATTTACTCAGTCTTTGCCTGATGTAGGATGTGGGAGTATGATAAGTATTTGTCTAGATTCACATATATCAAAAGTATGGGTAAGTGGTTTAGAGCATTTTAGGGTATGTGTCTGGTGGCTGCACATCTGACCTGTGAATCTGTCTGTAGATAATGAACAAGGACTCATTTAACAACTTATTAACATAATTTATAAATGAAGGATTCCTAAATAGGGGCTCATCTTTGCTGGAGACTTGGAGAAAGGTGGGTGTAACTGATTTTAAAATACATTTATTTATATATTATGTGAGATGATAAGGATGGAAATGGTATCTTTTGGCCATTGTAGTTGATGTTACTGTCTCTGGTAGTAAACAAACACAGTTTGGGAGCCTATGACTGAAAATACATGAATGAGGGAGGTGTAGTGGTGAGTTTAGATCTCAAAATTATAAATTCTGGGTGGACCCAGAACCACCCAATTTCTTACAGCCATTGGTTGTACCGAGTTGTCATTCCTACTTCATTTCCTGATTTGCAAAATCCTTTCTTGTTGGCCTTTTCAGCAACACTTTTCTTCAAAAAAAGTTGCTAGGATTTAAAAGCAACACACAGATGAAAAGATGACCTCACTGAAGCAAAATTCCTTGTAAATTTAGTGATTTTACCATAATATTCCAGGATTTTTCCCTAGACTGCTTTGTACAATGGATTCATTTCAAGTGCCAGTCAATTTGACAGCCATGGAAACTTCCCATCTCGACTCACTTGAAAGGACTGGATTCCGGAAAACTTTCATCCCTATTGTTAATACATGTTTTCTACCTCTGCTGTTAGTTGGCTCAAGTTATTGTTGCTTTCTCTCTTTATTTTTTTCCCCTTTCCCCCCTTGTCTTTTTTTCCTGGCACATCTGCCAGTATATTTTCTACTTTAATTTCTACATCAGCTTTAAACCCGATATCATCTGTGCTGTTGCTCTGAAGAAACAGCAGGAAATGGGGGGTTTCTGGTGAGTGTCAAGCACTGTAACAATGAAACTTAAAGGAAAGGTTCGAAATGCCTGAGAAAGAAAAGCAGCGATAAGGCAGCCCTGGCAATAATAAGTGGAAGGAAAGACTCTTCCCAGAAAGGAACGTGATAGGGAGAGATGAACAAACACTGGGAAGCGATGGGGTGAGAGAAACAAAATGATTCTATGGAAGTTCCCCAAACAAATATCATTTATCTGTGAGGAGGAAACAGCTGGTGATGATCCTGTGGCTTCTGAGGTGAAGCAGTTAATGTGGATGGCAAAGCCCTTTTCCCCAGTTTAAATCAGCTGGAGATCAGATGGTGCTTAACCTATATAGGGACAATTCTCAAGGAGACTAATGGAATTTGAGTACTTCTATTCCTTGTATACCAGCAATATCTGACTGTTTTTTGAGAGTTACAAGAGATAAATATTCAGAGTGCACCAAATTCTTATTTACATTTCAAAATTCTGCTCACAAGTCATAAGTATTCGTGTTTGCATCGGAGCTGTTCTTGAAGACAGTGTTTCTTGTATAATGTGTTTGTATTTAGTGTGGGTGTTTGTGATGGTGAAGCTGGTACCCTGATGTCATTGAATGGCCTTCTGAAGAACTGAAAAGTGAATGCTGGAATTACTTCATCTGCGAATCAAGACAAGCAGCTGGATATAAATATGAAATATTCCAGATTAGGAAAATGTATCCACTGCATCCTGAAAAAGATTCTGGGTAGATCATTTAATGTGATTTTCGTGTGGAAACAACTTGTCACAGCTGCATCCTATGGACAAAAATGCTTCATGCAGTGGAGTGTCGTGGAGAACAGGGTCTTTGGTAAACGCGGTTGCAATGTTCACGTCTTTACAGCCACGCAAGGGCCGTGTCCCATTCAAGTGTGACTTTGTCACCTCCTGACAAGCCCTGAACAAAAAGGCTGTGGGCATGAGCTTAGGAATTAGATTAATATTCAAAACTAAACTATGTCACACCATTGACGTACCTACTGAGCTGAAGAAAATGGCAGGTGGAGGTTTGGCTTCCTTCCAAATAGGATTTTAAATGATCATTAAGTTTGTTCTCTCTGCACATCATCCTCGCTTCCCAGCTTTTATACTTCGCAGGGCAAATTTCAGCAGTCCCTAGAAAGCAGCTGCAGTTTCATCTAGTATTCACTTGCTTAAATACATCTCTTGTTCTTTCAGCTGTTTAAAATCTGCAGCTTTGTTGTTCCAGCTGAGGTACCTCTTCCCTTTGCTGTGAGAAATAGAAAGAATTCTTTGGTTTCTCCGCACCCAAAATTACAGGTTGCCAGCAAACCTCTGTGGTGCCTCAGACTTGGTGGTCCCACCGTTGCCACATCCTGGTGAGAGGGGAAGTACCTTATTAAATGTGCTGACATAATTGTAAGTAATTATTGGCCCAAACCTTCAACTTTACCTGCAAATGGACAGGAAGCCAAGCTTGATCACAGGCCTTGACTTCCCGGTGCCTTGCCCTCCTCAGGCAATTGTGTTGTTTTTGAAGCCTTCCCAGAAATTAAAGCGAGGACAGAGGCCCTCCCAGTTGTCTTAAAAGAAAGGACAAAGGCACTGTTTATTTCAGACCTCTCAGGTGTTTGGATGGGTTGACAAGGCAATTTCTTTGTTCCTTGAGCAGGACCCTAAATATTAGGTCTCTAAAAAGGGACATAAAGTGTATCTGTGCAGCCACGGTCTTACAAGCTCTGCTGCAGGCGTTATCTCTGCTTCATTTCGATGGTTGGCTGCTCACCTTCATTCTTGATCTTTATTTTGGTGAAGCCAAAGAAAGCGCAGACTTGAACAACAAAAAAGGCAGCAAGCCAATAATTTAGTTAGAATTGCAAATCCAGGTGGGCCCCACCTTATGTGGAGGAGTAGTAACAACCTTGGCTGAAGTTTCCTGCGTGTTTTAGCAAGCAGTCCGAAGGACAGACAATAACACAGCCTGGTTTGTGCTTGGATTCTCTGATGTCTTTTTCTCCTCGCCTCCACAATTGAAGTGTAACAGTTCATTCCTTATGTGCAAAGTTGAAAGATGTAACTTTAAGTCACGTGGAGATTATTTGATTGTGGGGAATGGGAGCTCTTGGGAAGGCAGAGACATCCCAGTGTCACTTGGAAAAGGCTCAGGTTTCTCCCTTTTCTCCTCCATCTTTATCTCATGTCTTTCTGGAGTGTTGTTACTGGCAGGAGCTTTCTTCTTGCTATGTCCTCCTGCACTGGCGCACACACAGGGATCTCCAGCATATCAAACAAGGGACTGCTGGCTCCGGCAGAGCTTTCCGACTTCTTTTGCAGTCCCTTCAAAGGCTGCCAAGCATGCAATGAAGTCCTCTCCCTCCAGGTGTCACCACTGGATTGGGAAACATCTTTTCCTCCTTTCACTTTACCTTTGAGCTCATTATTCACAATAAATTGACCAGTTAGGCTACATTTAGGTTTAATTTTATTTTACCGAATGAAATGGTTAGTGCTCCCTGATTGAGGATGAAGTGATTTCTTGAATGCTACAGGATGGCTTTTTATATTTTTCTCACCCTGAGTTAATATTCTTCCATGACATACTGTCCTTTTCTATAGTCAGAGCAGGGAACCGAAGCACGCAAGCACGTCCTGGGTGGGCTGGAGGAGGAAGGTGGCAGCGCTGGGAGTGTTCAGCACCTGCCTCTTCACTTAAAAGCTCTTCTGCAAAGTTTTCTGGGTGGTTCCAGGTTCGTTTCTGAGAACCCACAGCATGTTAGGCTTTGGCATCAGAGAGACCACAAAAACCTATTGCATAAAGTTACAATTAAGCTGGTTTCCCTCCCCCGCACGCATAAAGGTTTTAAGACTTGTTTGTAACCATTTCCATATTTTGCTTAGCGAGAAGAGTCAGTTACAGCTCTTGGCTTAGTTCAAACCTTTAGATGCAAGATTTTCCAGCAAGCCAAAGTGATTTAATCCCTATGGGGTGACTTTTTTTAATGCCAATTGTGTTCATGAGTCCCTTAAACTGGCTGGAAAGTATCACCCAAAGCACTAGGAAGCATTAACTAATTAGTGGCCTGTACCCGAACTCCTTCACAAATGACATTGCCATTCATTTCATGGGACTTTGCACTTTGTACAGCAACCTTTCCAAGCAGCGGGCCTGAGCAGCTGGTTTTATTACTGTTTTACAGAGGTATCAGCTTCAAAACTTTGTTAATGACAGATGGAAGCTGATGCAGAAGTTCTAGCTTCGAGCAAAATATCTATTTAACTGTATGGCAGTTAATGGTGGTTTATAATCAGTAAAATGAGTTGATGTTTTAACTTGTGCTGTATCAACAGTTGGGAAAGAAGGTGCTCTTCATAACAGGCAAAAAATATTGAGATACACAGTGTTTTCAATGCAATGGTCCTTATCGTTGTATCAAGTCGTGTTTTCTAAACCAGGTGTACATATGTAATGTTTTGTATTGCTGCTTGTTATTTCAGCTGAATAATGTATCTCCCACTCAGTTTTTGATATTCATTTTGATTTGCCGGTGATTATCTCTTTGCATCGAGCCCGCTGCACTTTGTACTCATATAGTGGAGCTGTTGCAATACTAATCCCTACACATAAGGGGGCAGATTTGAGATTGGCCTGGAACCTGAATCGATATTCTTTGTGTAAAGAATTGCTTCAGGACAATCTTCCCAAGAGACAGAGTAATCTTTGTACTAACTGTCCAAGAATGTTCTCTTGAACACGAATAACCACTGGTTGAGCTGAGTGAGTTTTAATAACAGGTTTCCTGTGGACATGTCTAGCAGACTTTCTCTTCTCTAAGACTGCACTTTCTAGAGAGGTGCTGTTTCCCCCTTGCACTGTGAGATTTAGCTTGTGTGTGGGTGGTTTGTTTGTTTGTTGTAATAACTGGAAATGGCCATAATGCTTTTATTAAAACTTCATTACTCCTCTCTGCTTAAGACTTGAAAACAGACTTCAGGTGTATTTATACTTCTCCATGGAAAGAGATTAGAGACTCATGTCTGAACTCTCCTCCCTTTCCCATCATGCGAGCTCATATGTTTTCCCTGGGCCCCAAGCAGCCGCCGTTTTCTGCCAACCTCCATAAAATTATCCCTGGAGGCAGCAGTTCCTTGTCTACTGCAGTAACTGCATTTTACCTGACTTCTTAATCCTTCATCTGTATTGTTTTGTCTGAGTTTGAAGCTTGTTCCCTGTCCTTGCAGGCCGCTCTTTACTCTGTTCCTTATCTGCCACTGCCTCTAAAACCTCTATGGTCAGACAGCCAAATAACATCCATGACTGTCATCCCCATAAAGAGGATTTGGCTTGCAGCCTGAGCTCTAACCTGATCTCTACCACTAGCCTTGTGCAAACTGAGCTGAATTGGCCAGGTTAGGAGAATGGAAGGTAACCCAAACTGGAAATTGTCATCTAGGACATGAAGGGAGTCATTCCTCCTGGACTGGGCACTGGGGAGGCCAAACCTCGAATCTTGGGGTCAGTTTTGGGCCCCTCATGCCAAGAAATGCCTTGAGGTGCTGGAGTGAGTTGAGAGAAGGGAACGGAGCTGGTGAGGGGCTGGAGCACAAGTGTGATGGAGCGGCTGAGGGACCTGGGGGGTTCAGCTGGAGAACAGGAGCTGAGGGGAGACCTTCTGATCTCTGAACTGCCTGAAAGGAGCTTGGAGCCAGGGGGGTCGGGCTCTGCTCCCCAGGAACAAGCGCCAGGAGCAGAGGAAACGGCCTCAAGTTGCGCCAGGGGAGGTTGAGGTTGGATGTGGGGAACAATTTCTTCCCCAAAGGGCCATGGGGCATTGGAACAGGCTGCCCAGGGCAGTGCTGGAGCCACCATCCCTGGAGGGGTTTAAAAGATGCATAATGAGGTTCTTGGAGACATGGTGTAGGTACGGACTTGACAGTACTAGGTTAATGGTTGGACTCAATGATCTTAAAGGCCTTTTCCATCCTAAACAATTCTATTGTTTGAGAGCTCATACTCCTCTGATGCTTTCCCACCAGCAGGAGAGTGGAAGGTGTCAGCATGAAGCATTGTGAGATATGTCCTAAAGACATACAGGTGGGCATGGAGGCAGAGAGGACTGAGAAACATGGCTGTGGTTTGCTGCTGGAGCTCTGCAACTGCACGCTTGGGTCAGACACAGGTACCAACTATCTGGACCAACTTCAGTTGGGACCCATCACTGAAAGGGCAAGGTTGAAATGCTGTGTGAAAAGGGGACCCCCTGAGGAATCGGAAGCCTCCAAAGTCAGGGCAAAGGAGGTAGTTCAAGGTTAAAACAGCATGAAGAAAGCTAGTCACAGTGAAAGGAAACTGTTATCTTGCTGGAGCACATAAGGTGCCCTAGTTAAAGTGCCTTAAATGAATTTAATAAAACAGTCTAAACCCTGTTTGAGCAAAAGAGCTTTCCCCGAGTGGTTACTGGCCTATGTCAACTTGGCACAGGTCAATTTGTTACTGGCTTGCAGAGCTGCCTGGATATCAGCACTAAATGTGTTTACTTATTTTTACATTTGGTAAGAAAAGAATGAAAGGGACTGTGCCTTCAAAAAGTAAAAGCATTAAACAATCTCTTTTGTAAGAGCAAAGTAAACCTCCAAGTCCTCGTAATGTTTAAATATTTAAAATATGAAGTTATTCAGTGCTGCCTTACCACCCACCTATTAAGGCCTGTTTCTCTTCCGATCTTACCCTTAAATTGTATAGACGTTACGTTATACAGCTCCACCCTGCAGCCATTTCCTGCTCAGCTCCTTAGTCTGTAGTATTTTCTGATTATTTTTTCTCTTGTCTCCTTTTCTGTTTTTAATACAGCTCCTTTTTTTTTTAGCCATGATTCCTAGACTGCTTCTGGTGGCTTACCCTGCCCAAATCTAACGAACCCTGCCCCTGTTTCTTTTTCGCTGCATGGGATAAGTGCTAATCTCCTTCAGCCTGTGACACAGTGCAGGGCATCTTTTTATAGTCCTAGAGCTGAACTTTCTTAAGAACGTATGAGCTGATTCAGAACAAAGATCCCTCTGACCCAATGTGCTGTTTCCAAATGGGCACTAAGTAAGAACAAGACAGATATTTATTATGCTCCTTCTCCTGTACCATCTCAATCTCCACCAGTTTTCAAGTCATCTGCTTAGTAAATCTCTTCCAAGACTTTGTCTGGCATCTTGATCCCATGTGGATCTTGCAACTGTGGCAGCGTTTGGTAAAGAGTGCCACAAGTTAATTGTTTACCATGGGTGTTCCTGATGGGGCTGGGAAAGCGTCTCCTCTACTAAAATGGGCAAGAGAAGGGATGTGACCTGCCCTCCACTCCAGTCAAGCTCAATTTTAAAGCTTCTGCTGAGCTCCCCTGAGCAGCAGGAAAAGGGCTGGCTTAGATTATTTGAAGCCGAAGCCATTCTGTGGCTTGTTTTGTTTTTGTTGTGAATCACAAGTAATTGCAAACATATTATTCTGGTACTGATGAGTCTCCACACTGATGCTATGGCAGAGGGCAGGATGGCTTCCTTTAAACACAGGGCGTTTCGAAAAGATGGACCTAATTTACCCAACATACTGCTTTGAAATTGGGTCCATCTTTTTGAAACACCTCGTATCCACATGACGGTACCACTGCTGTTACAAATCCCCCACCTCTCCTCTGTTTTTAAGAAACCCTTGAGCTCCAGAATAGTCCTGTATAACAGAAAAAAGCAAAGCTAGTACAAGCAAGCAACTGCATTTCAGCTGCTCTTTAATAACCTCTTACACGCCCATGTTCAGCCTCAGCAGATGATTCTTTCACTGAACTCAAGCCTAACTAAACTCTGCTCAGACTACCTGGTTTGCAGCAGTTTGCAAGGATGCCCATGGACCCTTGCAGTGATTCAGCTGGTCAGTAGCACCTTGTTACACCACATTAAGTTGCCATTCCACCTCTTGAGCCTTGCAACTGGTATAACTGCATTCATACTGGGGGCTGCAGTGACAGTGTGCATAAAAAAAGAACAACATACAGCTGGAGTGACTGTTTGCATAGCTGCTTAGAGTTAAAGAGAAAAGTTTGCGCCTGTCAGCACTAAAATGTATGTTTTCCTGACTGTTCTCTTGTGATAACTTCTAATATTTATTGGATCGAGCTTGGTTCCCACAAGAACTCAAAATAGTTGTCTGGATTTGAACCGCCGCAGTTTTCCTCGGCTGGTACGGCTGCCGGGCAGCAGAACTCGCTCCCATGGCTTCTGGGCACTTGGAATTCCTCCGTCCCGACCGTTCTCCCTCGAGAGTGTTCAAAATAGGTATCACAGGGGAAGGGGCTCGCTGGGGTGACCCTAAGTGGAAAAAATTATGTTTAAAGTACAACTAGTTTCAACTGAACTTGGAGCCTTTTGCTCCCTGCCTGGAAATGTTCAAGGAGTTTAAAGTTCACTTGCAGCTCTCAAGAGCTTGGGTTTGTGGGAATTAAAAAAAAAGGCAGGTAAAGTTAATCTAGAAGGGTCAACAGTTCATTAAAGCACCCAGAGACAGTGTTTGGTACACAAAAACACAGAGAAAAGGGCCTTATCTTCCAGTCTAGTGTCCATGAGACGGTGCTTTCCTGGAAGCATGGCTATTGTTGACAACATTTGCTTCCTTTCGCTTTTCTCCTTGAACATGGTCCAGACACCTAAACGTTTATTCATGATACTTTTTGTGCTTGTGCATTATCACCTCTAAGCTTAACACCTCTGCATTGAGAAGTCTGCTTTGATTTTCTGTTTTTAAATGATGGTGGGTTTTCTGGAATGCAGCTCATTTCTGACCTTGGGACCAAAATTGCTGAAGAAGATGTGAACTATGTAGAATAAAGCCTGACTAAGGATTTCCCTAAGCCTTTAGAGGTACCTGCTATCAAGTGCACATCTAGGGTGACATGCTCAAGTAAGTCAAAAATGTATTTATGAATATTGCATCTGAGCTCTAACTAGAAATTTTGTCAGCTGGTACCTCCTAAGCATTGCGTGGAAGATTCATTTCACCTAACTTGGGTCACCTAAAAGCCGATTGCTTAAATCTGAGCTGCGCACACGATTCCTTTATAGCCGATGCAGAAAGTGAGGCGCCTGGAGGGTGTAGCCAAGGCAGCTTAAAATGCTTGGCTGGAGGTGTCACCCTCTCTCCAGGAGTGACAGGGGAGCCTGGCCAAGGGGGGCTGACAGATGAGCTGCGCCCTGGCCTGGCTACACGCTCAGCAGCAAAAGGGGAGCCAAGGTTTGGCATGTGGCGTTGGTTCGGTTTTATTTCTGTTCCCGGTTTTTAATTGGGAGGATTATCTTCTAGTCCATCATTCATGTGAGAAGCCGTGCCCGGCCGACAGACCTGATTGACAAGGGCCTGATGCACGAAACTCAGCGGCTGAAGAGCTGGGGGTGCGTTAGAGCTCTGCTCTTCTGCCAGGGCTGATTCTGCAGCAGCCAGAGCGATTGCACGGTTGCTGACAAGCAAAATATTTTGTCAGCAGCTGCGCTGCTTCTGCCTACAGCCCTCCTCCCACCTCCACTTCAGCTTTTACATCATATCTCTGGAAACGGGAGTACAAATAGCTCTGTGAAGTGGGCAGAATTACTTTACGCAGCATGTGCTTAATCATGGATCAGAAGACGTTAGTACTGTCAGCGGCTTTCAGTTTTCTATTAATAAAGAGGAATCAAGTTTTTTTTCCTCTTTCTAGCTATGGATTATTGCCATAATCTTCTCTTGCAGGCAAGAATTACCTGGAGCTCTGCCCTGCATGCCATGAGGCTGCGTGGAGGAGTCTGGAGCCAGGGGCAGATGTCCAGTGGGGGAACAGCTGGGTGACACTCTGAACTGTTGCTGCCACAAAGATGTTAATGTTGATGAGTCTGCAGGGACACCAACTCTCTCCCATGCCCTGGAAGGGGGATTGTACTTCTGGAGCACCAGAATTTTGTCTCATGCCTTGTGATGCTTCTGTCCTCTTGGCTTGGGCATGGCCTGGACTCATGGATTCCTTGAGGCATCCAGAGGATTTTTGTTGTTTCCTCGGCATTACAGGTTCCTTAGGGTGTTCACAGTGTTCCCATCACCTTCTCACTATGTTTGCACCTGTGTTTAGGGGCTGTGATGGCAGCTGAACGTGGTCCATGAAGCTGCAGAGGATTGTCTCAGCTCACGAGCAAAGCAGACCAAAGGTTTTCCTACCTCAGTTCCTATTTGCTACCTCTTGCTTTTGGCTCAGCATAAATGTTTGCACAGTTACGTTGTAAACTAAATCACTGAAAGGGTATTCTTACAAATAATCTTCACAAAAGGCTATTGTTACTTGTTTCTTTGCAGTTGATGGTGTCCTGCCATCCGTCATTCGACCAGAAGCCTTTGAAAAATGCCACTGTACGCTAGGAATAAACGTTGGGGTAACTTGAACAGTTGGAAGGGGATCGGGGTGGGGAAGAGAGGAGACTGGACCATGTCCTTCTCTTTGTCCTGCAGAAAATCTGGCTGCCAGCCTCAGCAACGGGGCTTGGTGTTTACCGAATTTAACTTGGAGCAGAGACTCTGTTGGGGAGGGAAGTGTGAAGGCGAACTGGAAGGAAGATCTTTGGGTCATAAGGGAAGTGTGTGGTGAAAAGATAGCACTTCAATTCTCAGATGAAACTAGATGTTGCTGTGTTGGCTGTGGAAGAGCTGTTAATGTGCAGCTCCAGAGAGGTCAGGCGTGTGATTATTTAAGGATATCAGGGCATGTTTAATCTCCTTGGGGCTTATCTGCTTGTGTTCAGTGCTGCTGTTGATTGCTTCTTCAGACAAATAGCTGTAATATTCCCCCAATACCGGTGAGGAGCAAACGCTTCTAAAATGGAAAATCACTCTTCCCATTCAGTCTGCGCTGAACTTCGTAAAACTCTTTAAACAAAAATTTAATGTTCTTTCTATAATTTCAACATGCCCAGAGTGTCTGAAGGCGCTTCCTTTGAGAAGCAGATGTTGTTCCAACGTAAAAGAACAAAATAATAGCTATTCCAGAGCGTCTCAAAAAGTACAAGAAGTTCTCAGCTCAGCAGTAGCGCCGCTTGGTCCTGTTGGAGTGGTGGATGGTTTCAAGTGTTTTCGATTGCCGTGGGTTTTTCATGGCTTTGCTATTTGAAAGCTGAGACTGCTAGAATTACTAATTGCACCCGTGTTGCAAACTGTGCTGCTGCTGCTGCCAGAAAGTTATTGCAGCTTTCTAAACCGCATTTCCAGAGAGCAACCCGTCATTCTTCTGCTATCTATATAATTAGGGCTGTGAGGATCCCGCTTCCTTTTGTGCTCTGCTGGCAGCATTAATGAGGTAACATTAATGATGGAGGAGCAGTCTGCAAACTTGAACTCCTTGCAGAGTTCACTAGCACCATTTTCCTCTCAGCCAGTGAAGTGCTGGGTCCTTCTGTCTTGCTTTTAGATATTTAAAATGTCTGTCAATAGGTTTTGCTTCAAGCGAGGCTTTTACCGTGGAGCTTTTCAAGATAAGGGACCGTGACAAGCGCTGCTGTAAGTGCCCTTAGTCAGAGTTTGTTTGCGCAGCTCTTGGGAGGCCTCTTACACTGGCCAAGGCCTCTGGATATCGTTGAAGTGGAAATATTAACTACAGTAAGTTGGGAATCCAGAGGCTCTTTTCTTTCCCCCTGCAGAAAAGCTTTAAATTAAAATTTAAAAGTCATTTTATGGAGCTTTTCTGTTCTTGTCGTTCCAAACTGGCTTCACCAGTGGGGCTTGCTCTTTTTCCCAAAAGCTGTTACCGTAATATTCACCATCTTAATGTTTAACCAGTGCAAATCATTTATATCAAAGTACAGATTGCACTGAAAGCAAAAATAAAGAAGAGGGGGTTGGAAGTCAGAGGAGGGGAAGAAAACACAGAATCGCTGCCCAGTCTGAAGAATGTATTTTGGAACTTTGAAAAGCGAAGAGAACTGCCAGATCAAAGCGTTTCTGCAGTTTCCTGGCTAAATCATCAAAAATAAGTAAAAAAAAAAAAGAGCTCAGACTGTCAAATGATGCTGACTAGGCAGCCTGGATTTACAGTAAAAGGAGGAAAATGTTTCAAATAGCACTAATGGGAAGTTGCTCGAACCTGATGAGTGAAGCTCTTCTGTGCTTTATTCTCTAGGCTGACTAATGGGGATCTGCTCGGGCACACCCTTTGTGGATGGCTTTTGGTATTTTGGTGACCCCGAAATCTTTTGAATGGCTTTCCCCCACCCCGCTCCCCCTTCCTCAAAAAACTAACAAAAGTCAACACAAAACCCCTCATCTTTGGAGAAGATGAGCAATAAAAAGATGCTTAAGAAGCAACAGCGCACTTGACAGCAACTTTTGCTTTTTGATAAATGGATTTAAGATGAAGTGTGGTTTTTTTCACTGCTGATTACCCCTCCCTTCTGAACTTCAAAACATGTCCAGCTCTGAAGGGAATGATCAACCTCGGAATTAAATTGTGAGGGCTAATTTGGCCAAGTGCCCACTGCCATTTCTTCATCCATACCCTCCTGTGCTGGCGAGAGGATCCTGATGTTTATTCAAGGATAGGCGGTGAACAATGACTGTTTCCTTAGTCTGGCTTCAATGTGAAACAATTGAGCCTGCCCACTTGCCTTTATCAATACGTTATCTACTAAATTGCCCAAACTTCCTCTATTAAGATTATTGGGGCCCCATCTCTGCTATGTTGCCCAACAGGTTTTGTGCTCAGGACTCCCCCGGCCTCTCTCCATGTTGGTTTTAAACCTGTTTTCAGCCCAGCTTGAAAATACAAATGACATGTGCACTAAGAAGGTTAAAAAATACTTAATAGCTAATATCTCTCTGGTCCATCAGCATGACAGTCTCTATTTTAACAGGCTCTGGGAAGATTTACTCTTGGCAAGACTGGTAGTAACATCATTTGCTGGTAAGCAGCCTGGAACATTCATTTCTTATAGCAAACGGAGGGTACCAAAACAGGAGGTTTTGTTCTTTCTGTACAGTCTCAACAAGATCACCCTTCCCCTGCCCTTAGTTTGGAGAGATTTGCTTTGCCAGCGTGTTGCCGCAACATTTTACATCTCGAAAATCATTTTTGTGTGTTCACGTAATCATCTTCATAACCCCGAAGTTCTTAATCACTTTGAAATAAGGTTTCAAAGTGACGTGAATCAGCCAGCTATAATTAACACTTTCTGCTTGTCTTGAGCCTGCTCAGATAAGGCAAGAGTCTGTATCTGCTCATCCTGTCTTAAACAAGGAAATTATGCTGGAGACAGTTTATCATTCTTGATCTTTTTCAAGGAAGTGACTGAACAGTTTGGGTGACACAGCAGGGATATCTATGGATGTCCCTACAATAGGGCCGAGCTCTTGGCACCGCTTTGTGGTAAACACAGCAATTAACTATATCCAACTGCTGGCACCACGCTAAACTTCATTCTGCTGTCTTCAGGTACTAAAATATCCCATCCAGCCTGCTCTGCGCTTGTTTCCATTAATCACCGAGTGTTTTGAGCAGTGACCGACAGCACGGAGCTCCATTGCGCAGCTCTGCTTTTCCTCACGTCGTGTTGCGAGATGCTTTAGGTAAAACTTCCAGGATTGCGTTTACGATCGTCGCTGACCTTTAATTCACCAGCACTTGTCTTCGGATTCTTGACAGGCCTTGCAAGGGATGCCCATCTGAGCACCGCAATTGTGAGTCATCCCTTTGCACGTAATACGCGGGGTGACTAAATTTGGCTTTGTAGTTTTGAAGAGCTTTGCCTGCTTTTCAGGTGATCATCCCAATGGTATTTGCTTAAAAACCTCTTCAAGGCTCAGTTAGCAAGTGGTGACTGGAGAGGGGACACTGGGAGATGTGATGAAGCTTTGGGATGATGGAGGCCACTTTCCTAAAGGTCTTTTTTTCCATTTAGCACAAGAGAATCCTTCCCTTGGTATCTCTTTGCCACTCCTGGTTGTTCCTGGCAGATCTCAGCTTCCCGTGCTTGGCCAAAGATTTGAAGATCTCTTTCTACCACTAAAGTTCATTCCTACTCAAACATGGTCAGGAAACATCTGTGATTCCAAGATCTAGAATGAATAAGAGGATTTCTACTCCCAGAACACTGTTGATGTTAGTGGCATCTGAGAAGGAGCAGTTTCTGATTTCTACTTTGCTCTCTTGAGTCTTTCTACTAGACCATTGAAGAGGAGAAAAGAGCAGCTGGTCTATAACAGGCTCTGTTGTTGCAGAATATCTGTGTTGGTTGTTTGGAGGACTGAAGGAAACTTTTTAACCGGGGCAGATATTTCTATCTTCGATGCCTTTTGTGGGAGATCTTGCCTTCATTTCTCCCCACAGCTGAGTGACCAAGGGAGAAAGTTTAGATGATGGGGTCCGAGATGGAGAAATTTCTCTCCAGTTCTTGTGGACAACCGGAAACAAAACTGCCTGTAGATTCTTAAACCTCAATCCTATTGTGCTCCCTGCTCCTACAATTCATTTTTAAATGCTGGGGTTGCCAAGTTAATGCCTCTCATAGGTGATCATTTCTCCTTTTCATGAAAGAATAGTGGCTGTGTGGTATTGATATTGAGCAGCAGCAGCAGAGATGTTCATACCTGTGTGATCATCTCTGCACGTTGTCTTTTTGAACATATTATCAGGCAGGTTCCCAGGAGCCAGCAAGGATAGTGGGGAGGCCGGAGTAGGAGGCATCTCACAGATTTAGCTGCAGGAATCCCACCCCAGCTTGAGCAGGGGGCAGGTACATCACCTTACAGTGTGCATGCCAAAATAAAACACTGCTTTGGATTAAATCTTTACTATAATACCTGTATAATAAGAATAAAACACATTGGGCAGTAAATGGAAGCCTACAGTGGTTCCTTTAAACCTGTAAGAGGACACAATGATAGCTGTAAAATACCTTTAAAACTGAACTTTTTGAAAGGCTGCTGTAGCCAAACTTCCTTGATTATACCCCATAAAATCCCAATTGTCACAGTATGTTTGGGATTGGAAGGGACCTCAGAAGGTCATCTAGTCCAATCCCCCTGCTGGAGCAGGAACACCCGGATGAGGTTACACAGGAACATGTCCAGGTGGATTTTGAATGTCTCCAGGGAAGGAGACTCCACAACCCCCCTGGGCAGCCTAGGCCAGGCTCTGTCACCCTCACTGAGAAGTTTCTTCTCAAATTTAAGTGGAACCTCTTGTGTTCCAGCTTGATCCCATTACCCCTTGTCCTATCATTGGTTGCCACTGAGAAGAGCCTGGCTCCATCCTCGTGGCACTCACCTTTTATATATTTATAGACATTAATAAAGTCCCCTCTTAGCCTCCTCTTCTCCAAACTAAAGAGACCCAGCTCCCTTAGCCTTTCTTCATAAGGGAGATGCTCCACTCCCTTCAGCATCTTTGTTGCCCTACGCTGGACTCTCTCCAGCAGTTCCCTGTCCTGCTGGAACTGAGGGGCCACAACTGGACACAATATTCTAGATGAGGTCTCACTAGGGTGGAGCAGAGGGGCAGGAGAACCTCTCTTGATCTACTAACCACCCCCTTTGTAATCCACCCCAGGATGCCATTGGCCTTCCTGGCCACAAGGGCCCAGTGCTGGCTCATGGTTGTCCACCAGGACCCCCAGGTCCCTTTCCCCTACGCTGCTCTCTAATAGGTCATTCCCCAACTTATACTGGAACCTGGGATTGCTCCCCACGGGCAGTGGGGCACAACTTGGGGTGCACCCAGAGCCCCAGACAATGTAACTGGGGCAGCTCTAAGCAGCCCAAGCCTCACAGTGGGCTGACTGGGAGGTACTCTGAACAGTTTACAAGCCTCCTGTGGCTTCCAGGCCACAATTCGGCTGCCTTTGGTGTCAGAGATCAAGATTCACGGAATAAAATTGTGGTGAAACCTCCTGGCTGCCATAGAGACTGGGGCTTAGTCCCTTCTGAGAGCTCGTTATGGCTGTGCAGGGCACAGTTTGCAGACCATTAATTATCTCTTTGCTCTTCTATCTGTAGTCAAGGAAGGTTTAATCAAACTCATAAATTTCGGTCTGGGCAGCCTAGCAGGTTAGATGTACAGATTTTTTCTTTCTCATGAGAAAAACGACTCTCTTTTAAATTTCAAAGAAATGCAATGCTCATTCCCAGATTTTCTTCCTGAGCGGTATGTACTCTTAGAAATCCCACAGAATGTTTCCTTCCAGAAATTTCTTCTCCATCTAGCAATCTGTATATGGTATGCAGCTCTTGGAAACGCCACTTTCCTTTCTGGAGCAGAGGCACAGACATAGTAATTGTATTTAAAAGGTTTTGCCTTTATCCTAAAGTACCTGAACATCGTGTGCTCTGACGAAAAGCTTCCTACAGTTTTACGTGTCTTGAATCGTGCATATGGTACTTTGAACAAGCTTATTTTTTATATATTGTTATATATATTTTATAGATTTTTTAGGTATTTTGGGTATCTATATATTTAGATATCTAAGTCTATCTGTGTATATATATATATATATATATACCATATATGGCATATTTACTATTCTAACCACTTGAAGCCTGATGATGTTTTTGGTTCCTGGTTTTCCACTGCAGATGATTCTCACTTAGCATTTGCGCTTCTCGTTCAAACATCAAAATCATCCCAAGAAACAAAATCCGCTGTCTGGACACTGGTCCTTTGAGTTTGAAATATTATATTAACAGCCATACGCTAAACAAAGGCTCAGCACAGAAATATAGTAATATTTCTGGAGGAAAGGTGCTGATAAGCTCATCTGTGTAGTCACATTTGCTGCATGAAATGTTCGTCTCATCACCAAAAGCATCTCGTATTCCTTTACATTTTGCTTCCAATAATGCACACTTCATATAACATTTATCTGGTCGCTTTGCATTGGCTGGTAAAAGTGCAAAAGTGTTTTCTGGGTGGTTGACTTATATTTTCCAAGCACCAATCCAGAGCACCGCACCCTGCACAAACCTTTTCTCTTCTGATACACAGAGCTGCTGACATTCGATCCTACAACTGCTCCGTGAACCGAATTTTCAGCCATGCTGGAGCGCGAACCTCCTCAAAGTCAGAAAGGTTTTGCATTCCTATATCACTTCCAGGTTTTTCATAATCCTGCGGGATGGGAGGATGAAGAAAAAAGGTGCAGCTGGCGAGGAGACGCCTTTTGTGTCTGAGTTTGGGACAGCAAGGGGGAAATCTTCTCCGCATTAGGTGATACAGCTGGCTGCCTTTGAAAAAAAACACAAGTGTGTGGCCCGTTTGGGACTAAAATTCTACATGTTTCTCCATACTACAGCCAAAATAAGCTTTAAAAACTTGTTGCTGGAAACATACCTTAAGTCCACCAGACAGTGAAAGTTGGAACGTAACTTGTTTGCTTAACTCGGTGCGAGTACAATAAATGACTTGCATAAGGCGATTCGTTTACCATTGTTCAAAGAGCAAGGATTATACAAACGGCCTATTGTGTGGAGTGCTTTCTGGTGGTTTAACTTTCTTGAGTTGAGAAATGACTTAATGAAAGACCACAACTCAATTCCTGGTTGTAATTTTATGGGAAATTACAGGGCTGCGTTATCAAAGGTGCAGTTTGTTGCCTCTGCTTCATTAACCTTGGAAAATGAGGCCATAATATTATTGATTATTATTGTTTTATCCTTCCTCTTGGTCAGATTGATAGATTTGTTATCAAAGGGAGATTTTCCTCCAGCCCAGCCTGCATGGCCCAGTAGGAGATTTTTGCCCACCTCTTACAAAGAGCCATTTATTGTAGTAAACTGGCATTTTCAATCTAACACCTGCAATCGTGGTGGAGAATATTGACAACCCTTGTGGTCTGTCTTTCCCAAATTCTGTCCTACATCGTTATCTTTGCAGCTTTTGTGCTTGGAGCTGAAGACGTACGATACCATCAAAGCTGTGGAAAAGAGATGTAGTTTATCAATTGCTACAACAATCTGTAAATTACTTATTTTATTCCTTATTTTTTGCTGCTTACAGGTACCCTCTGAGACGAGGCAGCTCCTTCACCTTTCTGACTCCAGGATCACACTGGGACTTCACTCTGGTGAGTAAAACAGCTGGTGGGTCCAAACGTGCAGATAAAAGCAGGAATACAGAGGTGAAGGTCCCTCTGCCTGGAGGAGAAAGAAAACCAACACATTCCTCTTTAGCGGGCCAGACACTTTCTGAGCGACTGAGGCTCCTGAGCTTTAGCTGGAGGATGTTTTTCACACGTAGGGATTAAGAGAAGGCAGGATATCCTGGACATTGTGGTTTCTTTATAAATTTCTTACTTTCTGATATGTTTCAGCTGTCCTGCCAGCTAAGAGGGCAGTACAATAGGCAAGAGGTTAACATGGTGTAGAAATAAACCTTTTTTTTATTTTTAAGTACAAAAATATGTATTTTTTTGGTATAGAGTAACTACTTAGAGCAAGCACATGGCCTTATTGCCTTGTAGTTTCTTGTGCATCCCATAACATGCATCCCGCCCTATGGCAATGGTTCATATCCAGCCTCCAGAGCCAACGGAGAAACATGGACTATTCTGGAGAGCGGCTCTTAGGACCTACACTGGGTTTATCTGCTGAATTGCTGCTCCAGGAAGTCTGTCCCTCTTCATGCACTGAGGATTGCGAGGCAATTAGCTCAAGGAGGTCAATAGCGCCTAGAGTTGTGTATATAGATCTTGACTCATCTTTAAGCTCATTTTCACGAGTTGCCTAAGCTGATTTGCCCCTCCGCTGCCCCATCCTCCGCCAGCAAACTAATCTGCCTGAAAAACTTGCCTTACCAAAAAGAAAACAAAGCGTTTGGGGTGAGCTGCTCCAGCTGACTGCACAAGCGCTATGAACGCCTGTGTCGGCACAAGGAAGGGCGTGAGAACACGTCTGGAGGTGGGAAAAAGCACAAGACTACCTTTTATGAAGGAAATTCCATTTCAAATCAGGTGGAGCGTGCATTGGAGAGCGGCGCTTTGCTGGCCGTGCCTCGAAGGGCAGCCATGTGAAATGTCGAGGCTCCACAAGTCCAGTGTGGGAATGGATTAAACAAAACCATAAGTTTTTATAGATTTTTCTTTTGCTTCATTTTAGAAACTTTCATCTACAGTTAACATTAAACATACACATTTGAATATTACAAAGCCCAAAAAATTATACTCTTTCAAATTTAAAAATCTAACATCACAAAGTAAAAACATTTGGATTGAGTTTCAAGTTATTCCTGTTCTTTACATGTTATTTAATCCGCTTTTATTTGGCTATGTGCATATTCAGTTCCACTCTCAATTACAGTTAGAGTGTATTGTGTTTCATGACACACACTGCAAAAGACAAAGTGGTTTTGAAGGACTTCATTGCTTATCTGCATTCCTCTATCACATCCCTCATCAACCTGGTCCATCACCGCTTCTCCCTTCAAGCCCATATAGCTTCATTTCCAGCTACAGATGGTGGGTAGCCCTGAACTCCAGCCCTTTCCTGGAGATCCAAGCTTTCCTGTGAGTAGCTAGAGGTTAGTCTTGGACTAACTCTTATTTTCATGGAGCACAAGTCTTATGATGAGCAGCTGAGGGAGCTGGGGGTTCAGCTGGAGAACAGGAGCTGAGGGGAGACCTTCTGATCTCTGAACTGCCTGAAAGGAGCTTGGAGCCAGGGGGATCGGGCTCTGCTGCCCAGGAACAAGCGCCAGGAGCAGAGGAAACAGCCTCAAGTTGCACCAGGGGAGGTTGAGGTTGGATGTGGGGACCAATTTCTTCCCCAAAGGGCTATGGGGCATTGGAACAGGCTGCCCAGGGCAGTGCTGGAGTCACCATCCCTGGAGGGTTGGACAGACGTGGATATGAAGTTCTTACAAAGGTCGGTTTAGAGGTGGACTTAGCAGTGTTGGGTTAATGGTTGGACTCGATGATCTTAAAGGTCTTTTCCAGCCAAGATGATTTTATGATTAGCACAAGTGGCCCAATGACTTGTTGGCAGAAAAGACAGACACGCAGCTTATCTTCTGCATGGGACCTTGAGAGCTCAGTGCTTGCCCTGATGGGCAATCCAGCTGATGGACTGATCAGATGCTACCAAATCATAAAATCACAGTTTATGTTGGGAAATGAGGCCCAAAAGCCTGACTGCCTGATCCCTTCTCCAAGCAGAACAGACACAAACCTCCAAGCATCTTCTTGGACAAGCAACAGGAGCAGAGGAAATGGCCTCAAGTTGCACCAGGGGAGGTTGAGGTTGAATCTGGGGAACAATTTCTTCCCCAAAGGGCTGTTGGGCATTGGAACAGGCTGCCCAGGGCAGTGCTGGAGTCACCATCCCTGGAGGGTTGGACAGATGCAGAGATGAGGTTCACAAGGATGTGAGTTAATGCCACGAGTGGGTTAACGGTTGGACTTGATTTTGAGGGTTTTATTCGTGATTCTATGTCTCTCATGTGCTGGAGGGTGTCACGCACAGGGTTTTGTTCCCCATGACTGCCAAGTACTCAGACACTGCTCACAAACAGCGTCTCTTCATGGCATCGATTGTACAGCTGTGTGGCCAAAAGTCTGCAAAATATGCCTAGCCTGAGTCTCAGGGCAAGTGGGTTTAAAGAGAAGGACTAGTACATGTTCTGCACAATTCTAAGAAAAGCCTAAGGCAGTTTGGGTTAAAACACCCTCTGGATGGCTTCTGACTGCAAGCAAGGCTGCTCATGGTCTGCTTTCCTTTCTTCCTTTTCATTTAGGAGGATTCATTTATGAGAAACAGGCACTTGATCTTTGTTGACTTAAGGGTCCTGATGCACTTTCCTCACCTGGAGCCTTATTGCTGTTTTATAACTTCAGGTGGGCAATAAGCAGCAAAACCCAAACTGATCCCTAAAGAACAAAATATCCTGGTTTAAGGCAAAAGCCCTCGGCAGGAGAGAGGAAAACTAGACAACTAGAATTGTTTTTAAATTGAAACCCTGTACCTTCTTAAGAAGCATTCCTGGAGCTTGAAACGGAATCCTTGAAATGTAATTAACATTCATGCCCGTGGCATTGTTTAGGTCTTTCAAAAATAAAGTCACAAAATATTTAGATTTCCCCTCCCGATTAGCATTTTTAATGCTTTGCCTTTACAATGCCCCTTTGAGAGCCGAAATTGGCTCTCACGGCTTTTACAGCTTAACAACTTTCAGCGGAGCGACTTTTTCCACGCGACCCGAGTTGCGCGAGAAGGCGAACGGGCCAGATCTCCGATTGCGACCGTCTTGGAAACGTGAGCAAACAGACTCGTAGCGGTCGCTTTTCTATCGTGTGGCTTCAAACGCCTAAATCTGAGCAATCTGAAGAGGCCGTTTTCTTGGCACCGCACAGGAATGATCCAGCTGGCTCCGCAGTGAAACGTCTAAGTTTTCGTATGAAAACTATATTGGGCAAAGGAAATGGGGTCCAGCCAATGCAATACTTATTGCATAAGTCTAGCCAGTTTAAAAACAAAACTTTTTGGCCTTCCTTTCACGTCTGGGCTTTGGTCTGGAGCTTTATGTTAAAGATGTTAATATACTTGACTCCATAAGGAACGAATAATATTCGGATCAAAAAGGCGTGGTGTCTTTGTCTTTATTGCAAGTTTTCTGCTGTTAAATGGATGCTAATATCCTTGGCTCACATATGGGAAAAATAATGTGCAGCCCAAGGAGGTGTGGCTGTAACAGCCTTTTATTGCAGGGTTTGATAAAGAACCAACCCTGAATATTTTACTAAACCTGAAAAAAAAGTCTGCATTTGCATGTGTTCTCAAGCCTGCCAAAGGTCTGTTCTAAAAGTATGGAGTGTGCTGGGACATTAATTCAGTGTCAGTGCTATAAATATGGTAAAGACATCATGCCTAACGTGAGAATTTTTCCCTCTGTAGTTAGTGAGTCTATCAGTGCGGGGACTCGCACGGCAGAGTCGGTATCTTGTCTTTGCAAATACAAACAGACAAACTTAAATAACTGGGGAACTTTGTACTTGAATCCACTGCTGTAGCAGGAAAGGAAAGGGGAAAAGGGAAAGGAAAGGAAAGGGGAAAAGGGAAAGGAAAGGAAAGGGGAAAAGGGAAAGGAAAGGGGAAAAGGGAAAGGAAAGGGGAAAAGGGAAAGGAAAGGGGAAAAGGGAAAGGAAAGGAAAGGGGAAAAGGGAAAGGAAAGGAAAGGGGAAAAGGGAAAGGAAAGGAAAGGGGAAAAGGGAAAGGAAAGGAAAGGGGAAAAGGGAAAGGAAAGGGGAAAAGGGAAAGGAAAGGGGAAAAGGGAAAGGAAAGGGGAAAAGGGAAAGAGGAAAGAGAAAGCAAAGGGGAAAAGGGAAAGAGGAAAGAGAAAGCAAAGGGGAAAAGGGAAAGAGGAAAGGGGGAAAGGAAAAAGTAAAGGAAAGGGAAAAAGAGAGGGGAAAGGAAAGGGAAAAGGAGAGGAAAGGAAAGGGAAAAGGAGAGGAAAGGAAAGGGAAAAGGAGGGGAAAGGAAAGGGAAAAGGAGGGGAAAGGAAAGGGAAAAGGAGGGGAAAGGAAAGGGAAAAGGAGGGGAAAGGAAAGGGAAAAGGAGGGGAAAGGAAAGGGAAAAGGAGGGGAAAGGAAAGGGAAAAGGAGGGGAAAGGAAAGGGAAAAGGAGGGGGAAAGGAAAGGGAAAAGGAGGGGGAAAGGAAAGGGAAAAGGAGGGGGGAAGGGAAGGGAAAAGAAGGGGAAAGGGAAGGAAAGGAAAGGAAAACCCTAAATATAAGAAACTAGAGAGTGCACTTCTGTAATATTTCACCATTACCTGTGTGTGTATTTAATAGTTAAACAGTAGAGTCAGTATAGTGCGGACAGGACATTGGAGCCTAAAACCACGTCATAGGAAAGGACGAGCACACGGGAGAACCGGTTTCTGAGAAGCCTTCAGGGAAGCTGGACACCCCTCCACAGCATCAGCTTTTCAAAGAAACCACAGCAACCGGGCTGGTCAGCATTTAGAAATAATTCAAATTAATACTTGCATTCAGACATTTTAAATGCACTCCCGATGATGACAGGTGACTATTAAAGCTGAAACTTTAAAGTTATTTGAATATATTATTAAATTCTAAGAAAACAAGAGCTACGTATTTGCTCCTGGGGGAAGGTCGAGCTGCTGGACTGGGAAAGCACAAGCTGAAATGGGCTGAATTTTGGAGTGGAGCTACAGAAAGGTTGTTTTCCTCATTTCACCTAGTTCAATATCCAGTCTGTTAAACTGACAACATGTAGACCAATCTAGAAATACAAAATAATTTCTTTTTCCTTTGTACTTAATGAAGTGAAAGAGAATGAACTTGAGTCATTCTGAAACGCTGGAGGATGAGAGTCAAACGCAGGATGAAAATCAACCGCTTGTTTCATGCATGACCAAACAATTTATGCTCGTGACCCATGTATTTTCCAGACCAGGTGGTCTACAGGCTGATCCACAGTCTAACAGGATGAGTCCACAATTAGTTTTTCCACTATCTGGGTAATGAAAAAATAACGTAGAAGCCCAGATAGTACAGCAATAGTGGGAGGTATCAGGAAGCTCAGTGCAGATGTCTTTGATCGTTGTTCCATTGGCTTGTGCTCTTGTTTGGAAAGGAAACTAGTGGAGAGCTTCCTGCCCCAAATCCTCCTCTTTCTTCCACAACAACATTTAATTCTTTTAGCCCAAGTCTCACCCTCTTGGTACCTCACCCTTTCAAAAAGCCCAACTTGATTGCTGACCTCAGAACCCACCAAAAAACATCATTAATTCAAATAAATGAATCTCAAATCATTTCACAGTGGTAACTGCTCCGCTCTGTCCTGCTACTGAAATTTCCTACTGAAGGCTTTACTTGCAACCACAATTACAGGCATACAGAGAAACAAGCTTAAAGACACCTAATTTATAGGTATCGATCAGATGACAAACCTCATGAAACCGCATCAACATGTTTTGCATTTGTTTTCAACCTTTAGGTTTTTTGAGTTATTACACTTAGTTGTGGGTGTAAAGAAAGAAAGTGTCCCTAGACTGATTAATAAAATACAAATAGAGCAGAGTTTAGAGCTCTAACTCTGTTTCATTTTTACAGAAGAGGAAGCGCCGAGAGAAAGAGGATGATGTGGTCAGTCTTTGCAGCCTTGACTTTAAGGTAATTAAAACACGTTTCTCTTATGAAATTGTGCAATCTTCTACTTTAGCGACTACAGTGGCTTCTACTTTCTGCATCTCAGCATCAACAGTTTAGGGCCGCGTGCAGCTGTGTTTGCTCTCGCATACACCTCTGGGTGGGCTGATATCCATAACACTGCTTGTCATCTGCTTTAATTATTTGAATCCTAAACACGCCACAGTTTTAATGTTGTTTGAAATACCCCGTACTTCACGAGAACATAAGCGTTTTCAAGTGCCGGGAAGCAAAACTGTACAAAACCCCTTCAAATGTTGCTTTTGTTTGACTTTAGTGCACTTCATTGTGTTGCGAACAAGCTGGACTGGCTGGGTGGTAAATTGTTCTTAAAGCTATGGATTAAATTGACTCACAAAAATGAGGGTGGGGAAGTGCAGAGTTGCATCTTTTTTTGCCAAGGACTGTCCAAATTTGGTTTTCTGAAACAGAAACTATTTCCTGCTGTCCATCTGCCCTCAAGATCTCAATGTCAGACGCTTCTCTGAAGAGGAGAAGGAAGAGAAATAGGGATTTTCCTAGGAAGGTAGCTATTGAGTTGAGAGTTAACTAAGTGGGTTTTACGGTTTATTAGATGGGGATTAAAAGTAATTTGTTAGTGGGGAATTTCCTGTTTGACCCAATGACCAGCTCATCCCCTGCTGTTGTCACTGACTTTGCATTTGTGCATTATTTATTAGCCTCACTTAACCTGGTGACTGCTGGATGCTTTGTGACCGATAATCCTCTCCAACAGCCTAACTCTAGGCTTTGACCTCTCTAGACTAAGATCTCCTGTTCCAGATAAGCCCAGCCCTGTAATTTCCAAGTAGAGGAGGGAAAAGAGCAAAAAGAAAACAACCCCAAAATTATCTTCAGAAGGCTGTGACACAGCAGGGCTGATGCCTCTGAGCTGACTGTGTTTTGGGTTTGGTTTGTTTCTGAGGTCTTTCTGGTTTTCTGATGCAGATGGGAGTGTTATGGCTTGAAAATCTGCCCTCGGGGAAGAGGATTTTCTTTTCTTTTTAATTGGACTACCTTTCTATGTGTTGGATAAAATTGCACAGCTTAGGGTTTCTCCCACAAAGCAATCGCTTCGAGGTGAAACTAAAATATCAACAGTCATTTGTGTACTTGCTTTTTGAGAGTTTGAACAGAAATCTTGCAAGGAAAGAGGGAAATCCCTGGGCTAACACAGCCAAAGTTCAGCCTGCAGCTTTTGTTTAACTTGACTTGTATTCTTTTAAAAGGGTCAGGATCTCCAGGCCATTTGTGAGTTTGAGGCACACCCACCAAACACACTCCAGTGTTCTTCTTCAAATACATTAACTGATTGGATTCTAATTTTCAGGCTTTTTTTTAAACCAACTCTCAAGGTTATTAAAAAATGCAGGAGTGCCACAGTCTACTATTTATAGTCAAATTTGCAAAACTCATCACCACGACTTCTGAGTTTCATTGAGCACTTACGGTATAGTACAGATTATACTTTGCCCTCTCTAGATTTGATGAGGGTGAACCAACCAATACCCTGAAATTTGGCTCGATCATTTATTTAATTGGTGAATTGCCACCCAGTGAGACCTGGACAGGCTGGAGAGTTGGGCAGGGAAAAACTTAATGAAATATAACAAGGGAAAGTGTAGAGTCTTACATCTGGGTAGGAACAACCCAAGGTTCCAGTATAAGTTGAGGAATGACCTGTTGGAGAGCAGTGTAGGGGAAATGGACCTGAGGGTCCTGGGGACAGCAGGGTGACCATGAGCCAGCACTGGGCTCTTGTGGCCAAGAAGCCAATGGTACCTGGGGTGGGTTAGAAGGGGGTGGTCAGTAGGTCAGAGAGGTTCTCCTGCCTCTCTGCCCTGCCCTGGTGAGACCCCATCTGGAATCTTGTGTCCAGTTGTGGCCCCTCAGTTCCAGCAGGACAGGGAACTGCTGGAGAGAGTCCAGCGCAGCCACCAAGATGCTGCAGGGAGTGGAGCATCTCCCGTGTGAGGAAAGGCTGAGGGAGCTGGGGCTCTGGAGCTGGACAAGAGGACACTGAGGGGTGACTCATTCCTGGGGATCAATATGTAAAGGGTGAGTGTCAGGAGGATGGAGCCAGACTCTTCTTGGTGACAACCAATGGTAGGACAAGGGGTAATGGGTTCAAACTGGAACACAGGAGGTTCCACTTAAATATGAGAAGAAACTTCTTCCCAGTGAGGGTGGCAGAGCCTGGCCCAGGCTGCCCAGGGGGGTTGTGGAGTCTCCTTCTGTGCAGACATTCCAACCCGCCTGGACACCTTCCTGTGTAACCTCATCTGGGTGTTCCTGCTCCATGGGGGGATTGCACTGGATGAGCTTTCTAGGGCCCTTCCAATCCCTGGCATTCTGGGATTCTGTGTAATTAAGGTCACAAGAGAAGATCAATATAATATGTTATACGTAGGTCAGCCTATATATTGTTTATCCATGTCTTACAGATGAGAACTGATTTTTCCGGGTTTATGAAGTGTCTAATTCCACAGTGTAACTGTTATTTCAGCTCTGTTATCTCCCCCAGCAAATACAGTTTGGCTGACAAGCTGTTTTGTCACTGTACTTGTAATAACGGAGGAGTTTTGCCAGCACGCTGCATTCGCACTCCTACGAGCCATAATTGCGTTGATAAAACCACCGTGTAGGTGGTGACACCGTGAAGCTTTGGAGCTGCACCCTACCCAGTGTATGATTTAAAATAAAGGTAGGGGGAAGGGATTGTTTAATGTGTACCTGCTCTTCTGAAAACATAGAGCAGTCTTGTATATTCTAGATCATCGTTCCGCATACCAGGAAGATGGCATGGAAAGTGACAGCCTGCAAAACCCTGGTTATTTGTGTTTATTTGGGCTTTTTAACCTCTTCCTTGTCTCCCAGAGCCCTGTTCAAAAGTGAACCAGGTTTGTTAAGCTTCTAATTTGACATACAGCATAAAATCCTCCCAACATTACCAAGGATGGAGAAGGGATCAGACCCAGCCAGCATGGGTTTAGGAGGGACAGGTCGTGTCTGACCAACTTGATCTCCTTTTATGATCAGGTGACTCACCTGGTGGATGAAGGGAAAGCTGTGGATGTGGTCAATCTGGACTTCAGCAAGGCCTTTGACACTGTCTCCCATAATATACTCCTGCAAAAGCTGGTAGCCCATGGCCTGGACAAGTGTACTTTATGCTGGGTTAAGAACTGGCTGGAGAGCCCAGAGAGTGCTGGTGAATGGGGCTGCATCCAGCTGGTGGCCAGTCACTAGTGGTGTCCCCAGGGGTCAGTATTGAGTCCAGTCCTGTTTAACATTTTTATTGACGATTTAGATGAGGGGATTGAGACCATCATCAGCAAATTTGCTGATGACACCAAGTTGGGAGGGAGTGTCGAGCTGCTGGAAGGCAGGAGGGCTCTGCAGAGGGATCTGGACAGACTGGAAAAATGGGCTGATTCCAATGGGATGAAGTTCAACAAGGCCAAGTGCCGGGTGCTGCACTTTGGTCACAACAACCCCCTGCAGCTCCAGGCTGGGCACAGAGTGGCTGGAGAGCAGTCAGACAGAAAGGGACCTGGGGGGACTAATGGACAGGAAGCTCAACATGAGCCATCAGTGTGCCCAGGTGGCCAAGAAGGCCAATGGTGTCCTGTCCTGTATCCAAACCAGCGTGGTCAGCAGGACAAGGGCAGTGACCCTTCCCCTGTGCTCTGCACTGGGGAGGCCACACCTGGAGTATTGTGTTCAGTTCTGGGCCCCTCAGCTCAGGAAAGAGATTGAAGTGCTGGAGCGGGTCCAGAGAAGAGCAACAAGGCTGGTGAAGGGACTTGAACACAAGCCCTATGGGGAGAGGCTGAGGGAGCTGGGCTTGTTTAGTCTGGAGAAGAGGAGGCTTAGAGGTGAGCTCAGCACTCTCTAGAACTACCTGAAGGGCAGCTCTAGCCAGGTGGGGATTGGGCTCTTCTCCCAGGCATCAGCAATAGGACAAGGGGCCATGGGCTTCAACTCTGCCAGGGGAAATTTAGGCTGGAGATTAGAAAGCAATTGTGTGCAGAGAGAGTGGTCAGGCATTGGAATGGCTGCCCAGGGAGGTGCTGGACTCACCGGCCCTGGAGGTTTTTAAACTGAGACTGGACATGGCACTTAGTGCCATGATCTAGTCAATGGGCTGGAGTTGGACCAAGGGTTGGACTCGATGATCTCTGAGGTCTTTTCCAACCCAGTCGATTCTGTGATTCTGTGAAAATATGAGTGGGAAGTTGCAACCTGAAACCATAGTGGCAGCATCCATTTCCCCCAGCACTGAACCACCACTTCTCTGGTGCCGAAACACTCTCCTTTTGGAAGAAAGAAGGTGTTTTCTCCCCAAATCATGTCTGGAGCTGTACTACAACATGAGTTGTTGGTAATTAACATAGAAGGGAAAGCGAGTGAATTGCAGAAATTACAGAAACAAGACATTTAGGACAGGAATTTCTTTATGCTTTAAAACCTGGAGTTATTTTTGCACTTCAGGTGGGTCGATGAGCAACTTTTTGTTAAGTGCTCACATATGAAACGGTTCCTTATTACCCCCGCAGTTATGCAAGGTGTTGAATGATTCATGGGAGGAAGCAGCGCTGTGTTTTTTGAAGGTGTGTGTGTACCTTGATGTTGGTTAGCAACTAGATAAATACTTTCCAATATATGACAGGGAATAGACAGATGCGACGGTGTGTTTTACCGGAGGCAAAATGAAGCCAGGCTGAGTAATGGGTAAGAATCACGTCTCGTCTGGATGGTGTTTTCTTATAAGGCCTTAGGAAGAGGGATTTTGGAGAGGAAGTGAAGTCTTAGTGAGGACTCTTCATGAACCTACCTGCTGTGTCCTCCCAAAGCTTTACTCACCGTTTTAGGACCAATTTTGGGAATATTACTCAGCCTGGATAGGAGTTCAGCCCAAAAAAAGTACTAATGTCGGTAGCAGAGACAAACTGTGACAATAAAGCCGACAGCAACAACCTCTCCATGGAAGGCAGATAAACACTGAATTGTTTTGATGTAAAAAAATTACTTGGAAAAATAAAAAAGGAAGGGGAGAGAGAATCCTTGTGTTTGCATTTTTGCTGGTCCAGATCATTTGAAACCATCAATGAGTGTCTTTCCACAGTCAGAGTCCCCAAATGCAACTTGGCTTCAGCAGCCTGAAGATCATCACTAAACAACGCCAAAAACTGCAACGGCAACTCCTTCCTTTAGAATATACATCCACAAGCTTTAAAGAAACAACAAAACCTATTCTCCCCTTCCCCCTCCCAAAGATACAACAGCTCTAGAGGACTTTTAATGGGAATTTTATTGGCGTGTCTGATTCATGCGGGAACGTGCCCGTGCATAAGTTACAAATTTGTATTTGGAAATGGGCTTTGATCAAAACGAACATCTCTGGCGTCGGTTACACCGCGCAACTGCGAAAAACAACATTTGGCACGTGAGCAGGTTGGGAGCTGAAGTCAACTGTAGCTTCTCACTCCATTACTTTTTCCTTGGGGTGGATGTTGTGTTTAATAACATCACAAGACTGGCCGGTCCATGTTTTCCTGGGGTTGCATTCACATTCATAAGATGGAAATTGCTTTTCTGGCCTGAGCGCACAAATATTCACTTCAGGGGTGGTTGAGGTACCTCGTTTTCTACAGAGATCTGCAGAACATCATAGGTTGTATTTCAGTAAAAAAGCATCTTCGCTGGGAGTTGAAGGAGCTTTATTTTGTATTGGTAACTGTATCATGGAGTTGAATGGCAGCTAATTATAGCGACCTCCCACCAGCCAAAATAAAGGCTGGATTCCAGACCGGCTCGTAAACTTTTCAGATGACCCAATAGTCTCTTGATGGCTCATTGCCTACTTTTGCTCATTTTCCAGAATACTGCTCTGAATTTGGCTCCTAATATAAATATCTGGGAGTGGAATGTTAAACACAGCTCACGGACAGTAAACAACTTGGTGTAGGGCAGAGGGGGTCGGTGAACACGTAGGGGAGAAGAAGATTCCCTATGGAGATCTTATTTATCCCAATCCTCGAGTGTTCTGCGTGTTATGCTATATATAGCGCATTAAGAATAGCTGTAAAGTGAGTTTTTAGGTGGATTTCAGTTCTTAGTAAATAGGATTTTGCAAAACACACGCAACAACAATGAAAATGAATATGCTCTGAATGTAATGGATGCTTTCGTTTTCGCCGAGACTTTAAGCCGCCAAAGGGATTAAAATGTCGCAGGTTCTTTCTTTGAAGAAATTGAATCCAGATGTCAGGCAAATTAGAGGCATCCAGGACCTGTGAAAACTGGGAAAAGTGCCCATTTGAGGAATAACCCGCTGCCTCCAGGCTCTGCGAATGCACCAGCTCAAGTCTTCTCCTCCCCAGCCACTGGCAGAACTGAGATCTTTTGTCGGTGGCTCTTAGCAGCAGCAGCAAACATCCTTTTTATAGGGTTTGATATAAAATAAAGCAACCCCAAAACGTCCTGGCTGATGGTTGGGGCTGTGAAACCTGGTCAGAGCTGAACTATGAGGATCATCACTCTCTAGAACTACCTGAAGGGAAGTTATAGCCAGGTGGGGATTGGTCTCTTCTCCCAGGCATCAGCAATAGGACAAGGGGCCATGGGCTTCAACTCTGCCAGGGGAAATTTAGACTGGATATTAGGAAGAAATTCTTTACAGAGAGAGTGGTCAGGCATTGGAATGGCTGCCCAGGGAGGTGCTGGACTCGCCGTCCCTGGAGGTTTTTAAAGTGAGGTTGGACATGGCACTTAGTGCCATGATCTAGTAAACAGACTAGAGTTGGACCAAGGGTTGGACTCGATGATCTCTGAGGTCTTTTCCAACCCAGTCGATTCTGTGATTCTGTGATAATGAGGTTCTGTGATGATTCTCTTCCATGAAGGTAGGCTGAAAATCACAATCCAGGCCTGCTAGGGTTTTATATTGTCTCTCTGCCATTCTTCTATGTAATTTGCTTGAATACTTCCAATAGAAGAGACAGAATCAAGTCATGAGCACCCACCACCCTGGACACAGGTGCTGGAAACATTTTCAGCTTCGAGAACATTCCATCCTGCCATGCTTGGCTACCTCTGGCACTAACCAGATGCCATGTGTCGCTTGAACAACCGAGTATTTTTAACCATGAAAACTTACATCTGTCTGGAATTGTACGCTGGAATTTGGATACATGTTTTCATAGGAATTCATTGTTTGTTAATCTAAAATTTATTCGAATGATGCTTTGGGGCTGAAATAACAAAATGGCATGTCAATACCCCGGAAAGCATTTTTATTTAGTAGCAGCCCTACTCAGAATAACTTGCAGGAGCGAGGAATGTCACAGGTATGAGGCCGCCCAGGACTTGAGGCAAACAGCTCTGAGTAGCAGCAGTCCTCCCTTCTTCATGGAAATGAAAACCCAAGCTAAAAATAAGAGTAAAACAATGACGGCTGGTTGATTCCTCTGTCACTTGAACTCTTCCTGGCTGCCTTATTTGATACGAGGAGTCACTGAGGTATTTTGCTCCTAGGAGTAAAAATCTCTATTTGAGTATGGAGGAGGAATGTTATTAAAACCCACTGGTGGGAGAGCAGGAAGAACTGGTCTGTTATCCAGCGACCGGCCGGGCTGCATTCTCCTGGCTTCGCATCCACACCACGTGGGCTGGTCCCTGCCCAGTGGACTGGGGAGACTGGGAGAGGCACGAAGGAGGCTGGGGCTGGGATGGAGGGGCACTGGGAAGGCAGAGGGAGATGGTTTTGGGTAGAAGAATTTGTTAGAGGGAATCATAGAGTAGTTTGGGTTGAAAGGATCTTCAAAATCATCCAGTGCCACCCCGTGCCATGAGCAGGGACATCTTCAGCAGCTCAGGTTGCTCAGAGCCCCGTCCAGCCTGGCCTGGGATGTCTCCAGGGATGGTTCATCCACCACCTCTCTGGCCAACCTGGGCCAGGCTCTCACCACCCTCATTGTAAAAAATTTCTTGTATCTAGCCTGAATTTCCCCTCTTTTGATATAAAACCATCACTCCTTGTCCTATCGCAACAGGCGCTGCTAAAAAGTCTGTCCCCATCTTTCTTCTGGGCCATTTTTAAGTACAGAAATGCTTCAATAAGGTCTCCGGAGCTTCTCTTCTCCAGGTTGAACACCCCAACTCAGCCTTTCAAGCTGGGATTATGGTCCATGTGTATAGTGTTCAAATCTATAAGTCTGGCTTTGTTGCTTCTGCTGCATGAGAAACAATTCTCCGTTCTTTTTCCTTTCATTCCGACTTTCATCAGGTGGTTCCGAGGTACCACAGCCTTGCTCAGGATGGTTTGCCCACTGGGAGTAGTTGTTTCCACTACAATCAACTTTACTAACTCAAAGGTCATATTCACCCTGTTTCTTGCATGTGTTGTAAGTAGAGCAGAGGCAGGTGAGGAACATGCAGGTGTCACAGCGCACTCCAAGCGATTATATTGCTGGAGAGGGGATGCTGCGGGCCTGGGGAATGGTCATTAAGCCTCTGCAACATCATCTTCTCCACCCTCGCTGCCTTCGGGCTTCTCCAGATTTACTACCTTCCCTGCATTGCACGTTGGTGAGCAAGTACCCATTGCCCAGTGCGTGTCTCCGCCACTCAGGGTGGATTTTGCCCTAAAATGGGTATTTATGATTTATATGGTTAGAGCAGACATACAGAACTCATCCCATCTGCTACAGGGCCAGCCAGGAACCGCATGTTTTAGGATTTTTAGTTCTATAAGGCCTTACCCACCACTTGCTTTGACCCAAAAGCAGGTGTCCCCAGCATGTAACCCTTTGCACGTGCCATGTCACGAAGCATCCGGGGAGCCCTGCTGTGTCAGGCCAGAGCTTTACGTTTCCACACCATGACATCAGCAGGTTACATCAGCTGGGCCTTGCATCACCACTAATTAATTAACCTCACAAGGCAGAAAGTCAGGGATCTCCCCGCCGGTGAATCACGTGTTTCCCCTTGAGGGCTGGGGAAGGAGAGACACTATTTAATATGTCATATTTAATATGGCATGGAGTGCTTCAGGACACAGGACATCACGTTCTGGTCCTAATTTAAGTGCCTCCTTTATGTGCATGACTCTGCTTCACGCCTTCCCTCTCAGCTCCTGCTTGTTCATCCCTGATTTGCAGTTGACTCGGCGTGACCTGTCTACACCTCAGCAAAAAGAGATGCGGTCTCGGGGCCAAGAAATGTTCCCAACTCCTGAATCTTTAAATTGAATTTAACAAACCTTTGGTCTTGGATTGGAGGAGAAATGGGTATGTGGGTACTACCAGAAAACTCTGATTAAACCCAACAGGGAGCTTGTCAGCTCTTTCCCCAATGTCATTGTCCCTTTGGCCTTTTGTTGTTTTAAAAGCGCTTGACTTCACTAATTCCGAAAAGGATCTGAAAGAGTCACAGTCTGTCCTTCCAACAAGGGTACGGAAACTCGCTGTATCCCGAATTTCTGAGAATCCTGCAGTGGACGATCCTAAATGTCCCGGTTTCGCATCGCAGAGGTTAAGCAGGCGCAGATTTGCTGAGAGCAGCTCTCCAGGGGAAAGGAGCAAACAAAGCTTAAAAATAATAAACCAGAGAGGGGACAGCAGGACTTTCCTCCTGCCCATTACTCCGAAAAATGCCCTTGCAAACCATCTACCCATCCCATGGTGCCCACGTAGGACCAGCTCGGCGAGGACCCCCCAGTGCTTCCAGCCACCCCAAATTTATAACTAATAAAAGGTTGGTTAGCGCAGGTAGGCAGCAACGCAGCTGCTCTGCTATTGCCAAATCAACTGGGGTTATTTTTACCAACACAAGAAACCTTTTATTTTGGAGATTTGTAGCGGTGCCAGGAATAATATGACTTGAACAAACAAACAAAAAATTACAAACGCTTTGCATCCAGGGCCAGACCTGCTGGAACAGGCTCCCCTGTTAGAAGGGGAGAGGCTCAGCCCAGCCCCTGGCTAACAGAGCCGTGCCAGCGCAACCTTTAATGCTGAGAGCAGACTTAAAAGCACAGGTCTAGACAAGACTTATTCTTTTTTTTGGAGTAAGGAGAGCTGAGGCAAATCATTTCTGGCAATGAGAGCTGCCGTCAGGAGGTGCGTGTCCCACCGCCAAGCTTGCAAGACGGCTGTAGGCGGCGGCGGGCTGCAGTGCTGTGATTGCCAGCAAAGAAAAACAGGGGAAAAAACCAACAAAAAAAGCCAAAACATACGTTTGGCTTCATCTCTTTCCAGCTCGCACGCTGAAAGCCCCGCACTTTTCAAACCGCTTTCCGGCGTGGGGTGTGAGGGAACAGTCCCCACAACCCTCAGTGGGTGCCTGCATCACGCTGCCTTAAAGCAGAGCCTCTCAGAAATACCATTTTTGGGGGAATTTGGGAGGAAATCAAGGCTGGGAAAGGAGCACAGAAGCCCCTCGCCCGTGGGCATACTGCCCCTGGAGCGGGGGGGCGGGGCTTGACGCCAGTGGGCGTGGCTTTGTCTGGAGGGGGCGTGGTCTTTGCGGTAGCCCCGCCTCCGCCGGTCAGGTCGGGGCGCGGCGCGGCGGCGGTCGCAGAGCAGCGATGAGCGCGGGCTGAGCCGGGGCGGCCGGGGCCATGGTGGCTCACGACGAGCTCGGGGGGCTCCTGCCCATCAAAAGGACTATCCGGGTGATCGACGCGCAGAACCAGTCCTTCAGGGAGCAGGAGGTGAGGAAGAGCGGGATTCGAAAGGGGGGAAAAATGGGGTTTTTTGAGGGGAAAAGTGGTGGGTTTGGGAGCGTCCCTCCCCGCCTCAACCTTCCCGCCTTCCACGCCTGAGGGGGAGCAATGAGGTGGGTGCGCTGCTCACTAAGAGCCGGTCCCGGAATGGGGTGCAGGCAGCGATTAAAGAAAGAAATAAAGTATTAAAAATTTTAAAAAGAAAATAAATAAAGAAAAAAAAAACTTCATATCCCCTGGAGGAGTGTGACCAGGGAGCCCAACCGAGCCAGCGGGATTTACCTTTAAAAAATCCCAGTTCCTCTGTTCACTCTTTCCACTGACAGGATTTTTCCTAATTAGGGCGTTTGCTGTATAAACCCCCTCCCAAAAAAAAGAGAAAAAACATCGTGGGGTTTTGTGGGTTTGTTGTTTGGTGGGTTTGTGTTTGTTTGTTGGTGGGTTTTTTTTTGCAGTATTGTTATTTTTATCATGTGTTGTTATGTAGATGAGCATAATTGCATCGCTGGTAGTTGCTCGCATTCCTCCTGCTGCAAAAGTTTAGCAGCCAGGTAGGGACCGGCTACTCTGGGCAGGGTTTTATTGCCGAGATTAATCGTAAGATGAGGTGGAAAAGAGAAAAAAAATGTGTCTCCAGACAGCTCTGGGGCTTGAGGGCTCCAGGCTTAGTCGCCAGCCTCTTAAAATCCTGGTTTAAAACCAGCCAAACTTGGGCAATCTCATTGTGCAAAAAAGGAAAACCAGATGGTGGGAGAGAAATAACATAAACCAGATCTCTTAAAGGAGAGTAAGTCGCCTCTAATTCTTAAAACATGTGTTTTCTGGAGGGTATAACCGGCACGTTGGGGTATCTGAAGTTAAACGTTGGGTCTGTGTTTGATTAATGAGTCCTAAGCCAACGCTCTATCGGTGCCAGGTACTGAGCTGCTATCGAGAGCCACTGAAGTTATCAGCGGAGTGCGAGGCAGATTTCCCCTTTAGTCATGAGCAGCCTGTTGAATTTGAGAAAAGCAAGGGCTCTAATCTCGGTACCGACGTGTCAAGCCGGAGCCTGGTTGTTCGGTTTAAGTGCAGACAGCAGTTTTCAGAACAGAGCCAAGAAACCCAGCGACCTCCTTCCAGCTGAATCTTCAAATAAGATAACCAGGTGGCAATGATTTCTGGCAGGAATTACTCGAGCTGGTGACTTAAAATTCCTTTCTGGCTTAATAGGAAAAGTTTTGCTGGGCGTGATTTGTGGATTTGTCACAGTATTTGTCTGCATAGCTGTGGCACTGGCACGCAGGACGTCGCACTCTAGTAAATGATCCTTGTAAAACCCACTAATTATTACCTAGCACATAGGGGAAAGGTTGCAGGCGTGCGTGCTGCTAGAGGAAAATGTTTGTTGCTGAAAAGTAAAGCCTGGTTTTCTTTGGAGCAGCAAGGTGCAGCTTTTTTCACACTGTGAAGAGTTAATCTGTATTTAGAAGCACTTGAAGAAATTCTACTAGCGTGAGGTCTTGCCTGCCAGCCAAGGCACAAATTTAAGTTTTGTGTGTATGCTTATGATATATTTATATTCCCTTTTAATAAAGAGTCCCCTGGAAAATAAAATCTGAATGGAAGCAGAAGTGCTGTTGCATTCATTGGGGTTCTTAATTATCTGTCGGCACTGTAGTGCTTAACACTGCCAGCTTGTTACAGAAACTTTGCAGACTTGGTTCTAATCTGGGCTCCTGTAAGTAATACAGCGTGGAGACAGGCTAATCATTGTTCGCAAGGACAGAACTAAAATAAAATTACTGAGCCAAAGTTATCCGTAGCATGAACCGTGCCGAGTCTCAGCTTACACCATGGCTGAGTCTGACTGTAAGCAGAGTACGTAACCCCGAGCTGAAATGCAGATCTCAGAGAAGGTGAGATTTCCAAGGAAAGGGATTTTTCTTTCCCCCTCCCTGCCTTGGATCAAACGATTTAGTTGAAAAGAGAAGAAGAAAAAAACAGATGCTTTTCTTGGCAGTCGAGCCGTTCGTGTCTGAGAGCACTCGCGGGATTTGTTTCTCTTTAAGAGAGGGGAAATAGCCTTTTGCGAAGCTGAATTTATAGCGTACAGAAGTTTTTCTCTTGGCCGAACACCCTGGGGGGAGCACATCGCATGTACAGAAAACCCTCTGGCCGTGCCGATTGTGCAAAATTCCTCCCTCCACAGAGCACATGAGGGTTCCCCAGGAGTTGTGTCCCTCTTGTTCAATGCTGTGCTGCTTTTCACTTTAAACCCTCCTTTGCACGTCTCCGTACGTATCGACCACTCCGAAAAGCGGTGATTTATAATCCCAGGGAGCCCTTTTGTGTCTCCTGTCGCAAAGGGAGAGGAGGAATAAATTCCATCTGCCGGACCTTGTGTGTTCACATGTGTCGGCCCGGCCCAGCGCAGATGTGCCAGGGAGGCATCCGCACGCGTCCTGCAGCATCATATCTCAAATCTGGAAAGGCCACACGCTTGACCCTTTCACAGCGAGTTGCAAAGTCTGTCCGAGCGTCCTAAAGTACTGAGGTTCTTCGCTATTAATTTTCAGTGTCGTGGTTTTGTTTTCCGTGCTATTTATATCACCGGCCTTGACAGAGCTGTGTGTGGCTTACGTCTGTATCTTTTCTGCTTACATTCCTGCAGTTTCTTAAGCTTTTCTTGGCTCTCATCCCTTTATTCTAGCACACTGATAGGTGATTTTATAGAAGTAAATTACTTGTCTTTTTCATCTGTCTGTAATTAATTAAAGTTTGCTTGTCTTTTGAGCCTGGCTTAACTCTCCAACCTTCTGCATAATCCTTTCCTGACTGTCTTGAGTGCTCATGGTCGACAAAAAAGCAGCTGCAGTTGCCTGTGCTTTACCTAAACCCAGCTGAGGGTCGCGTTCTTGAGGTTGAGGACACTCTCACAGCTTTTCCCTATTTTTATAATACCCTTATAGTTCTGAGATCACCCAAACATTTCAAGCACAGTGCTTCGTGCTGCGCCAAGAGGTCTTTCTGTTCTGCATCACCCATAAACTGTTTCTTTTCATGTTCCCCCCGCCCTGCTACCCACAACTTTGAAGGCTTAATTCAGCATGAGCTCAACCCCTCTTGCTTAACACGGCGTGTAGGCAGCCAGACGGGCTGCTCCTCGGGTCGTGTTGCTGAAATCAGATCTTGCATACGGAGCTTTTATGCTTCCCCGGTCTCATGACTGGAACCCAGCTCTGTGTGTTGCTATTTTCCTTTTCGGCGTTTGGCACTTCGGTTGCCACACAGAAGGGTTTGGGCGCCTTATCTTGCAATCTCAAACTGGAAATAGAGACAGGGGAGAGCTTGTGCTAAGTGATCCTGGCTTTGCCTTTTAGCCTTTTGAAATGTAACAGGAAGGATTCAAACGTAATTAACCAAAAGCTTTGGTAACATTTTTACTGAGATGAACTCAGAAAAGGGGCTGTTTCCATCAGCTCCTCTGAACTTCATGCTAAGTGACTTGTTTATGATGATGATGAGTCACATCCAACCGTCTGCCAGATGTTTAAGAGCACCAGAGCGCATCATCTGGCCTTTTTCCTACCCTTAAGCTCTTAGTCCATCTCATTCTGGCATCCCACTGTGCACACCTTTCTTGTACAGTCCTCACGGCACAATATTCTTGGTGTAAAACACACAGGGTCGCCAGCATGATTTTAAAAACTCAGCTTAGCGGGAGGTTTCCATGGGGCGTTTCCTCTTTCTTGGCAGCGTTTCGGTCAGGACAGAATTGAAAATGCTCCGAGCTCTCGGCAGGGATTAGCGGTGTAGAAAAGCAGAAGCTCTATCTTTCAAATCTAAACAACACATAAGAAAAATTATGACGACTTGCGGGGTGGGAGGGAGCTTTGTAAACGGAAGGTTTTCAACTTTATCCGCTTCGTGTGTGCATGTCCCTCGCAGGAATGTTCAGCATGCGGTCATTTGCTATTTGTTAGAATAGCTGCTGAGGTTGGCCTGGGCTCCCACTGCTACTTTTCTCTCCAGAATAAAATTAAAATGGAAAAACACATTCTTTCTACAAAGGGAAATCATTATAAACTGGAGAAGCAGATCACAGCTCCATCTTTAGATGACAATCACTCACTTTGCAGAGGAGAATGCTTCAGTCTATTTATGTTCAAACCATAACGGTCCCTGTTTTGAATTCTGACTGACGCGTGTGTTATCTTGCCTCTTTCACACTGGGCAAAGCCACCGCAGCTTAATTGCCGCCTTAGAGTTCAGACAAACATTTTCAGCCTCTGCTTTATTTTTAAGATGAATGGCTGCTTCAAAACACTCTCTTTGCTGTGCTTCCCGCTCCTTAAGTGGGTTCATGCTTTTTAAACCTGCCTGAGCAGCTTGAGAAATGAAGTGAGACTCACAGCCAGTACAGTTTGTTCTCTGCTTTATTTACAGGAGCCGAGCAATAAGCGGGTTCGACCTTTAGCACGGGTCACGTCTCTGGCGAACTTGATCTCTCCTGTAAGAAATGGTGCAGTTCGGCGCTTTGGGCAGACAATACAGGTAAAAAAAGCAGAGGCTTCTAGTCCTGAAAGTCTGGAGACGCGGAGGAAGTGGCGGCTGTATGGGGTTAAAACAGGCACTGAGATTTCAAGGCATCTCTTGGAAATCTCCTCTATGATTCACACATACACAGAAAATTTGTTTGGGACTTGTGGATGAAGAAGAGTTCAGGGGCAGGTTCCTAGATAACAAGGTTATTAAAGGTTTAAGCAGTAAAAAAAAGAACCCCAATAAACTGATTCAGATAGGGTGAATTAGTTGATAAACTGTTGCAGTACTTGAGATACGTGTATTGGAGCATGTGCTTAAATATGAACTGACCCTGCTGTTCAGTGATCCAGATAATGTTCCAGAAGTGATGTCTAAGGAACACTATACCCCACACACGCAGATAAAATCGCTTCTGCATCTTGGTTTTGATAACATTACAAATCATAAGAGCAAAGTTCAAGTGACTCCTGATTAACCCCGTTATAAGCAGAATTATGGGCCTAGTTTATTTACTTCCTCATACTTTGGAAATAAACCCAAGCTTTAGCTGCCCATCCTCCTCCCAAGCGCTGGACCAATGCAGGGGAAGGTACATGGAAAACTTTGCCAATCTCTGGGCTCTCTCAGCAGCTCGATTAAAATGTTCCTTTATCTGAGGAAAAGTGTCTGGGTGTGTTTTTCCTGCCCTGTACAACACAGGAGGATGAAGGATTGGGAGGGGTATGGATAATACTGTAATACTTCATCACTTCTGAAGTGTTGGCTCTACATATTTTTTTTAATTTTTATTTATTTTTTTAATCCCCGCAGTCATTTGCCCTTCGCAGCGACAAATCTCCCAGCTGTGCCCAGAAGTCATGTAGCAGATCTGCTGCTCCTACTCCTCCTAAAAGGAGAAACAGCGTGCTTTGGTCTGAAACGTTAGATGTCAACATGAAAGAATCCCTGAGCACCAAAGAAATTAAACGCCAGGAGGTGGGTTAAACAGCAGGACTGGGAAAAGCAGCCCAGGCCTTGGCTTGGGCTGTTTCCTTGGCGGGGGAAAGGAGTAACAAGCATCTGTGGGCGACTGTATCTTCCCATGCACCTTCGTTTTTAAAACTCTAGATTTATTTCTGCACGAGGCATGGGAAAAGGTAGAGCTTTCTCTCTTGAGTCACCAGGGAGTTCGTCTCCCCTGTTTTGACCCTTCAGAGATGCCAAACTCTTTCCACGGGGGGTGCTCGGCATTTCTGAAATCCGAAACCCAGCCACGCTGGTTGCTTTGCAGCAAGACCCAAAGTCAGGTTCCTCGTAAAGCCAACTGTCTTTCTCTTAAAGCTCTTGACAACTGGTTGCAAGCCAAATGGCAAGGCCTTGGCTTGCCTTTTTCCTGTCCTTCTTAGACAAATGTAACGACAACACAGAAGCTGCCTAAAGGACGCCTGGGATTTGACCTCTGCGGTTTTCTGGGTTTTGTGTTGTTCATCCTTGCCCCGTGTAAAAGCAGTGATTTAAAAGGCACTAATATTTAATTTGGCTCGTGCGTGGGCATCAGAGCTTTCACACAGTTGTAAGTAACGCTGCTTGCTCGGAGCTGAGAAAGCCAGCGATTTACTCGGGGTTGTCATGCCCAGGTGACATACTGTCGAACTGGCAAACCCCCCTATTCAGGATATATATTATTTGAGCTGAAAGGCTCTTTCAGAGAAAAACTAGGATTAAAAATGACTCCTGATGCTTTATCTCCTTCCTCACAGGCAATATATGAAATGTCCAGGGGAGAGCAGGACCTCATCGAAGACCTCAAGCTTGCCAGAAAGGTGAGTGTTTTGGTTTGTTCCTGCAGTTATAAAATCATATTCCAGATAATAATGAAGTTTCTTTGCACCTGCAAACATTTTGCATCGGCTTAGTCAGGCCTAGAATCCACAGTTTAAAAGCTAGCCTGGAAAGCTGAGGTGAGCAAGCCAACAGTATTGGTTTGATTGCAATAAACCCGGCCAAAAAAGGGTTGTGCTTTATACATTCCTACAGAGGTGGCTGGGGAATCCCTCTCCCCGATGAAAACAGTTCGGACAGGAAAATCCTTTTCATTTGATATCTTCATACAGAGATGAATCTTGTGATGATCAAAGCCAGTGTTATTGTTTCCATTGGCTTCACTTCACATCTGCCCTGCAAATGACACATCCCCTCATATTTAAATGGTCAGTTTTGGGCCTTGGGAGACTTGAATATATTTTAATACTGATGTTCTTTGACAGGCCTATCACGATCCCATGCTGAAACTCTCCATCATGTCCGAGGAGGAACTCACCCACATATTTGGAGACTTGGATTCTTATATTCCTCTGCATGAAGGTGAGAGCAACTGGATCATTTTCACGTGACGTGCTAAGAGTTAAACTCTGTGCTTTCTCACATGAGACCAACCTACTGGGGCATTGCTGCAATTTCTATTTTTGTGCTTCAATTTCAGACTTGTTGGCAAGTTTAGGAGAAGCGACCAAACCAGATGGAACAGTGGAGCAGATTGGGCCCATTCTTGTGAAGTGGGTGAGTGCATAACTCGGAGACAGCGGGCTAAAAACGCGCTTACAGAACGTTTAAAGCTAGAAGCCGAAAAGCTGTGGGCTTTTGTGGCCTTGAGCGAAAGATTGCAACGGAAATCCTGGCTACACTGAAAACAATGGGAGTCTGTCAGCCGTAATGGGCCACGATTTCACCCTGGAGACTTACATTGGCGTGACTGCAATTACTTGCTGATTTATGGTTGAAATGTCTATATCTTCTGGACCGTTTGTCACTGATGTGATTTCAACAGCGTTATCGCTGTCGATCGCAAACATCTGAACTTCAAAGGCATCGCACGCAGGATGCCCTTGTTCTCCTCACAAAACACTGGCTACATATACAAGATAGTCTGTTAGCTTGTTTTATTGGGTGAAGTATCACAGTAAGGGAAGTAGAACTCCCCCGAGTTTGACACATTGATGCGATTTGCTTTTTCAACGTGGAATTTAACTCCTGGCTATTGTTCTCCTGCAGTTACCGCGACTCCACGCCTACAAAGGTTACTGCAGCAATCAGCTGGCGGCCAAAGCGCTTCTGGATCAGAAGAAACAGGACAGGAGGGTGCAGGACTTCCTGCAGCGCTGCCTCGAGTCTCCTTTCAGCCGCAAGCTGGACCTTTGGAGCTTCTTGGACATTCCTCGAAGCCGCCTGGTCAAATACCCACTGCTCCTAAAAGAGATCCTGAGGCACACCCCCAAAGACCACCCCGATATCCAGATTCTGGAAGAAGCCGTAAGTGATAGTGATTTTTTTGTGGTCGTCATTCTGGGGCTTCTTATACCCTCAGCAATTTTGTGGGGTGGTTTTCTTGATGGATACGAATCTGTGAGTGTAACCCCTCATGAAAGCAAACAAAAGATCAATCCACATCACCTGGAGTTCTTAAAGGGAAGATATACAAGTAGAGGTCACTATTTAATCATTTCTAAATGTTTTTGCTTTATAGATATCTATAATCCAAGGAGTCCTCTCCGACATCAACCTGAAGAAGGGCGAGTCGGAGTGTCAGTATTACATTGACAAGCTGGAATACCTGGATGAGAAGCAGAAGGACCCGAGGATTGAAGGCAGCAAAGTTTTACTGTGCCACGGCGAGCTGAAGAATAAAAATGGACATGTAAGTCCCTCATGTTCATGGCAATTCATTCTCAAGGTGGAAAACCTTCCCTAAGAGCTAGTTAAAACTGTTTGTATCAGGACCAGGAGCCCTTCCATGCATTGGGTGAGTTTGGAGAATTAACTACATTGTAAGAAGCAGCAGAGCTTTTAGCTCTGATAGCAGTTTGCATTTCAGGGTGTAAGGGAAAGCTTCCTGCTGACAGCTTTACAATCGGCCTTCAGAAGCTGGAAAATAATTAGTGTAGAATTCCCATAGAAAGTGTTCTCTGTGCTCTCCGTCCAACGGGATTTCCTGCCGGCTCTTTGCTTTCAGGTGCTCTGACTTTCCCTGTTCTGAGTGCCGGCTCTTTCACAGCGTTCCTGCAAAAACCTCTTTGGCTTTGCTGTGAACTGCCAGAAGTTTTATCTCCTGCCGCAGCAGCGCTGAAAGACGCTGCTGTACTCCAGGGTTTGCTGCCTTTTGTTCTGCTTCGCAGGACTAACCTTGTCTTAAACATCAGATCCTTTTCTGTTTATTTTTTTTTGGTTGGTTGGAGGTTTTTTGTTTAATTTGGCCATTAGGCTCCTATACACATGAAGCGTTTTGTATTGACAGAAAAGATACAGCTCCTAATCGTCTTATTCTTGCCATCTGCAAAAGATAAATCACTTTTTAAAGGTCATAAGATAATAAACCTGTTGATGTAATTCTGCTCTGTGCCAGGGCCTTACGTTGCTCTAAAAGGAAACTCAGAACGTGGGTGAAACTTCAGATAATACGGCCTTGAATCCCAGAGGATGTGTAATCACTTTGAATACGTAGTAAAACCCTTTGCTTACATTCAGATGTGTTTTCCCTTTCAGAAACTCTACGTTTTCCTCTTCCAAGACATCCTGGTTTTGACCCGGCCGGTCACTCGCAACGAGCGTCAGGCCTACCAAGTGTACAGGCAACCCATCCCTGTCCAGGAGCTGCTGCTGGAAGACCTGCAGGACGGTGACGTGAAGATGGGAGGATCCTTCCGAGGAGCTTTTGGCAATTCCGATAAAGGTACAGACCAAACCAGATCACCCATGCGGGGATCCGATGGCGAGGAGAGATTACACCCCGTATAGATCCCCGGGAACTGAGGTTCTTTTAGGATATGCTGACGCATGGTATATGTTGACTATCACTGCTAAGCTTTGCGCTATTACATTGGGCGGCCATGAACTTATATGTGATGCTTTGATTAGAAAGTATCAATTTCAACATATTTCTTTTTAGTTTGTTTTATTTGGTGGGATTTTGAACACGCCAGAGGCTGTGCTGCCGTCCAGAGACCTGGACAGGCTGGAGAGCTGGGCGGGGAAAAGTTTAATGAAGTAGAACAAGAGTCTTGAATCTGGGCAGAAACAACCCCAGGTTCCAGTATAAGTTGGGGAATAACCTATTAGAGAGCAGCACAGGGGAAAGGGACCTGGGGGTCCTGGGGACAGCAGGGTGACCATGAGCCAGCACTGGGCCCTTGTGGCCAGGAAGCCAATGGTACCTGGGGTGGGTTAGAAGGGGGTGGTCAGTAGGTCAGAGAGGTTCTCCTGCCCCTCTGCTCTGCCCTGGGGAGACCACACCTGGAATCTTGTGTCCAGTTGTGGCCCCTCAGTTCCAGCAGGACAGGGAACTGCTGCAGAGAGTCCAGCGCAGCCACCAAGATGCTGAAGGGAGTGGAGCATCTCCCGTGTGAGGAAAGGCTGAGGGAGCTGGGGCTCTGGAGCTGGACAAGAGGAGACTGAGGGGTGACCTCCTTAATGTTTACAAATATATGAAGGGTGAGTGTCAGGAGGATGGAGCCAGGCTCTTCTTGGTGACAACCAGTGACAGGACAAGGGGTAATGGGTTCAAACTGGAACACAGGAGGTTCCATTTAAATGTGAGAAGAACCTTCTTCCCGGTGAGGGTGGCAGAGCCTGGCCCAGGCTGCCCAGGGAGGTTGTGGAGTCTCCTTCTCTGCAGACATTCCAACCCGCCTGGACACCTTCCTGTGTAACCTCATCTGGGTGTTCCTGCTCCATGGGGGGATTGCACTGGATGAGCTTTCCAGGTCCATTCCAACCCCTGACATTCTGGGATTCTGTGATTCTTTTCCCGAAGGGCAGCCCAGGTCTCTTGTCTAACAGAACCTCAAAACACCGAGCTAGGAACTGATCTCCTTTCTTCCTACGTTTCTCTTCAGCTAAAAACATCTTCCGAGTTCGTTTCCAAGACCCCTCCCCAGGCCAGTCCCACACTCTCCAGGCTAACGACGTCTTCCACAAGCAGCAGTGGGTTAATTGCATCCGAACCGCCGTCGCTCCCTTCCAGCGAACTGCGGCCGCCGCCGAGCTCAAGGAGCTGCCGGAGCTGAGCGAAGAGTCAGAGGAGAACAACCCCTCTGCGTCCAACATCAAAGTGCACAAGAGGCAATCGGCCAGCGTCGCCGAGATGGAGCTGGATGAAAACGCAAGCGAGTGCGGCTCCATCCTGGACTTGGAGGAAGCCAAGGGCGCCAAAACACACAGGACGTCGTTCGGACACAGAAAAACGAGGGAGAAGCAACTGAGCGGGAAGCGGAAAGAAACGCTGGTGTAAAGAGGAGCCCAGAAAGATCCTGGCGGAAGACTGTTTATTTATAAATAACGTGTACATTTTTCTTGTAATGTGAGCATGATTGGATCCACTCTACTGAGCAGAATATTTTTGTTGTTGTTCTTTTTTCGTGTTGTAAGGGCAGCTACCTGGTATACAGTTAAGACTGTCGATCTGGAGTCTGTTTTTACAAACATTGGCCACTTTGAACCTGGTTTTAATGCTGTGAGGGAGCAATTCGGGAGCCCTCGTGCTCCCGATGGCTCGTCGTAGGTTTGAAGAGCGCGCTTTGGTTTCTAAAAGGTTTCCACCCGCCGTGTTTGAGGCTGGAAAACCATAAAGCGCAAGTGCAGCGCCTCCCTTTGCAGAGGGTTCGGTCAACACTGCGAGACTCGAAACCTGAATTCATGTGGTTTTCTCTTGTACAGCGCATGTTTTGCAGTGTGTTGATCATAATCCAGGCAACTTTTCACCTTAAAAAAAAGAAGAAAACAAAAAGAAAACAGACCCCAGGTTCAACAGGTTCTCAATTTACCTACTGGAATCTTTCATCTTCCTGTGTCCTTTGTACATTCCTCATTTTCCCTCTTGTAACCTGCCAGCTATTTAAGTTTTGTTTTTGATTAGTTGTTTTGTTTCTCGAGTTCGTTTTGGGGTTATTTTTTGGTTTTCTTTCTGTTTTTTTTTACTTTTGTATGTTGTCGTTGTTCAGACTTGGCATTTCCTTTCATGTACTCGATCCTCCTCGCTCGGGGGGGCGCGCGTTTGTACCGCTCCTCGCCTCACCTTCCGGAGCCGGTGGCTACGAGACGCTCATCAAACCCAATTAACAACGAGCGCCATAATTGGCTCGTGCGCGCTCTGGACTACTGAAAGAGAACTGCATCGCCAAGGGGGGTTAGGAAGGTTTTAGGCACGTTGTAAAGGGTTCGGGGAGGGAAGAGGAGCAGCGGTTAGAGGGGAGTAGCAGGGAGTGAAGGTAGATTTATTATTCTTGTTTCTGTTGCCTTTTGGAAATGAAACGCCTTTCACAGGGAGAGGCAGGACTGGGGGCGACCAAGGGGTTGTTGCACGTGGTAGAAAGGTAGGGAAGAGGAAGCGTTTGAAGCCGGTGAGGTGTAAGGACAGAAGAGATAGTGGTTGTATATACTCGTAACGGCAACACTGCCATGTCTAGCGGTCCAAAGATTGGTGTGAGAGGCGCCGTAGGAAACAAAGCGGCGAGAGCTGAGAGTAAAACCAGCAGGTTGTTCCTGTCGCTCGAGCGGTGACAATGGGGACGAGGACAGCGAGCCCATGATACCCATCCTCAAGTGTCACCCAAAATCCGCGCTCGAGGAGCCGTAACTCGCACACCAAGAGTTATCGCCTGTTGCATGTTTGGCCAGTAGAGTTTGAAATGCGGGTGTACATAGACACAGGTGTGTGGTTCTCTGTAAATGTGTTGTACAGTCTCGAGTGCCAAGTACAATTAAACTCCTGACAGCCTCTCGCCGGTCTCGTCTGAGTCGCTGGTGCTGCTGGGTGGGTCCCTGCGCTTCTCTGGCCATAGGAGGAAGCCACAGCTTTATTCAAACCCCCTTTTTTCCCTGTCGCGGTTCCTCTTTGTGCTGCTGCGGCCTCGGTGGAGAACAGGGCAGAGCTGCGTGACTCACCCCAGCGCTTGCATCGCTCTCCTCCCTTTCTGGGGAAAAAGGGAGCGGTGTCAACACTCCTTGTCCTCCCGGGGCACCAAAACCTCCTTCCTACACGGAAAACAAACACTCAAAGTGTCCCCATTTAGCAAATACTTAGAAATCCCTCCTAGATTAAGCAGTTTGGAGGGGAAGGGGGCAAAGTCCCCTGTGTTGGGGCAGCTTCTAACGGGGTGGTGGGAGCATAACAAAACCATCAGGTCTCTGCAGCCCCCTCGAAAAGCTGCAGCTTGACTGTGGTGGAGGTGTCTGGGCACATCTGCAACTCCAGGGGCTGGTGTCACTCACCTGGATTCCCCCGTTGTTGTCCCCCCTGTTGTTGTCCCCCCGTTGTGTTCCAGGGCCCTGCTCAGGAGGACACAGCTCAATTTGCAGGACCAGGGCTTACAGTGAAGCTGAGTTTTGAGTGGAGAAGACCGAGCTCTTCCTGAGCAGGGAGAAGCTGGGAAAAAGGCTCCTTTTGCCATTTAAAGAAATAAAGAAGATATAATGAGCTGCAGGAGCAGGCGGCTCGTCCCGATGGACAGGAAATCCCGCTCGTCCTCCCGCGCGTCAGGCTGGGGCTGAACCTTCATCTCGTCAGCTCACAAACAGCAAGTCAGCCAAAAAGCTTAATTTCTCTTTAAAAATCCATCCTCCCTCGCCTCCCGCTGGTTCCAATCCCCTCTCCGTCCCTCCCGGAGGAATGTGCAGACCGCAGCCTCGGCTCCGGCTTCGCTAGACTAAACAAGCCAGGCTTTTCCTGGATTCCTCCAGCGCTGAGCTCGCTCGGGTCCTGGTCTGCCTTGCCAAAGCCCTGAGCCAAGACCCCCCACCCTGCGTCTGGGGGGACACAGGGAGGTGACGCACCCAGGGCACAGCGGGGACCTCGGGCCAGACATGAGGAAGGAAACGGGGTGGTGAGAGCCTGGCCCAGGTTGGGCAGAGAGGTGGTGGATGAACCATCCCTGGAGACATCCCAGGCCAGGCTGGACGGGGCTCTGAGCACCCTGAGCTGGTGCAGATGTCCCTGCTCATGGCAGCGGGGGCACTGGGGGACCTTTGAATGTCCCTTCAACCCAAACTATGATTGTCTGACCTAAGCCAGCACCGTGTCCCTGACCCCTCAGCCACCTTGGCCATAGCGATGTCCCTGTCACAGCGGGGGAAAGGGAAGGTGTCCCTGCCCCGTGATTACCTTTGGTAATCAGCTCCTTGGCCCCATATTTACCTTCAGGATCCACCCAGCTCAGGTGCTGTGTGTGGAGTGGAGCCAACACCACCCAGGTGAGACCTTCCTGGAGCTGGGATCTAAGGGGAGTGTGTCCCTGTCCCGAAAGTCAGGGAGGTCAGGGTGGAAACGGGTGCTGTCCCTGTCCCTATGACAGGGAGGTCATAGGTGGAAATGGGTGCTGGTGATGGGGAGAAGATGGGTGTTGGTGATGGGGAGGTCATGGGTGCTGGTCATGGGGAGATCATGGGTGCCAGGGGTAGTGATGGGGAGGTGATAGGTGCTCATGATGAGGAGATCATGGGTGCTAGTGATGGGGAGGTCATGGGAAGGTGACAGGTGATGGTGATGAGAAGGTGATAGGTGCTCATGATGGGGGGGATCATGGGTGCTGGTGATGGGGAGGTCATGGGAAGGTGACAGGTGATGGTGATGGGAAGGTCATGGGTGCTGGTCATGGGGAGGTGACAGCCTCCCTCCTCCACCACGGTGACGTCTGGGAGGCCCAAAAGTGGGACCCTTTGGGCTAGAAAAGCCTGACTTTAGAAAGGTGCCCTGCAGACCCTGCAGCTCACCCTCAGCTTTGGAAACCCCTGTTAAAACAACGCTTAAAATAAAACAAGCCACCAATACCAAATTTTACACTCAGTAGCCGTCATCCCCAGGAGACCCCCACAGCCGTTGCGGGATCACGCCAGAGCTCAGCCTCTCCAAAATCCTGTTTTCCACGTTAAACCTTGACGCAATTTAAGCCGGGCTTTGTGGAGGTTCCTCCCCATCCCTTCAGACAGTGGTGGGACCGCCTGGGCTGGCGTGGGGAGGTTTCCCCACCAGAGCGGTTTCCCTCTCCGCCTCCAACTCTCTCCTTTTCCATTAACTCATCAGCCTCCCCCCCGCCGCCTTGTCTGCAAACCCAGACGTGGCCGCACACATCTGCACACATCTGGGCTGGCGTTCCAAGCCGCACGGGCTCGGGATAATCCGTCTGGGTGCTTTAAACCATCTGGTTTGTTGGTTGGTTGTTTTTTAAGCTGTCACCAAGATCAGGTCGCTCAAAGCCAGACGCTGAGGTCGAGCGAGGCGATGCCGCCCGGAAAGCGTCCTGTGATGGTTTAACATCGGCCACTTGCACCCTCTTTGTCACAGCATCGACCCCCCCAGCTCCGGATGGGAACACCCCAGGAAAATCGGCTGCCAAAATCCGCGTCAGCTCCTGCTTCCCACTGTGTTCCCGTCCTACCCCACGGCCCGGCTCAAATTCCACAATAGGACTGGGCAATAAACCACGGGATTTTATGGGCCAGCGGTCGGTTTTATTAGGTTGATTATTCTGCTGTGCTAATGAGGGTGTGGTTAAGCACAGGCAAAATTAAGGGGTGGCTTGAGCTTCTTCCTAGAGGGTGCTGCGAAGGTGGGAGGCAATGGGTGCTGGGGATGGGGAGGGATGGGTGATGGGGACAGGGAGGTCACAGGTGGAAATGGGTGCTGGTGATGGGGAGAAGATGGGTGATGGTGATGGGGAGGTCATGGGTGCTGGTCATGGGGAGATCATGGGTGCCAGGGGTGGTGATGGGGAGGTGATAGGTGCTCATGATGAGGAGATCATGGGTGCTGGTGATGGGGAGGTCATGGGAAGGTGACAGGTGATGGTGATGAGGAGGTGATAGATGCTCATGATGGGGGTGATCATAGGTGCTGATGATGGAGAGGCCATGGGAAGGTGACAGGTGATGGTGATGGGAAGGTCATGGGTGCTGGTCATGGGAAGGTGACAGGTGATGGTCATGGGGAGGTGACAGGTGATGGTGATGGTGATGAGGAGGTGATACATGCTCATAATGGGGGGGATCACGGGTGCTTGTGATGGAGAAGTGATGGGAGGTGATGGAGAGGTGATGGTGATGGATGCTCATGATGGGGGGATCACAGGTGCTTGTGATGGAGAAGTCATGGGTGCTGGTGATGGGAGGTGATGGTGATGGGTGCTGGTCATGGGGAGGTGATAGGTGCTCATGATGGGGGGATCACGAGTGCTTGTGATGGAGAAGTCACGGGTGCTGGTGATGGGGAGGTGATGGTGATGGGTGTTCACGATGAGGGGGAATCATGGTTTCTGGTGATGGGGAGGTCATGGGAAGGTGACAGGTGATGGTGATGAGGAGGTGATAGGTGCTCATGATGGGGGGGATCATGGGTGCTTGTGACGGAGAAGTCATGGGTGCCGGTGATGGGAGGTGATGGAGAGGTGATGGTGATGGGTGCTCATGATGGGGGGAATCATGGTTTCTGGTGATGGGGAGGTCATGGGTGCTGAAAATGGGTGATGGGGAGGTGGTAGGTGCTTGTGATAGGTGGTGATCATGGGTACTGGTGTTGGGGGGTGGTGGGTGCTGGCAATGGGGATGCAACAGGCAAACAAAACCCCCAGCAGCTTCCAGCTTCACTCAGCACCACGGGACACCCAGGACGGCGCGATCCCTTCATCCCGAGTGACCCAGGGTCCCCACACCCAGCCCGCCCCCATTTCAGAGCTCAAACAACTCCCCCCACAACTCGAACAAACACCTTCATCCTCCAGGGCTTTGGAAATACCCGGTTTTCTGTTGGGGTTCAGCAGCTCCCCCTCCTCTCGGCTCCTCGCTCAGCTGCCCGCGGCTTTTTCACGGCAATTTGGATCTGATCTTATTAACTCCAGAGCAGAACAACAAGCGCGGGCAATTAGACAGACAATTAGGGAGCAGCTCGTTGCACAAGAGGAGCTGCCAGGACCTCCCCTCGCCAGACAGGTTTCCAGCACGGATGGGCCAACTCCTCCCTCCAAATGCCACATTTAATGTCCCCTGAGCCTTTTTCAGGTGAGGTTTCCCTCATAATGATCCCCTCCCAGACTTTGTCCCACCTGGAGACCTCGTTTCCCACGTGTTCCTCAGTTGTTCCATGGATTGGTTTTTGGTTTGTGGCTTTTCCCTCCAAATCCCACAGGTTTGATTCCTCGCTGAGTTAAACTGGGGTAAACTGGTGGTGGTTTCTGGTAGCCAAGAAAGTCAAACTATCTTCTGCTGTGGAACCTGGTCCATTAGCTCATTGGCCCGGCTGGTGAAGGTCACTTGGCTGTTATGGAAAGGGGGATGGATGGTTGGAGGGACAGGTAGATGGATGGCAACGTGAACATATAGATGGATGGACAGATGGTGGGAGAGTTGACTGGATGGACGACGGGGCAGATGGATGTGCGGGTGGATGGATGGTTGGTGGGATGGATGGATGGATGGATGGATGGATGGATGGATGGATGACAATGAGGTTAGGTGAATATACGAACATATGGATGGATGGTTGGTTGGTGGGATGAATGGATGGATGGATGGATGGACGGATGGAGAGATGGACGGATGGACGGATGGACGGATGGACGGATGGATGGATGATAATGTGGTTGGGTGGAAGGATGCACACATGAATGGATGGACTGATGGATGAATGACAATGCGGTTAGGTGGATATATGGATGGATGGATGGATGGATGGATGGATGGATGGATGGATGGATGGTTGATAAGGTGGTTAGGTGGGTAGAGGGACATACAGATGAATGGATGGACGGATGGATGGATGGATGGATGATAATGTGGATGAGTGGAAGGATGCACACATGGATGGATGGATGGATGGATGGATGAATGATAATGTGGTTAGGTGAATATATTAACATATGGATGGATGGTTGGTTGGTGGGATGGATGGATGGATGCATGGATAGATGGATGGATGGTTGATAAGGTGGTTAGGTGGATATATGGACATATGGATGGATGGTTGGTTGGTGGGATGGATGGACTGATGGATGGATGATTGGATGGATGGATGGATGGATGGATGGATGGATGGATGGATGGTTGATAAGGTGGTTAGGTGGGTAGAGGGACATACAGATGAATGTTTGGATGGATGGATGGATGGATGGATGGATGGATGGATGGATGATAATGTGAATGAGTGGAAGGATGCACACATGGATGGATGGATGGATGAATGATAATGTGGTTAGGTGGATATATGGACATATGGATGGATGGTTGGTTGGTGGGATGGATGGATGGATGGATGAATGGATGGATGGATGGTTGATAAGGTGGTTAGGTGGGTAGAGGGACATACAGATGAATGTTTGGATGGATGGATGGATGGATGGATGGATGGATGGATGGATGGATGATAATGTGAATGAGTGGAAGGATGCACACATGGATGGATGGATGGATGAATGATAATGTGGTTAGGTGGATATATGGACATATGGATGGATGGTTGGTTGGTGGGATGGATGGATGGATGGATGAATGGATGGATGGATGGTTGATAAGGTGGTTAGGTGGGTAGAGGGACATACAGATGAATGGTTGAGTGGACGCAAGGGTGGATGGTAATGTGATTAGGTGCACAGATGGACACATGGATGGATGGGTGGGTGGCTGGATGGATAAACAGGATAAATAGTAGGATGACAGGAAACAGCCTCAAGTTGCGCCAGGGGAGGTTGAGGTTGGATCTTGGGAGCAATTTCTTCCCCAAAGGGCTGTGGGGCATTGGAACAGGCTGCCCAGGGCAGTGCTGGAGTCACCAGCCCTGGAGGGTTGGACAGACGGACATGAGGTTCTCAGGGACATGGTTTAATGCCAGAGCTGGGTTATGGTTAGACTCAATAATCTTCAGGGTTTCTTCCCACCAAAACGATTCTGCGATTCTCTGAATGGGTGAACAGATAAACGGATGGATGGACAGATGGCAGCGTGGATGGACAGATGGACAGGGAAGCAGCCCTCATCACCATTTCCCCCTGAACCCCGCTGTATCCCTGTTGTAAGAGATGAGTAAAAATTAAAGCAGGTCATGACAACACTCACCCAGCCCCAGGGTTAACCCCTGACTAACCAGGGCAGAACCCATGACACCTGGTGCATGACAACGTCAGCTGCCCCAGGGGCGACGGGGCCGTTCTCGGGGAGCCCGGCTGAGGTGTCACGGCTGATTCAGGTCCCCGTCAGCACGGAGACCATCAGCTCCGGGCAGCCGGGCTCTGCCTGGACCTGCACGAGCGAACACTCCCACGGCAGGTTTGACACGCTGCCAGCATCGCCGCGGTGGCCCTGGGGTGGGGACACCGAGAGGAGTCTTCTCCCCCACCATGTAGGGCTGGAGGGCTTTGCACAGCTCCAAACCCATCAAAACTACCTTAAAATAGGTAAAAAATAGCACGTATCACCCTTCTCCCACCAGCACCCTGCCTCTCCCCGAAACCAGCGCTTTGCTGCAAGCCCCAACGCAAATCCTTTAATTACAGGGTTCGTTAGGAGCCGGCCCCATGAAATGCCACCAGCATAGCAAGTGGGACCAGGTGGCCCAAGGTTGCTGGTGGTCACGCTTCTCGGACACCCCGAAACCCCCGCCCGCTCTGCCGGGGTCCAGCTGAACCTGCCGACCGGGTGGTTCAGCCTCTCCCGTGTGCCCCAGCTCCTTCCTCCTCCTCCTCCTCCTCCTCATTGGGGAGGAGGCCCCATCGGCGCCTCCCCGGCGTGCCGGGGCAGAGCTGCGTGCGAGCGAGGGAGCATCATGGCCGAGCGGCTGTCGGAGGAGAAAATCGCCGAATTCAAGGAGGCTTTTTCCCTTTTCGACCGCGATGGGGACGGTCGTATCACCACCAAGGAGTTGGGCACCGTGATGCGCTCGCTGGGGCAAAACCCCACGGAAGCGGAGCTGCAGGACATGGCGGTGGAGGTGGACACGGACGGCAGCGGCACCATCGACTTCCCCGAGTTCCTCTCGTTGATGGCGAGGAAGATGAGGGACACGGACAGCGAGGAGGAGATGCGCGAGGCTTTCCGCGTCTTCGATAAGGACGGCAATGGCTACATCAGCGCGGCGGAGCTGCGGCACATCATGACCAACCTGGGCGAGAAGCTGACGGACGAGGAGGTGGACGAGATGATCAAGGAGGCCGACTTCAATGATGACGGCCAGGTCAACTACGAGGAGTTCGTGAGGATGATGACGGAGAAGTGAGGTTCCCCCAACACCCACTTCCAACTCCCAACCTGCAGGTAAATCCCTGGGATGCGTCTTCGTGCCCGACATCCATGAAAAGCCCCAGACCAAAGGGGTCCAACCCACCCATTGCAATGGCCACCCCAAATCTTTCATCTCCCCCATCCCAACCACTTCCCGCCCTGCAACTTGTTGGAAAAAAATCAATGTTCATGGCGTTTTTTACAATTTTTCCTTGATTTCTTCATAGGGAACAGAGGTCACGGTGGCCACCAGCCCCTCTCTGTCTTTTTTTGCCATCCTAGGTTGGAAATATCCTCTTTTATCCCAACCAGAGCATCACCAGCAAGTATCTGCGTTGGATACAGGCAACTCACCTGGTAGGATGGGGCTGTGTGTGCAGATGGACCTGGGGGGGTTCCTCTCTGCTGCATCCCCAATGTGACACACCTCTCAAGTCCATAGAGGTTCCGATGGCGACCACACGTCCCTCAACACCTTGTTGAGTCCAATAAAGAAATGTCCCCCCATGTCCTGGTGGCTGCCAGTGCTTCATTCAGCGTCTCTTTGGGGGTCCTCGCTTAAAAAGCAACCCCCCCCAAATCAAGGATATCAGCACAAACCTGGCCAGGGTCAAGCCCCACACCATCCCCATCCTCTTCCTCACCCATCCTGTTTCCCTACAAGCTGGAAAGATTCTCCCTGTGGGTGCAGCCTCTTGGGTTGTGGCCACCCCCCCACCCCAAATTCCCATCGCTTTTGGGGTCTCCTGTCTGCACCCCCAGGGTGTTGGGGGCCCTTTTCTCCTCCCCCATCAAGCTAAGCAGAGATTTGGCAGCTGGATTTAGCCCTAATCCCCATCCCAAAGATAAATCAACCAGGATTCACCTTTCCTGGCCGTAATCCACCCCGTGACTCAGTTTCCCCACAAAGAGGGTGAAATCAAATTGCAGCAGCCCTCCCACCCCCGGGCTGGGATGATTCCCTACATGCAGAAATTAATTACAATGGGTCTTATTAATGCTCAGTCACTAACGAGCCAAGGGGAGGTGGAGTGAGGAGGATGTAGCTGGGGACATGGTGGCTCCGGGGATGTTCGAGCCACCATGAGGACTTCAGGTTGGTCATGAGGAGGAATTGTTGGCCCTGAGGGTGGTGAGAGCCTGGCCCAGGTTGGCCAGAGAGGCGGTGGATGAACCATCCCTGGAGACATCCCAGGCCAGGCTGGACGGGGCTCTGAGCAACCTGAGCTGGTGAAGATGTCCCTGCTCATGGCAGGAGGGAACTGGGGGACCTTTGAAGGTCCCTTCCAACCCCAAAATATTCCATGATTCTACGACTCGATGCCTTCACCCCCCACCTCCAGCCCATCCCCAGCAGCGGGATCTTTGCCAACCCCAGTTGTTTTCCCAGCGCTGGGAAAACCAGGCAGGTTCCCACACGCCGGGTGGTGGAGCCGAGCACACCCACGCTCATCCCATCCCAACCACGGTCCCCAGCACCATCACCACGCGCTGCCCTCTTGCTCGCACACCCAACCTACCCGCAGCTCTGCGGGACACAAAAATGGGGCAAAACCCAGCAAAATAAAGCCTCAAATCCAGCAAAATCAAGACAAGCAAAGAGACCATCCCACTCACTAAAATTATACTCTGTCCCCTCTCCAAGTGATTATTTACTAACACCACGTTTCAGCGCAAAGCCGTAGCCTGTATTTTTAGGCTTGACCTTTTCTCCTTCTATTCCAGGGTTGTTTAATTACCAGAGTTATTTTCTTCACGCCATTTATCCTGAGCTGTGTTTATCTTAACAATGATCTTTAACGGGAGCTTGGACCCTGGCCACAAACGGCCCCGTCAGCCGCGGCACCGGCCAGAGACTCAAGTTTATTTGTACGTTTGCACCAGACACATTTGCCTGTTTCTCCCCTATTTTGATGCTCAGGAAGGTTTGTCTTGGCGTCCCTCAGGATGGACAGACAGATGGTGTCTCCCACCTTGCGGGGCAGATCCATGACTCACAGGGTGGTTTGGTTAATGACTAAATTAACTGAGCAGGTACAGGAGATGCACTTGGTATCTGGGAGGTTGAGGGGGTTCCATGAAGGATGGAAAGTGGGGGAATGGGGTGGTAAGGGAGACACCAGTCATTTCCACCCCAAAATCTGGTCAGGATGGTCCCCTGCACCTGGGGATGGAGGTTGCAGGATGGGACCTGGGGTAGGGGGTCACCTGGGATGGGTCTTGGGAGATCATCTAGGCTAGGAGTTGTTTTAGGTGTCACCTAGGATAGGTTCTAGGGGGACCATCTAGGCTAGGAGTTGTTTTAGGTGTCACCTAGGATAGGTTCTAGGGGGATCATCTAGGCTAGGACTTGGGTTGGGGGACACCTAGGATGGGTTCTGGGGGATTATCTAGGCCAGGACGTGGGTTAGGTGTCACCTAGGATGGGTTCTAGGGGATCATCTAGGCTAGGAGTTGGGTTAGGGGTCACCTAGGATGGGTTCTGGGGGATCATCTAGGCTAGGAGTTGGGTTAGGTGTCACCTAGGATGGGTTCTAGGGGATCATCTAGGCTACAGTTGGGTTAGGTGTCACCTAGGATGGGTTCTGGGGGATCATCTAGGCTAGGAGTTGGGTTAGGGGTCACCTGGAATGGGTCCTGAGCGATCATCTAGTCTGGGACTTGAGGTAGGATCACTTGGGATGGGTCCTGGGAGATCATCTAGTCCAGGGCCTGGAGGATCCCTTGAGATAAGACCTGGGAGTCATATAAGATGGGACCTGGGGGAGTTGTCACATGGGATGGGATGTGTGGAACCATCTATGATGGAGCTTGGGGGATTATCTCCAGTGAAGCCTGGGAGATCCCTTGAGAAAAGACCTGGATGATCATCTAAAATGAGACCTGGAGAGGGTGAGAAGATGTCTCCTGGGATGACACACAGGAGATGACTGAGGATGGGACTCGGAGGATCACCTGGGGATCATGATGGGATTTGGTGGATCATGTAGGATAGGATATCAGAGGCCATCTGAGACCTGAGCATGGGGGCCATATGGGGTGAGCAGATGAGGCATCACTTAGGTTGGACCACCCACCTGGAGTGGGACCTTGGAGTTCATCTAGATGGGACATGAAGGTTCCTATAGGATGGGGCCTGGAGAATCCTTTGGGATGGGATGTGGGGGGATCTCCTCGATCCAGACACCACTCCAGATCCCATCTCCACCGTTGGCCAACCATCTTCCACCACCTTTCCATGTATTTTCCTCCAACCTTTCCAACAAAAAGCCACTGAGGGCTCCAACATCAGCACCATCCAAAACCAGGGGCACAAGCGTAACCCCCCATTGCTCCCCGCTCCCAGTTCTGCTCCTTCTGGACACAGTTTTTCTCTAAAACGACACTTTTTAGGACAACAGCAGCTCATCACCCACCATGGGAGACCAGAGATACTTCTGCTCCACAGATTCACCTCGCTTGGAGGAGACACTCAAGATCATCAATTCCAACCATAAGTTGTTGCTGAATCGGTCGCAAATTCTCCCCAATTTTTTGTTGTTTTACCAAAACCCAGGACATTTTAATAACATTTCAACGAGCTTTAAAACCACATTAACTAAACATCGGGGGGAGACAACATTGAAACCGCGCAAGAGGGACCAAGGAGCTTTTCTGAGCCCACCTAAAGGATGTGGAGAAGAAGGGCAGGATATTTTTCCCTATTTTTCCTATTTTTTCTGTATTTTCCCCAATTTTCCCCCATCCCACAGCCCCTCCCGGGGCCTCAGCATCTTGTCTCCTCCCCGGCTATAATTCTGTTCTTAAGCAAACATGACGTGTTGCCCAGGAAATGTTGCCGCCCGAGGGATGCGGAGGCCCCTTGAAACCCATCAACATTGGGGAAACAAAGGGATCTTTGCAGTGGGATTGATCCGGGTTGGGGAGGCCGGGGGGGGAAATAACTGAACCAGCCACCCAGTAAAATAAAAGCACCTTTGCAAAGGCACCTTTTCAATATTTAGTTGGGAAAAGTGTTTTGGTTCTCAGAAGTGGGTTTTGAACTTGTTTTAAAGGGCTTTTTCTCGCTGATTGATTTTCTGCTTTCAGAAGGAGAAATCGCTGGGGGGGGGGGATTGGAAATGTAAAAGGAAATGAAATAAGATGAAATAAAATAAAAGGAAATAAAATAAAAAAATCAAATCAAATCAAATATAAAATAAAGCAAAATAAAATGAAATTTTTAAAAGGAAAACAAATTCAAAATAAAATACAATTAAATTTAATTTTTAAAATGAAATGAAATGAAATAAAATAAGAAAAGAAAGAAAAGAAAAAAGAAAAGAAAAAGAAAAGAGAAAAGAAAAGAAAAGAAAAGAAAAGAAGAAAAAAGAAAAGAAAAGAAAAGAAAAGAAAAGAAAAGAAAAGAAAAGAAAAGAGAAGAAAAGAAAAGAGAAGAAAAGAAAAGAAAAGAAAAGAAAAGAAAAGAAAAGAAAAGAAAAGAAAAGAAAAGAAAAGAAAAGAAAAGAAAAGAAAAGAAAAGAAAAGAAAAGAAAAGAAAAGAAAAGAAAAAAAGAAAAGAAAATAAAAGAAAGGAAAAGAAAAGAAAAGAAAAGAAAAGAAAGAAAAGAAAAGAAAAGAAAAGAAAGAAAAGAAAAGAAAAGAAGAAAAGAAAAGAAGAAAAGAAAAGAAGAAAAGAAAAGAAAAGAAAAGAAGAAAAGAAAAGAAAAGAAAGAAAAGAAAAGAAAAGAAGAAAAGAAAAGAAGAAAAGAAAAGAAAAGAAAAGAAAAGAAAAAAAAGAAAAGATAAAGCAAAATAAAACGAAATTTTTAAAAGTAAAATAAAATCAAAATAAAATACAATTAAATTTAATGTAATTTAAAATAAAATAAAATAAAATAAAATAATAAAATAAGCACAAAGTGCCCCATGACCGGGCAGCCCGTATGGAGCAGGACAGGGCAGGGGATGGACAAGAAGATGCTGAACAGAACCATTTGGGTTCAGATCCAGCACCGAGCCCAAGGTTGCGCCAAATGGGGAATTACTTTGGGGCAAAGTGCCTGAATTTTGGACCAGAATGGTTGATTTTACCCTTTTTTTGTATTAAGCCTCTTTGTGGGACCACAAGTGGGACTACGAGTACCTTTCAATGCAGACGGCCAGGAGCATCCAAGGGGACACGTGGGACAAGGAGGTGGAGACGAGTAGGAGAAGGAGGGGGACAAATGGTACCAGGAGACCAACAAGACCAGGAGAGGGAAACAAATGAGGCCAGGAGTTGGGGACGAGAGTGACCAAGACACAGGGCCAGGAGTTGGGGACAAGAAGAACCAGGAGAGGGCAAAAATGTGGCCGAAAGATGGAAGAAGTGGGATCAGGAGACAGGGAAAAGTAGAACCAGGAGATGGAGATAAATTGGACTAGAAGAGACCGGTGGGACAAGGACAAGCGGGACCAAGAGCTGGAGACAAGTTGGATCAAGAGGAAAGACCAGTAGGACCAGGAGGGGAGACCAGGGGACAAGTGGAAACAACAGAGACAAGTTGGACCAGGAGGAGGAAGCAGCAGGACCAGGGGACAAGGACAAGAGGGACCAGGACATAAGGACAAGAGGGACCGAGACTTAAGGACAAGCCTTTAGGCTGGAGATAAGTGGGAGCAGGAGAGAAGTGGGACATGAGAAACGGACCAGAACTAAGAGACGGGGACAAAGGTGATCAAAAGAGGGGCATTAGATGATCCAAGAGCTGCTCCAATGCCCCGTGAGCCACTGCAAGAAGGGGGACAGGTCACCAGCCCCCCATCTCATGTCCTCAACATTCCCAAGGCTCAACATAAAGCCCCAGGGGATTTCACGAAGACACTTGGGGCTCCTCATGGGGACACCAGGAGCCTTCAGCTGCCACCACATCTCACAAGATTCCTCTCCCCCCAAGTTTCTCAAGTTCAAGTTATCAAAATAAGCCCCCGGAGGTGGGTCAAGGTTGAAATACAACCAACCACTGACCCCAGATGCTCCTCCATGGCTGGGTTTCAGCATCGAAGGGTGGGCAGATGTGGCTCCAGCCCAGTCAGCTGGTGGGGGATTAAATCAGACAAGGTCTTTGGAGGCACCAGGAGGGTTTCCCAGACCTCCCAAGGGACTCTGAGTCCCCCAGGAGCTGGATGAGGACCTGCAGCACTCAACATGGTGACCATCAACCTTCAAGAGATGTTTGCGACCATTTGCACCGCGAGATTCGTCTTTCTCCACTCGGAAAGTCAGGCATCCATCCCCACAAGGGTTAACTGCAATCGGAGCCGCTTCATTTTCCATCCCCGCAGTGCAGGAGCCGTCGTCTTGTTGGGGTTTTAACGAGAAATTAATAGCACCATGACCTCAGCCACCACGTACGCGGCCCCGCTCACCAGCGCGCCGGCAGCCCCGCGTAACCACAGCCCCACCGGATCCCAGCCAGAGCAGATTTGGGGGGGGTTTCTCCCTATCTTTCCCCCTGGGATAGGCAGGAGGATGGTGCTAGAGCTCTATAAATCACCCCCAGAGATAACTAAACAATAAAAATCCCCCATCCCCACCTCCACGGTTTGAGAACCCAGCACCTTTCCTCCTTTATAGCTTAAAAAAACCCTTAATTTCCCTCTTTGGTCCACACTAAACCCAAATCAGCCCTTGCAAGAAAAATACCCCGAAGAAAAGTGAGCCCAGACAAAGCCAAAAATAAAGAACTAAATGCTTTGCAATCCCTCCAACTCTATTTTTTGCCCTATTTTCATCCCATCCAGGGAGATACAACCTGCCCTGTATTTCCTATCTCCCCCCAGCCCACCTGGGTTTGCACAGGGGGACTCACGATGCCTTTAATCCATGAAAAACCGCCCGGGCTTGTTTTGGGGAGGAGATTTTTAAAGCTTTTGTAGGATTTGTCTTTCTCACGCGAAAATGTGGCTGTGGCGGACTCAGCTGGTGAAAGATTCCCCGCTGCCCAGGGAGGTTTTGCTGTATTTCCTGGGAGGAGCAGCACCGCCAAGCGGCACCGCGGTGGGGAGAGGCTCCCGCAAACCCCCGCCGCCACCAAACCTGCAGGTTTTGGAAGCTTTTTCACACTCCCATCGCAAATCGGTGCCAAAAATCACCTTCCCAAGGTGTCTTTTCCCAACTAGTCCATGAGCGGGTTGAGCTTCTTCCCGGCTTTCAGCAAGATGTGGGAGGCATCCCTGGAAAACAAGGACTAAAATTTGGGGGGCAACGGGAGGTTTATTTTTCATCATTTTAGCAGCCTCTAAAAAGACCTGAGAAGCTTGTGAGCACTATAAAAACAAGCCTATTTTTATACAGTCGTAGAATGGTTTGGGTTGAAGGGACCTTCAAAGCTCATCCAGTGCCCCCCTGCCATGAGCAGGGACATCTTCAGCAGCTCAGGTTGCTCAGAGCCCCATCCAGCCTGGCCTGGGATGTCTCCAGGGATGGTTCATCCACCACCTCTCTGGCCAACCTGGGCCAGGCTCTCACCACCCTCAGGGCCAACAATTTCCTCCTCATGTCTGGATGGCATCCCATCCCTCTAGCAAATTGACCGCATCACTCAGCTTGGTGTCATCTGCTAGCTTGCTGAGGGTGCACTCAACCCCACCATCTACATCACTGCTGAAGATACTACATAATATTGGTCTTAGCACAGACACTTGAGGGACACCACTCGCAAATCTTCATGTCCAGAAGAAGCTACGAAGTTGGTGAAGAGTTTGGAGGGGAAGCCATATGAGGAGCGGCTGAAGTCACTGGGTTTGTTCAGCCTGGAGAAGAGGAGACTGAGGGGAGATCTCATGGTGGCTGCAGCTTCATCACAAGGGGAGCAGGATGGACAGACATCGAACTCTTTAGTGACCAGTGACAGAACCCAGGGAATGGCAGGAAGATGTGCCAGGGGAGGGTCAGTTGGACATGAGGAAAAGGTTCTTCACCCAGAGGTGCTGGACACTGAACAGGCTCCCCAGGGAGGTGTCACGGCCACAACCTGACAGTGTTCAAGAAGAGACTGGAAACGTCCTCAGACACACAGTGTGACCTGTGGAGTGTCCTGTGCAGGGACAGGAGTTGGACTCGATGAGCCTCATGGGTCCCTTCCAACTCAGGACATTCTGTGATTCTATGATTCATTCATTACTGGTTTCCACTTAGACATTGAACAATTGACTATAATTCCTTGGATATGGCCAACCAGGGCTGGTTCATCCTCAGGCGCGTTATTTCATAGAATCATTTGGCTGGAAAAGACCTTTAAGAACATTGAGTGCAACCATTAACCCAACACTGCTAAACCATGTCCCTGAGAACCTCATCCATGCATCTTTTAAATCCCTTCAGGGATGGTGACCCCACCACGTCCCTGCACAGCCTGTTCCAATGCTCGATAACCGTTGTGGTGAAGATGCACAGGTCCATAAAGCCATGGGCTCACCCTCTGCCTGCCCACAGCACCGTTCCAATTAGAGGTGAGGCTGACGAGGTGAGTGGAGCTCACAGGGACCCCACATAGACCCCACATCCCAACTGCAGCCATATGTGGAATAAACAAAGTCAAGCACAGATGAAACCTTTCGGAGTGAGTCTTCATCATGAATAACACACTAACCCATTTGCACCTTCCCAAACCTTATCATCATGACATGCTAGAAACCATTAAAAATCAGACAATTATGTAGAAATACTAATAGCATCTTCATGGCATGCTGTACCATTTCCAAACAGAGGTCAATGCTTTGTGAACCTGGTGTCTTGGTGCCTAAATCCAGAGAAGCATCAGGATATCACAGTTATAGGGTACCTACCAAAGCACAAGCTGCACCTGAGCTCTTGGGTGAAAAAGTGAGTTGATTTGGGTGTTCTCTTTGCAGGACACATGAGGTTTTTGTCCCTGGTGGCATGTAGGGAGATGTGGTTAACTCACAGCATGGGCAAACCTGAAGGTGTCGTGCAGAAGTAGTCAAGGTTTCCAGAAATCAGCAGGGTTTTTCATTCCTTTATGCTTTGCTACCTTGCTATGGATTTAGGTGCTGGATTTATTCTTGAAAATAACACCTTTGGACTTGAAGATTCCAATTTCAAAATAATTGGTGCTCCAGCCACCTCCAGGCCAAGGAATGGGACATTCAGCAGCCTCTGGGCTGCCCAAGGCTGGACCTCAAGCAAACGCAAGTCAACAGAGACCTGCTCCTGCTCATCTTCCTGCAAGTGCCTACAAGATGGAATCATAGAACCATTTTGGTTGGAAAAGCTCCTCAAGATCATTAAGTCCAACCATTAACCCACCCCTGGCACTGCCCCATGTCCCTGAGAACCTCATGTCCGTCTGTCCAACCCTCCAGGGATGGTGACTCCAGCACTGCCCTGGGCAGCCTGTTCCAATGCCCCACAGCCCTTTGGGGGAGAATTTGTTCCCCAGATCCAACCTCACCCTCCCCTGGTGCAACGTGAGGCCGTTGCTTGTTCCCCTGAAGAAAGGAGGGAAGTGATGAACAGGGTATGTGAAAGCCCAGTAAATACTCAAGGTCTTCAGTGTTTGACTGTTGTGGGGGTGTTTTTTAAATCATGAGGTGCAACAGATACTTCATGCTCAAGCTTGCCCTAAACATGACACAACCACCATATTACTCATCTTCAGACACCACTTTCCAGAGGACACTGAGGTCTTTGTTTGCTGCTGCTCAGGTTAGGGCGGTTCTCTTGTACAAAGTCCCCAGAAGATATTAAAAAATGAAAAAACCAGCCCCATTTGTGTCCGATCTCTTCCCTTCTCCACTGCTTCTTTACACTGAGACTTGGAGAGCTGCAACCAAGGGCACAAATCCTTCCTTCGTGCCCCAAGGGGAAGGGTGGCTCCTCTCCGCCTCATCCAGGGAAAGCAACGGCTGCTGCCGTTACAAGGAGTTAATTCTTCAGCTCCACCAAGGTTTCTTCCAAGGCATCGGCTTCAGGAACACCTTGTTTTTTCTGGACAAACTTCACATAGTCGGAAAAAAGCTGCTGCCATCAAGCTTCCCGCTCGCAAGCCGATCTTAAGAAGCCCGGCCAGCAGCAACCAGCAGAACCCAGGAGCAAGGCTGACTGTCTGAAAGACGATTCTCATGGATGAAAGCAAAGCTCTGTTCTCACACAGGCTTCTCGGAAGCGGTGGGTTCACTTCAGACTGTTCCTGGACCCGTAGCAAAGCTGGTGGTGCAGGAAGGACCAACCAAGATGATCTGAGGTTGGAACAGCTCTGCTGGGAGGACAAGCTGAGAGTTGGGGTGTTCAGCTGGAGAACAGAAACTCTGGGGAGACCTTAGTGCGGCCTTTCAGTGCTTAAAAGAAGCCCATAAGAAAGATGGGGACAGACTTTTGAGCAGAGCCTGATGCAATAGGACAAGGGGTGATGGTTTTAAACTAAAGGAGAGAGATTCAGGCCGGACATGAGGAAGAAATTGTTGTACCTGAGGGTGGTGAGAGCCTGGCCCAGGTTGGCCAGAGAGGTGGTGGATGAACCATCCCTGGAGACATCCCAGGCCAGGCTGGACGGGGCTCTGAGCACCCTGAGCTGGTGCAGATGTCCCTGCTCATGGCAGGGGTGGGATGGGGGAGCTTCGAGGGTCCCTTCAACCCAAACTATTCAATGATTCTATAAAAGGAAACACATAGGAAAGGAGAGGTGGCCCAAAATGCTCCACAGGCTTCGCAAACTGGTCGGGTGGGTTTGGGTTTGTTTGTGCTGGGTTCATGCCCTGATTTGACATTCGGATTAAAGGCTGAAGGAAGTCAAATAATAGCCAGAACCTGACATAAAAATTAAGTAGAAGGGGTAACCCAAGCAGAGTCAGGCAAGGAGTTTCACTTAATAACACCCCTGATTCAGCCTCTTTCATTCCCTACAATCCCTAAACTCTTTACAAACCTGCAGGTCCTTTGGCTGCCATTGAAACAGCAAAGGCACCCAGTCCACATAAAATAAGTGTGAACTGGGATCTCCATGGTTTTTTAACCCATACCTGAGAGAAGTGAACCCTACGTGGCCAGAGGGCACATGACACAGGTGAGATACATAAAGCTTCCAGTAGATAAGGTCCTCTTAGAGAAACATAGAATCGTTTTGGTTGGGAAAGACCTTTAAGATCATCAGGTCCAACTGTTAACTCACCCCTGTCCCTGTCCCATGTCCCTGAGAAGCTCATGTCTGTCTGTCCAACCCTCCAGGGATGGTGACTCCAGCACTGCCCTGGGCAGCCTGTTCCAATGCCCCACAGCCCTTTGGGGAAGAAATTGTTCCCCACATCCAACCTCAACCTCCCCTGGCGCAACTTGAGGCCGTTTCCTCTGCTCCTGGCGCTTGTTCCTGGGGAGCAGAGCCCGACCCCCCTGGCTCCAAGCTCCTTTCAGGCAGTTCAGAGATCAGAAGGTCTCCCCTCAGCTCCTGTTCTCCAGCTGAACCCCCCAGGTCCCTCAGCCGCTCCATCACACTTGTGCTCCAGCCCCTCACCAGCTCCGTTCCCTTCTCTCCACTCGCTCCAGCACCCCAAGGGCTTTCGTGAGCCCTCCTGTGACTTGAGTGCCCCTGGTGCCACCATTTTGTGTGCTGAGATGATCCCGCCACCCCCTGGGGCCGCCATCTGGGCAGGAACAACCCCAGGTTCCAGTATCGGTTGGGAAATTACATATTAGAGAGCAGTGTAGGGGAAAGGGACCTGGGGGTCCTGGTGGACAACAGGATGACCATGAGCCAGCACTGGGCCCTTGTGGCCAAGAAGGCCAATGGCATCCTGGGATGTATTAGAAGGGGGGTGGTTAGTAGATCGAGAGAGGTCCTCCTTCCCCTCTACTCTGCCCTGGTGAGACCCCATCTGGAATATCGTGTCCAGTTCTGGGCCCCTCAGTTCCAGCAGGACAGGGAACTGCTGGAGAGGGTCCAGCGTAGGGCAACAAAGATGATTAAGGGAGTGGAGCACCTCCCTTATGAAGAAAGGCTGAGGGAGCTGGGGCTCTTTAGTTTGGAGAAGAGGAGACTGAGGGGTGACCTTATTAATGTTTATAAATATATAAAGGGTGAGTGCCATGAGGATGGAGCCAGGCTCTTCTCGGTGGCAAACAATGATAGGACAAGGGGCAATGGGATCAAGCTGGAACACAAGAGGTTCCACTTAAATTTGAGAAAAAACTTCTTCTCAGTAAGGGTGACAGACACTGGAACAGGCTGCCCAGGGGGGTTGTGGAGTCTCCTTCTCTGGAGACATTCAAGACCCACCTGGACATGTTCCTGTGCAACCTCACCTGGGCGTTCCTGCTCCAGCAGGGGGATTGGACTAGATGATCTTTTGAGGTCCCTTCCAATCCCAAACATACTGTGATACTGTGATACTGTGATCTTGAGCCCTGAGGTGACTCTGGTGCCCCTGGGGCCACCATTTTGTGCACTGAGCTGAGGGGCCCAGAACTGCCCCAGGATTGGCGGTTTGGCCTTCCCAGGTCCCAGCACAGGGACGGTCACTGCCCTGGGCCTGCTGGCCACACCAGTGCTGGCACCAGCCAGAATGCTGGTGGCCTCTTGGCCACCTGGGCACACACTGGCTCATGTTCAGCCGCTGGCACCAACACCCCCAGCTCCTTTTCCAGCCGCTCTTCCCCAGCTGCAGCGTCCATGGGGTTGTTGTGACCCAAGTGCAGAGCCCAGCCCTTGGCCTTGTTGAACTTCAGACAACTGGCTTCTTGAGACCTTCTTATACAAGAAACAAAATACAACCAGTGCAAAAATAAGCAGGGTGATTTCACGGGGGGCAGCCACAACTGCCTTTCCCAACCTGTACCTGTGATGTGATGATGGAATGAGTAGGCACAGCTTAATTAGATACAGAACAACATGTCCACGGCCTCTGGGATGGCTGCAGTGATTCCCAGATATCCAGACTATATCTGCAGCAAGGACGATGCCACTGCTTGTGTAGTAACTGCTCACTGCCACAAAAATCACAGTTTGAGATACTAAGAGAAGCCAACACATCGCATGGGTTTAATTTGGCATCTACTTTGCCTTTACTCCGAGCTGTAAAACACTTCACAACCAGCTGAGAAATCCCTGCAGGATTAAAAGAACCGAAGGCTGGACGGGCTGGATAAACGATTGAAAATAATCTCAAATTTCACTTGTAGTTTAGAAACCCACAAACACACAAATAAACACCCGTCACACCATCAACAGGCATGACATGGTTTAAAACCATCACTTGCCTCGGTACCACGGCACACTGGTGAATGACTCGGGTGTTGGTTTTTAGCTTGTTGGCTCCCCAAGGACTTTCCTAGAACATTTTTCCCTCCAGACACGGATGCTCCATGTGGATATCTTAAGAAAGTGGCTACTGAACGATTCTGAATATTGCCACCACATCAGAGGTGCTTTAGCTGTCTTGGTAAGTCCTATGTGGACGCACACATTGATCAGCACGACCTCTTAAAAGAGATTAAAGAATAAAATAACCAAACTTTAAGACCTACCAGAGAGGTGACCTAAAAGAGAAGGGGAAAAATATGAAGATGATGTCAATAGGAACTTGTAATTTTATTCTCAGTTATTCAAGGTGTCATTTGTTTTTACACTGGAAACTTCTTTAGCATTTCATTATTCCACCAGTTTAAGCAATGTTAAAACTAGAAACCTAACAAGGGATTGGAATTTGCACCAAGAGGGAAGGTTTTTCACCCCAGATTACCAAAAGGTGCACTTTCCTAATACATATTGATCTCTAAGGACATGCATGTTGGGCAGAGGAAGCTTTTCTTGTAAGACACAATACAAAACCTTTATCCGATCAATCACAGGGATGAATCCCACAATAAACACCTCTAGGGCTTCCCTGAGCTTCTTAGTAATTTCACCTTTCCAATACTTTAAACACAAAAATCAGAATTATAAAGAGACAATCTCCCAAAGAGCAGGATCTTGACAATTCTTCTGTCCTGTCCTATATGACACAGCACAGCAAACAAACAAACAAACAAAGGGGTGTGAGGGGGAACAAACAAACAAGTGATTTGCTGGTCACTATTAAAGTGCATTCAGCTCCGCCTCAGCTCTTCAACCCTGTTTTATTTTATTTTCATTGTATTTTATTATTTTCCCTGTCCCCGCTGAGGCTGAGCCCCATTGTGCTGGCTGGGGAGCAGGAGGTCTTGCAGGCGACAGATAAGTGGTCATTTGCTCTCAAGCATTAATTCACAGCATGAAGAACGTTGAGAGCCCTGAATTAGCTCCGTGCCGCATTAGATAGCGGATTTTTTAATCTTTGCTGTCATTCATAGGAGGAATTTGCTCACATCACAGTGATAAGACTCTCCACGGGGACATCAGGGAGCTCCATCCCCTCGGTACCACGTATCCCGTAGGTTACTGCACTCAGACAACACGTAACGTCTCATCTGGAAGGCAGATGACAATTTTGCCTCTGCTCATACAAATGTCACCCTGAAGGGTGAAATCGCCGATGGACAAAGCTGCAGTCGCACCTGCTGAAGCCAAAGGATTCCAGCACACGGCTCAGGGCTGGATCCCACTGCCAACCTCTGGAGAGGCTCCAGCGTTGAGCGAGAAACTCAAAACAGGGTAAAAAAGGAAAATAAAAGTCTCAAAACCCAAGGTAAAGCCTTTCACGGGTGGGTAGACACCTCTGGGATGTGGCCTCAACAGACTTTGGGCGTCATCGGGCAGCAGCTCGGCCACTTATTGCACATAAAACCAGCCGAGTGTGGCCACAGCAGCTCAGAGCAAGCGGAGAAGTATTGTTTGGGACCAGCCACCTTGGACGTGCACAGAGACCTGCTTAGGCTTGAAAGCTAGACATGGTGACATCCTAGAGGAACATTACAGTAAGAGCTGGGTCACCTTCAGCGAGAAAAAGCCACCTCTGACCTGGTAGCAGTTTGTCCTCGCTGCTGGTGTTGAGCCAAAGCCTGTTGACGCTCATGGCAAGTCAATAACCGGTTACAGTGCCTCTAATTAGTCCTGGGCTTGCTGGGGACTTAATTTGCCTCCAACTAGAGCATGTGGGTCTCTCAAGCCTCGTCCCTTGGCATTAAGCTGTCGTCACTTGAGCTATTAACGCTGAGGTGGGATCCAGGGCTCCCATCACGGAAACACAGATGTCTGGATCCGAGGGCATCACCTCTAAATCCCTTTGCAGCCAGCAGAGACAGGCGCTCCCCAGGAATATTGTGTCATCCCAGCGCGGGCATCTAAAACAGGACAGATGAATCACGCTCCAGAAGTATTTATTTCCCTTCACTGACTGCAAAGGGAGCCTGGCGAGATCGTACGGGGATGCCTTTAAGCTAGAGACAGATAAAATTAGGCGAGATTAATCCCTCTCAAAGAGCGTTACAGCCTCAAACATAGTGACAGTCTAACAGATCACCCCAGGAGAGGTTACAATTTTAAGCCAGTGCTATTGAGTCTGCCAGTGATGAAGAGGAAGGGCTGTGCAGTGCTGCCTCGTAAATACTATTTACACCAGTTCGCTTAAATTAAAAGGAGTTTCTTGGGGGGGAGGTAGAAGAGAAAGAGACAGATAATTCATACTGCAGGAGCTAAAGATACCGTCCTTCCTGGCCACCTTCGCCCTTGTCAGTTGTAGGACAGGTACTGGATTAATCGCGGAGGAATATTTAGCTTGGCGATCTTCTCCAGCGCTCGCTGCCCGGCAGCTTTCCTCACCGTAACTCTGCAGAGCTGCGACAAACTCAGAGGCGTTTCTAAAAGGAGAAAAGAGGATCCAAAGTTAGAGCTGCAGCTCAGCAGATGGCTGATCTTCCCACAGAGCACGGACCTCCCACAAGGGTGACACCTGGCGTCGTCCCCGCCGTGAACGCAAACCTGGATCTGCTTGCGAGTGTTTAACCTCCCACAGCAGCCCAGGGACGGGCTTTCGTACCAGCACTGGTGTGGCCAGCAAGCCCAGGACAGTGACCGTCCCTGTGCTGGGACCTGGGGAGGACAAACCCCCAATCCTGGGGGCAGTTTTGGGCCCCTCACGCCAAGAAAGGCCTTGAGGTGCTGAAGCGAGTGGAGAGAAGGGAACGGAGCTGGTGAGGGGCTGGAGCACAAGTGTGATGGAGCGGCTGAGGGACCTGAGGGGTTCAGCTGGAGAACAGGAGCTGAGGGGAGACCTTCTGATCTCTGAACTGCCTGAAAGGAGCTTGGAGCCAGGGGGGTCGGGCTCTGCTCCCCAGGAACAAGCACCAGGAGCAGAGGAAATGGCCTCAAGTTGCGCCAGGGGAGGTTGAGGTTGGATGTGGGAACAATTTCTTCCCCAAAGGGCTGTGGGGCATTGGAACAGGCTGCCCAGGGCAGTGCTGGAGTCACCATCCCTGGAGGGTTGGACAGACGGACATGAGGTTCTCAAGGACATGGGGTAGTGCCAGTGTTGGGCTAATGGTTGGATTCCATGATCTTAAAGGTCTCTTCTAACCAAAATGATTCTATGGTCTTGAAAGGTCCTTCCAACCCAAACCACTCTATGATTCTCGGATTTTTAGGATCACCCAGTGCAGCAGCAGTTTGCAAATGCCCAGAAGGGTTTGTGAATTACTGCTCTGAGGTCCTTTACGGGTAACCAAGACAAAGGTTGATTTAAAGCCATCCTCAAACCTCAGTCAAATGTCTCCTCCAAAATCAGACAGCCAGCACAGCTAAAGTTTAACACATTCCCTTCCCCAAATGAAATTAGTTTTCAACCAGGGAATTTCTTTGACCTGACTTAACGCATCAAAGCATAAATGCTGATGCTAACACATGAGAGGGACCTGAATTCAGGAAGGACACGATTTGGACCATCTTACCACTGTCATTCAACCACAATTAAGCAGAGCTATAGCCCACAGCCAGCTGGCGTACGTGTGCCACCAACAACTCTGCACCTTTACAGGAAGATGATCAGGGATATAAAAATCAAAGCGGATCAAGAACCATGACGTGGTGCATTGGAGTCAGCAGTCACCAAATCTCCGGGGCAGGGGATCGTATCTCACTTACTTTCATAGTACTCAAAGCACTTTGCTGTGGGACTGCTGCTCCAGGTGTAATCCGACGGCTTCTTCCCTCGGTTGTCCCTTGCGTAAATGTTTCCTCCAAATTCAATCAGCATCTCCACCAGATCCACGTTTTTCACTTTGGCCGCGTGGTGGAGGGCTGTCTCATGAAGTTTCGCAGCGTTCACGTTTGCCCCTGAGGCCAGAAAGAGAAAACCAAACCTGTTCATAAAAGCCTCACTTGACCCAAACGTAATGAGTTCGACCAGGGGAAAATAATCGCTGTTCAAACACACACAAGCAGCTGGAACGAGATCCAAACAAAACAGCACAAACAGGAAACCAAACTCCTGAACAAGTTCTCAGTGCTGGCAGCACGTGAGTTTTCTTCTCTGGTTTTGTGTTTTCCTTGCAGAGAAAGGATTTTAGTCCATGGTATTGAGTAAATGAGCCGCTGAGTGTGAAACTCAGGATTGCTTCCTGAATCTGTGCAGTCCAAAGCAAAGAGCCGTTCCCAGTCATCTCAATGGAACGTTCCCACTCAAGACAAACAGTGACAACTTTGCTAATTATTTTAACAGAAATACCCCAGACCCGTGAAATGTTGCAGCTCAGACACTAATGCAGGATCAAGGAGCTTTTTGCTAAGTTTGGCTTTTATAAGCTAACAGCAAAAGGTCCTTTCAATCCCTCCAAAAAGTCCTTGCATTTTATTCATAGTTTATTAATATCAATGGGCTTTTTCAGCAGAGGTGAGCTGAACTTCACTGAATTCAAACAATGGACTTTCAGATATGTGTAGCCACACTAAACTGTCCTTATAATTAATGAGGAGAAACGGGAATTTCTGGGGAATCAATTAACGGGTGTCCAAGACAGGGAACCCGAGAGGCTGGAAACAAACTAGCTCAGATGTGTAATTTTTATATCATTAACACTCAGTGAAATAAATCTCCTCCTTGTAAGTCCATGCAAGGAGAAGAACTCCAACTCCAAATTCCTCAAAAGGCAGCAGCAAGAAAATTGGGATGTGAAACCTGGAGTGCAGAACTTTGACTCGAACATCCAGCAAATTCATCTGGGCATAACACTAACCAGACGTCCCTGAGGAATGAGGTGATTTCACCGCTGGTTTTCTGTACAACGTCAAACTCAAACATCTCTCCCTCGCACCCATCCAAAAACACATGACGGTGCTACCAAAGCTGAACGTGCGTCCAGCAGTCGATGCCGCTTTTGGGAAGAAGCTGAAACTTTGTTCTAGGGGGAAAAAGTGGTTTGGATTTTAGTAAGAATCATAGAATCATTTTGGTTGGAAAAGATGGTCAAGACCATCAAGTCCAACCGTTACCCACCCCTGGCACTGCCCCATGTCCCTGAGAACCTCATCTGCATCTGTTCAACTGACTACAGCACTGCCCTGGGCAGCCTGTTCCAATGCCCCACAGCGCTTTGGGGAAGAAATTGTTCCCAGATCCAACCTCAACCTCCCCGGGCGCAACTTGAGGCCGTTTCTTTGTGTCCCTGTCTCCTCTCAGCTCCTGTTCTCCAGCTGAACCCCCCAGGTCCCTCAGCCGCTCCATCACACTTGTGCTCCAGCCCCTCACCAGCTCCGTTCCCTTCTCTCCACTCGCTCCAGCACCTCAAGGCCTTTCTTGGCGTGAGGGGCCCAAAACTGCCCCCAGGATTGGGGGTTTGGCCTCCCCAGGTCCCAGCACAGGGACGGTCACTGCCCTGGGCCTGCTGGCCACACCAGTGCTGGTACAAAGAGAACAGGAACATCACTGGGAACATCACAAACTGGATATCGACAAGCATAGGCTGAAAACGTGCTCAAACATTAAGCTTTGCTCATATAAAGGCCAAACCTTTCACCTTTGTCACCTACATTGTACCATGAATGGATAAATGAATAAGCCCTTCGACAAGAACGCTGCTGCAGAGCAGTGAGGGGAAACGCTGCTCACAGAGCCCATCTCCTGCCCACCCAGCAGCAAACCCCGCTGCTCCGTACCTGCCTTGAGCAGCAACTTTACACAGTCCAGGTGCTCCCGGGCACAGGCCACATGCAGGGGTGTCCCGAAATGGCAGTCGTGAGCCTCCAGGTTCGCGCCGACGTCGATGAGGAGCTGCACGCACTCTGAGCTACCTTTAGAAAGAGAAGAATTGCGTCAAAAGAAAGAATCCAGGTCAAACGAGAGCATATGGCATGCTGAGATCAGCTTGACAAACAGCCTGCTTAATATTTGGGGCGAGAGCTGCGAAATACAAATGCTTCTGAGCCAACATAATACACTGTAGGACCAAGAAGGAGAGCAGGACACAAGAAACAGTGTCACATCTGCACGGCACAGAGCTAGAGATAACAGGTCTTGCAAGGAGTCAAGTCAAACAAACCTGAATTTAAGGGTGTGCGCTGAATTATCTGTTGTTCATGGAGCTGCTTGTATTGCTGCTCCTGCCCTGGGTGGATTAGATCACCTTCAAGCCCACTCCAGCTTTACTTTTCTGATGCTAATAATGTGACTTAACAGAAAGCGGGCAGTCATCAGTGGGCCTTGGGAAAAAGGCTTAATGAGGAAAAACTAACCAAGAGCTCACATGTAATTACTTGTTTGACAAAAATTCCGTCTCCCACAGCTTTCACAGTCAAAGGGAAACTGTCCAGGACAGCATATAACAAAATGAGCGAAGGGGAGGAGAGAAGAGGTATCACATCTTACAGAGAGGAAACTGAGGCACAAAATGATTCAGAGATTTGGTCACGATCATGTAACGGGGACATCGTCGCGCTCACATCCCGGCTTTCCTGCTGGTGCAGCCATGCAAGCGTAAGTTCAGGGGAGGAATTAACACTCAGATAACCCCCTGTTGCTTCCCCCGCCCCTGCTGCTGTCACAGTCACCTTGACTCTCGCTCTTACTCCATAACCCAGATCCAAACGTCCAGGACAGGCTTGAGCAGACAATGAGGGAGCAGAAAGGAGCTGGCACGTGCCAGCTGGAACATTATTTTGGCTCCCGTGGTTTTCTCTTACACCCTGGAAAGGCCCCTCCAGCTGGAAAAGGTTGAGAGAGGGACAAGGAGCAACATGGGCATCAATGCTGCCCAACTGTCCCTGGCACTTCCTTCCCACCTGACGCCTTCATCCAGCAGCTCAGAACAACTGGCAGGGCTGGGACACAACCACCGAATTAAATCAGTCTCATGTCTTAATCAGAACAATTTATCCCATCTCAACTCAGAGGAAAGGGATGCAAACTCCCCTCTGCTCGCAAAAACTACTGGTTTGGCCCAAGGTTTTCTACCAGAGCACAAAGATGCTGGTGCTTTATCTCCCTGATATCTTATCCCGTGGCCATCACACGAGATAAAAGCACCCAGCACAAGGAACGTCTTTATTCAGCTGACACCACAGAGCTTTGCGTTCTGCATTCAGAGGAAGCTGTGCCCACGCGAGGCTCAACTATTCACAAGCTGTAAGGTCCAGATGAGCAACAACAGCTTACGGTCAATTTAAGATACTTGGCAGCTGCCTTCATTGGGTGTTGTTTTGTTTTGTGGGTTTTACTGTTGTTTTTTGGTGGGTTGGTTGATTAGTTTTGGGGGTTTTTTTGTTTGGTTTGGTTTTTTTTGTTTTGTTTGTGCTTTTTTTTTGGTTGGCTGGTTTTTTGTGGGTTTATTGGTTTGTTTCCAAGCTGCAAATAACCATATAAAGACAAGACCAGGCGGGCTCACCGTTCATGCAGGCCTCGTGGAGAGGAGACGCCGTGTAAAGCGGAGGGTTCACCTTGGCGCCGTGGGACAGCAGCACTTTGACGCACTCGATGCTCCCCGAGGCACAGGCGTCGCAGAGCGGGGTGCTGCCATCAATATTCCTGGCATCCACCTTCAAGGGAGAACAAAAACGTTCAGTACCCGCAGGCTGCTGCGTGGCCGTGCCCTCTAATATACTTCTTTTAACTCTAGAAGTAGTTTGGACTCAGGAAAGAGTTGGTTGCTATGACCAGCGATGTGGCTTGCGCTGTTCTCATCACTCTCAGGCAGAGATGTACGTTAATGTCACAAGTTCAAGGTGTTATTTCCATCATTATGGTTTTTTCTCTCTCTGAAAACGACATGTCCCCCCGATCCTCTTCTGGCCCCTCGATTCAACCCATTTAGATCTAGAATCTTAAGTCATTTAAATGAGATTTCTAGTCACCCCAGGCTCTGTTGATAGTGAGGAGAGAGACCCTCTGAAGAGTCCTGCTGACCGTCCAGAAAGCCCATGGTGATGAAGAAGAACCTAGAGCTAGATGGGGAGCATCCAGATCCCAGAAATAACTTCAGACATCATAGAGTCATCGAATCATTTTGGTTGGAAAAGACCTTTAAGATCGTTGAGTCAAACCATTAACACAACACTGCAAAGTCCACCTCTAAACCATAGAATCATTTTGGTTGGAAGAGACCCTCAAGATCATCGAGTCCAACCATAACCTAACTCTAGCACTAAATCATGTCCCTGAGAACCTTGCCTATGTGACTTTTCAACCCCTCCAGGGATGGTGACTCCAGCACTGCCCTGGGCAGCCTGTTCCAATGCCCCACAGCCCTTTGGGGAAGAAATTGGTCCCCACATCCAACCTCAACCTCCCCTGGCGCAACCTGAGGCCATTTCCTCTGCTCCTGGCGCTTGTTCCTGGGGAGCAGAGCCCGACCCCCTTGGCTCCAAGCTCCTTTCAGGCAGTTCAGAGATCAGAAGGTCTCCCCTCAGCTCCTGTTCTCCAGCTGAATCCCCCAGGTTCCTCAGCCTCCATCACACTTGTGCTCCAGCCCCTCACCAGCTCCGTTCCCTTCTCTCCACTCGCTCCAGCACCTCAAGGCCTTTCTTGGCGTGAGGGGCCCAAAACTGCCCCCAGGATTGGCGTTTGTCCTCCCCAGGTCCCAGCATAGGGACGATCTGCTCGGCCTGCTGGCCACACCAGTGCTGGTCCCAGCCAGGATGCTGGTGGCCTCTTGGCCACCTGGGCACACGCTGGTTGGATCAGACCCGAACACGCACCTGGGCCCCTGCAGCCAGCAGGAGCTTCACACACTGCGTCTGCCCCCGCAGACTCGCCTCGTGCAGCGGGGTGATAGAGTCGTAGGTGACGGCGTTGACGCAGGCTCCGCTCTCTATCAGCTGCTGCAGCTGCAGGATTTCCCCCCGCCGGGCTGCTTCATGAACTGGTGTTCGATCTGCCCAGAAGCCTAGAGAGGAGAGAATAAATAAACAATGAATAAAACCATACACGTGGAGCAAATCATCTCTGCGCTGGAGAAAAGCAGACGGGGAAGATGGGCCAGAAGAGAGAGCTGGGAATGAGAAGCTTATTCCTCAGCAAGCCCATGATTTTATATCATAAAATTTAAAATGTTAACCATCCCCCGTTCACATTTAGGGGTTCCCTGTTGACCGCTGCCCTCACACGGACTGTTCTTTACAGTTTCTGAAATGCTTCATGGGACTTGCTCGAAACTTTATCCAAATAAACCCCAGCAGCATTTGTTAGGTCCAGATTCATCCCAGCGAGCTCTTAACTATTTAGCGTTAAGAGCACCGTCCTCCATCTACAATCACTGGAAACAGGACACCTTCATAAAGCAACTCAGCCCAACTGGAAAATATCTTCCCAAAAAGTCAAAACGGAGCTTTGCCAATTAAGTTCCCAGCTTTGATGCCTTCACTGAGCATCTACACCTAAATGGGGCAAGTCTGGGCTTCGCTTGCCAGCACTAGTGGACAATGTCACCTTCTTTCAGGTGTGTTTCATTATAAAGGAAGCGAGGAGTGAAGAACAGCCCAGTGGATTTCCACACAACCTTCAGCAGGAGAAATGCATCCTCTCTGAGAAAACACAAGCCTTGGTGCCCTGTGAAAGCAGGGTTTATAGGAGCTGTGTGGTACTGTATGCACATAAGTCAATACTAAAATCCACTGGTAAAACAGACTTTGCAGCTACAGTTCCTCCCCTTTGAATAAATCTCTATAAGAACCCTGTTGCATGGCAGGCACTTACATCTGTGGAGTGGGAGAAAAAGGATGATTTGCCTTCTTTTTTTAAAAAATAAATACTTTGTAATGTATTCCATTTGGACTGACCATCTCTTTCTCCGTCCCTAAACGCAGCATTTTATTTACCAGCACAAACCAGTAAATGCCAACACAAGCCAGTGGTTATGAAGAATGGAGCAGACCTGAAGAATAACATGAGGCTGAGGTTTATGGTGGACTGAAACCACCCCCTGAAGGGGAATCACTTTTTATTTGCTTGTTAATCCTCATTCCCTTTGCCAATATCCCTATGTAGGATGTTTTTCCTTCACTGGAGCTTCTCATGGTTTATGTCAGGAGAAGCAAGAAGTCCAGATGAGGATGGAGCTCACCAAGCAGCATCACTTCATCACCAACAGGACTGAGAAGAAGAACAAGTTCCAGCAGCATTTCATTAAGGGCTTATTATGTAGCCCAAAATAAACCCCAAACCTGCCAACTGCACACTCGTCAAATTTCGTCTCTCCTACTGCACAATTCCTTACGTGGCAAGTGCATGTGAAAGACAGTATCATCAATTCCTGTGGATGTGGGTCCCACATCCAGCCGGCTGTACCCAGGTGATGGAGCAGTAGGGAAGAACACGGCAAGGGCTGGACATCCTAAATCCATGGCACAGCCATGTCTCATGTCTCATGGTCAAGTGTTACTCTCTGCTTCACCAGCTGCAGCACAACGAGGGGAAAACAAATGGTTCCTGATGCAATTTGAGAGCATCCCTACCAGTGGAACCTGCCACGCAGCACAGAATTGTCCTCGCAATGGTCTTTGCTGAGGTCCGTCCCACGGTCTTTACTGCTGACCATCTACAGGGCAGACGGCCAGGCTTGTCACAGAGTCATAGAATCACAGAAGGTTTGGGTTGAAGGGACCTTCAAAGCTCGCCCAGTGCCACCCCTGCCATGAGCAGGGACATCTTCACCAGCTCAGGTTGCTCAGAGCCCCATCCAGCCTGGCCTGGGGTGTCTCCAGGGATGGTTCATCCACCACCTCTCTGGCCAACCTGGGCCAGGCTCTCACCACCCTCAGGGCCAACAATTTCTTCATGTTTGGCCTGAACCTCCCTCCTCTAGTTTAAAACCATCACCCCTTGTCCTGTCACAACAAGCCCTGCTCAAAAGTCTGTCCCATTTTTCCTATGGGCCCCTTTTAAGCACTGAAAGGCCACAATAAGGTCTCCCTGGAGCCTCTTATCCAGCTGAACACCCCAACTCTCTCAGCCTGTCCTCCCAGCAGAGCTGCTCCAGCCTCGGGTCATTCCTGTGGCTCCTTTGGCCCCTCTCCATGTGTGTCCTGTGCTGAGGACCCAGAGCTGGACCAGCACCACAAGGGGGTCTCACCAGCCTGCTGTGCCCCATCCCACGCGCAGGATTCCTCAGCAGGTGCCCAAGCAGCTCTGTCCCCTCCAGCCACGCAGGGGGAACCCATTGAGAGGCAGCATTTGGGCCCTCTGGGGTGCTGCATGGCTCCAACCCACCATCTCCCTCCAAGGAAGGAGCCATCCTCCCTCCTCCAGCTCCCCAAAACAGCCTCTTCAGATCACACACACACATTAGTTCATGAAGGAACAATGGTAACTCTCCATAGAATCACAGAACAGTTTGTGTTGAAGACCATCTAGTTCAACACCTTCCACCAGTCCAGGTTGCCCAAAGCCCTGTCCAAGCTGGTCTTGAACACTTTCAGGGTTGGGGCATCCACAGCTTCTCCAGGCAGCCTGTCCCAGTGTCTCACCACCCTCACAGTGAAGAATTTCTTCCTAATATTTAATCTAAATCTCCCCTCTCTCAATTTCAAGCCGTCACCACTTGTCCTACAACACACGCCCTTGTGAAAAGTCCCTCTCCAGCCAACTCGTAGCTCCCGTTTAGGTACTGAAAAGCCGCAATAAAGTCTCTCCGGACAAAAATACATGAAACACTTCACGAATTTGTGTGTCAGGGTTAGGGTTAGGGTCACGAATTTGTGTGTCATCCCTGCGCGGGGGCCACGCTGATCTGCTCCAATGCTTCCCCATGCCCAGAAGCAGGAGCATCCTCACCCTCCTCTTATCCCTTCCCTTTGGAGGGACCACTCGCCCTCTAAATCATCATCTCCACCCCCAAAACCATCATTTCCACCCCCAAAATCATCCTCCCACCCCCAAACCCCGTCGCTAACACCCGCCCTCGTCTCTCCCTTGCAGACCAACCCCATCCCCCGTGCCCATGAACCCCACGATCGCTCCGGGCCCCCCACGCACTGATCTCGCCCCGCAGGGAGGCGCCGCCGCCGGGGTTCGCCATGGCCCGGGCCCGCCGGGGCCGCCGGCTCCGGCCTCTCCTCCGCCGGCCTCCTCCGCCCCGCTCCGCCTCCGGGATCCCGGGCCCGGCTCCGGCCGAGGTGGCCGCCGGGAGTTGTAGTGCCCGGGCGGGGAGGCGGGGAACTGGGGACACTGGGGACACTGGTGGGGGGTGCTGGAGGCACTGGTGTGGGGGTGCTGGGGGCAATGGTGTGGGGGTGCTGGGGGCAGTGCTGTGGGGGTACTGGGGGCAATGGTGTGAGGATACTGGAAGCACTGGTGTGGGGGTACTGGGAGCACTGGTGTGGGGATATTGGGGGTAGTGGTGTGGGGGTACTGGGGGCACTGGTGTGGGGGTGCTGGGAGCAGCGGTGTGGGGGTGCTGGGAGCACTAGTAGGGGGGTACTGGCAGTAGTGGTGTGGGGATAGGGGGAGCACTCGTGTGGGGGTGCTGGGGGCAGTGCTGTGGGGGTACTGCGGGTGCAGTTGGGGGGCTACTGGGGGAACTGGTGTGAGGATACTGGGAGCACTGGTGTGGGGGTACTGGGAGCACTGGTGTGGGGGTGCTGGGGGCAGTGGTGTGGGGGTGCTGGGGGCAGTGGTGTGGGGGTACTGGGGGCACTGGTGTGAGGGTGCTGGCAGTAGTGGTGTGGGGGTACTAGGAGCACTGGTGTGGGGGTGCTGGGGGCAGCGGTGTGGGGGTGTTTGGAGCACTGCTGGGGGGGTACTGGCAGTAGTGGTGTGGGGGTGCTGGGGGCAGTGGTGTGGGGGTACTGCGGGCACGGTTGGGGGGTTACTGGGGGAACTGGTGTGAGGATACTGGAAGCACTGGTGTGACGGTACTGGGGGCACTGGTGTGATGGTACTGGGAGCACTGGTGTGGGGGTACTGGGAGCACTGGTGTGGGGTTACTGGGGGTAGTGGCGTGGGGGTACTGGGAGCACTGGTGTGGGGGTGCTGGGGGCAGCGGTGTGGGGGTGTTGGCAGCACTGGTAGGGGGGTACTGGCAGTAGTGGTGTGGGGGTACTGGGAGCACTGGTGTGGGGGTACTGGGAGCACTGGTGTGGGGGTGCTGGCAGTAGTGGTGTGGGGGTACTGGGAGCACTGGTGTGGGGGTGCTGGGGGCAGCGGTGTGGGGGTGTTGGGAGCACTGGTGGGGGGGTACTGGGGGCACTGGTGTGGGGGTGCTGCAGGCACGGTTCGGGGGTTACTGGGGGAACTGGTGTGAGGATACTGGAAGCACTGGTGTGGGGGTACTGGGGGAACTGGTGTGAGGATACTGGAAGCACTGGTGTGACGGTACTGGGGGAACTGGTGTGAGGATACTGGAAGCACTGGTGTGGGGGTACTGAGGGTAGTGGTGTAGAGGTACTGGGGGCACTGGTGTGGGGGTGTTGGGAGCACTGGTGGGGGGGTACTGGCAATAGTGGTGTGGGGGTGCTGGAAGTACTGGTGTGGGGGTACTGGGGGCAGTGGTGTGGGGATACTGTGGTAATGGTTGGGGGGTTACTGGGGGAACTGGTGTGAGGATACTGGAAGCACTGGTGTGACGGTACAGGGGGCACTGGTGTGATGGTACTGGGAGCACTGGTGTGGGGGTGCTGGGAGCACTGGTGTGAGGGTGCTGGGAGCAGCGGTGTGGGGGTGTTGGGAGCAGCGGTGTGGGGGTCTTGGGAGCAGTGGTGTGGGGGTGTTGGCAGCACTGGTCGGGGGGTACTGGCAGTAGTGGTGTGGGGGTACTGGGGGTAGTAGTGTGGGGGTACTGGGGGCACTGGTGTGGGGGTACTGGGGGCACTGGTGTGGGGGTGCTGGGGGCAGCGGTGTGGGGGTGTTGGGAGCACTGGTGGGGGGGTACTGGCAGTAGTGGTGTGGGGGTACTGGGAGCAGTGCTGTGGGGGTACTGCGGGCACGGTTGGGGGGCTACTGGGGGCACTGGTGTGATGATACTGGGGGCACTGGTGTGAGGATACTGGAAGCACTGGTGTGACGATACTGGGGGCACTGGTGTGAGGATACTGGAAGCACTGGTGTGACGATACTGGAAGCACTGGTGTGACGATACTGGGGACACTGGTGTGAGGGTACTGGGAGCATCGGTGTGGGGTTACTGGGGGAACTGGTGTGAGGGTACTGGGGGCACTGGTGTGGAGGTACTGGGGATACTTGTGTGAGGGGGTAGTGGGGGCACTGGTGAGGGGGTACTGGGGGCACTGATGGGTGGGTACTCAGGGTACTGGTGGGGGGGTACTGGGGGAACTGGTGTGGGTGCTGGGAGCACTGGTGTAAGAGTACTGGGGCACTGGTGTGGGGGTGCTGGGGCCACTGATGTAAGGGTACTGGGAACACAATGTGGGAGTTCTGGGGCTACTGGTGTGGGGGTACTGGGAGCACCAGTGCGGGGGTGCTGGGGGTACTGGTGTGGGGGTGCTGGGGGCACTGGTGGGTGGGTACTCAGGGTACCAGTGGGGGGGGGCAGTGGGGGCACTGGTGTGGGGGTACTGGGAGCACTGATGTGAGGGTACTGGGGGCACTTGTGCGAGGGGGTACTGGGGGTACTGGTGTGGGAGTGTTGAAGTCACTTGTGTAAGGGTACTAGGGGTATTGGTGTGGGGGTACTGGGAGCACTGGTGTGGGGGTACTGGCAGCACTGGTGGGTGGGTGCTGGGGGAACTGGTGTGACGATACTGGGAGAAACGGTGTGAGGGTACTGGGGGAACTGGTGTGAGGGTATTGGGAGCACTTCCCCAGCTCCATCCCCTTGTCTCAACTCACTCCAGCACCTCAACGTTTTCTTGAGCCCTCAGGTGATCCCACCACCCCTGGTGCCGCCATTTTGTGCACTGAGGTGAAGAGCCCAAAACTGCCCCCAGGATTCGTGGTTTGTCCTCCCCAGGTCCCAGCACAGGGACGGTCACTGCCCTGGGCCTGCTGGCCACACCAGTGCTGGCACCAGCCAGGATGCTGGTGGCCTCTTGGCCACCTGGGCACACTGTTTTATATTATTGATGATATCACCTCTGGGAAATAACACGTCATACATGCAACGTGGAGCAGCGAGCTGGGCCTCCTGGCCTCTCCATAAGGACTGGCATTTCTCAGTTATTTATTATAGTTGAGTTCTCTAGTTTTGCTGGTTTATCGTGTCGACAGCTGCTCTGCAAAATTCACAAGTAGGTGAGACAGAGGAAACAGAACCACGGAATGGTGAAGTGGCTTACCAACGATTACAAAAGGAAATTCAGGCTGAAATTATAGCCTGGATCACTCGATTCCCACTTGATTCACCCAGGAAAGTGTGACCCTTCTCTAGCACTTCATAGAATCATAGACTCATAAAATAGTGTCTCAGGTCTCCAGTCCCCATCACATCAGCTCACCTGCTACAGGGACACGACTCCAAGCACATCCCTTTCCTCAGCTCCAGAGCCCTACGCAGCAATTATATCTCATCAACAAATTGTTAATCAGTTACTCAGGGTCATGGAGCGGGAGAGAAGCCACAGCAACCAAAGTGCAGGAGTCAAACTTGAACGTATCACACTCAGAGCATGAACATAAGTGTCAGTGATGGCCCTAAAGTCTTCCACATTCTCCTCTGTTTCTCCCATCTTATCACCCAGGGCAGAAATCGAAGAGCCAGGTAATACACAGACTTCACCTTCCACCTTCCCCTGCTCCTCCATCTCCAAATTACTGTTGTTTGCATTAGAGATGTATGAGAAAAAACCTCAGTTTGTGCCTTTATCTGCCATTCATTCCTGGATTTTCTTCCCCTGTGTGCCAGGTTCCCCCTCCTGACACTCGTGTAGTCACAGCCAGAAATACAAACCCTTTGCTGTCCTAATTCCCAATAGATTATTCAGGTAGCTGATACTTCTGAGGACTTCATAAGAGGTCATGGTGCCTGAATATTTGTTTTGCCTTACTCAAATTGAAACTAGACCTGTGGGTTGGCATCTGTGTGGGCGAGGAGTTAAATCTGGGTGCCGGTTTGAGAAACGCAACTTGAACCTGCGCTTTCCGAACCCTCAGAAAGGTGCCGCACGCTCAAAAAAATGACGCCTTGAATTTGCTCGCGGAGCCAAGAATTTGTCAACAGCGGCCATGCAATGGTGTTATTAACCTTTTCTCATTTACATCCAGGTCTTGAAAGAGGAGGAGAGTTATCGGCTTTCTTGTGTGTCCTACTTTTATTACACTCCCGGTCTTGCAGCCTTCCCCTGATGTTCCTCCCGAATCACTTGAGTAAGTAAGCAAGGAGATGTAAGGAATGGATTAAAACCAGAAAAGAATAGAAGAATCCCCCTTACCTAAAACAGTCTCTGCAAGAGGAGAGATTAGCTGGTAGGTCTGTGGCATTTCTTGCAGGTATGTGCTGGATAAGCAATTCAAAGGAAAATCCTGCTCTGAGATGGGTTGTGCTTACTAAAGTGCTGACCTTTAATTTGCCAGCAGAAGTTGGAAAATTCCTTAGAGCTGCAGGTGGCCCCTAATACCTTCCTCTAAAAATCTTCTCCTGCCCTGTAAAGTCTTTTAAGGCTTCTAAGACTTGGACATAAACACTCTACAATGATCTGCCTGGGAGCTGAAGCAATCCAGACTCCAACTTCCTTCAGATAAGGGAGTTACTCTTCCCATTACAAGCAACAATTCCAGGCATACGTGGCCTGAGTGAATTCCCAGCTGAAGACGCAGCCAACAATAAAACCGGTCCAAGACCTGAGACGAGATCTCTGAGATGGAGTCGTTCTTGCTTTGCTCGTTGAGATTGTAGCTGGTGAGAAGCTGAATGGCATTCAGGTTAATCCCACCAGCCAGCAGGAGATGAGGGAAAATGTGGAGAAAGTCTTATAGTTTGTGGCATCAAAAAAGATACGCACGCATCAGACATCAGCAAAAGATGTTGTTGATGGGAAGCTGAAATCTATCATGAGGTTGATCCTGGACTTAGCTGTTCATGGCCAGGATGTTTTCTGGCACAGACAAATAGCAGCATGGATGAGGAGATTGAAAACCCTTACTGGAGTGTCCGGGCACTGGTGCAGCAGTATCAAGGGCAGCAGAATGTGCCATTGGATTCTCACTCTGCCACTCTTACATCACCCAGTCCTGTCCGTAGATTCTGCAGGATTCCTTCACTTCGTACGTTTGCAATTCTGTTTGTGCTTTTCATTTTGCCCACCGGTTTTGCATTGTTATGTGCGTTTCTTGGGTGGTTGGGAGCCAGCTGAAAAACATCTGCTTCCTCCTTCCAGCCACAGCAAGATAAAGGACGAAACTGTATTTTAAAAGCAAATTTAAAATCACATTTTTAGGAAATAAAAGTAAAATTCTATTGCTTCTTACTATTCTTCAGTGACTACACTTCCAAAGTAGAAATCCGCCCTGCGCTTGTTTCCTGTTTTAAGGGAAAAATCGATGTTTTCCAGCAGTGGACGTTTTTCCCTTGGAAATACTCATTTTATTCTCTGGGACCAGCTCTTTAGGCTCACCTGGCTCTTCTGGGGGGAGAATGCAGGATTATGTGGAAATTGATAGATTAGAGGTTGGAAATAGCACAGTCAAAGCGGGAAAGAAGTGGTTGTGGAGGAGAATCGTGGATACAATCTATATTTCCATCTATGAGAAAATAATCCATTGTAAATATAATTTTTCTGAGCAAGATCACTTGCTTGCATCTGTAAATAGGTTGAAATACAAGTGCGAACTGGCTGAAGGGAAAAAGCCAGAGAGTTGTGGTCAATGGGGCAGAGTCCAGTTGAGGCCAGTATCCAGTGCAGTGCCTCAGGGGGCAGTGCTGGGGCCGGGGTTATTCAATATAGTCATCAATGATTTGGATGAGGGAATAAAGTGACTGTCAGCAAGTTTGCTGATGACATAAAGCTGGGAGCAGTGGTGACACTGGAAGCTGTGCTGCCAGAGACCTGGGTAGGAACAACCCCCAATCCCGTGCGGGGATCCGGTGGCGAGGAGAGATTACACCGGGTATAGATCCCCGGGAACTGAGGTTCTTTTAGGATAAGCTGACTCATGGTATATGTTGACTATCACTTCTGAGCTTTGCACTATTACATTGGGCGGCCATGAACTTATATGTGATGCTTTGATTAGAAAATATCTATTTCAACATGTTTCTTTTTAGTTTGTTTTATTTGGTGGGGTTTTGAACACGCCAGAGGCTGTGCTGCCGTCCAGAGACCTGGACAGGCTGGAGAGCTCAGCGGGGAATGAATGAAGTTCAATGAAGTAGAACAAGGGCAAGTGTAGAGTCTTGAATCTGGGCAGGAACAACCCCAGGTTCCAGTGTAAGTTGGGGAATGACCTGTTAGAGAGCAGCGTAGGGGAAAGGGACCTGGGGGTCCTGGGGACAGCAGGGTGACCATGAGCCAGCACTGGGCCCTTGTGGCCAGGAAGCCAATGGTACCTGGGGTGGGTTAGAAGGGGGTGGTCAGTAGGTCAGAGAGGTTCTCCTGCCCCTCTGCTCTGCCCTGGGGAGACCACACCTGGAATCTTGTGTCCAGCTGTGGCCCCTCAGTTCCAGCAGGACAGGGAACTGCTGCAGAGAGTCCAGCGCAGCCACCAAGATGCTGAAGGGAGTGGAGCATCTCCCGTATGAGGAAAGGCTGAGGGAGCTGGGGCTCTTTAGTTTGGAGAAGAGGAGACTGAGGGGTGACCTCCTTAATGTTTACAGATATATAAAGGGTGAGTGTCAGGAGGATGGAGCCAGGCTCTTCTCGGTGACAACCAATGATAGGACAAGGGGTAATTGGGTACAAACTGCAACACAAAAGGTTCCACTTAAATTTGAGAAGAAACTTGTTCCCAGTGAGGGTGGCAGAGCCTGGCCCAGGCTGCCCAGGGGGTTGTGGAGTCTCCTTCTGTGCAGACATTCCAACCCGCCTGGACACCTTCCTGTGTAACCTCATCTGGGTGTTCCTGCTCCATGGGGGGATTGCACTGGATGAGCTTTCCAGGGCCCTTCCAACCCCTGACACTCTGGGATTTTGTGATTCTGTGAGTGGTGTGACCAACCAGCCTCATACAGGCCAATATCAGCTCAATTGCAAACACTCCCTCTGTTTAATTACTACAGGGGTGATTACTGCAAGAGAAGACAAAGATCCTCTGTTTAGGAGATCTGCCTGGTCTTGAATATGTATCTCATTTTGCCATGATGAAACAGTAAAATTTTGGTTATAGAAAGAGCTTATACCTCCCAGCTCCAGCTGAGAAAATGTGCTGAATTATCTAGATAAGCACATGCTGAGAAGGTAAGAAGGAAGATTTTGAGGGAGAAGACTCATTTGGCTGTTTCTCTGCCTGGAATAACCCTCTGTGTTTAATCTCAATCTGTCTGTAACACGCAGATTTAGAAAATGGGTGATAAATGTTACAGTAATTCTCAGAAAACCCACACACACACGTACCATTGTGCTGGAGGATTTGTGCATCTGCACAGAGCTGGAGGTGCCACTTGCCGTGGTATTTTTTGAAGACTTTCCTCTGCTATTGAAAGACATGACAAAATTAAAGCTCTTGGGTAAAACTTGGCCCTCTTGCTACAAGTTCCCAAAGTGATTATGGGAGTTTTGCTTGAATTGTATGAATTTTTAGGTTGTCCTGTGCAGGGACAGGAGTTGGGCTCAATGATCCCTGTGGGTCCCTTCCAACTCAGGACATTCTATGATAAGGGCTACGAAACAAGCCTGCAAATTCTCTTTTCCCCCTTTTTTCTCATTCAGTAAGGTCCTAAGCCAACGTTTTCCAAGCCAAATGGCTCTGAACTTGATATTTTACCACAGCACGTTCCTTAAACAACAGGTGCTGGGGCCTATTTGACCCTCCAGATGGGCCTGGTGATGCTGCATCTAGAGGTACTTCTGGTTCTGCTCAAAACCAGACAATTCATTGGCATAGACTTGTACAAAAATATATCAGTCAGGAACAATCCCACTCTGCTTCATTCCTGAAAGCTCTGCCTGGGAAGATAAACTTCATCTTGTTATAAAACCACGGATGCCACTGCACCAGAAGCCCATCTCAGATCTTCTTTCTGTTGTAGCCACTTGCCCGTGATGGTTCTGGGTTTCTCCAGTTGGTCCTGTCCCCTCCAGACAACACCAGGATGTTCAGCACCCTCCCAAAAGGCATCCAGGATATTTCCACATGCTTGAATTTTATCTTTTAGACCTGCTTTCATCTGTCCCATAAGCCACACCAATGAAAGAACAATCACGCTGGGCATCAGCCAACCATGTGGTTCGCGATTTGGCTTTGAGGTCTACACAAATGCAAACATTTATTAAGAATAATATTCAGAATATTCACCTTGAGCCACTGGTGGCCTCCTCCCATCCGGACTCTCTCCACAGATGTTTCAGATGTCTTTATATATTCTCATGAGCAGGAAAGGAAAAGGGTCCTCCACCAGACCACTGATTTTCCAGACAATTGAAGAAACCAGTCTGTGAAACCACTACCTCGCTCTCAAATTGGGCTGAAACTGGTTAATGGCTTCAAATGTTAACGAAAGAACCAGACAGACAGAAATATTAGGATGACAAGTCTTGTTTCCTTAGGAAACCAAGCTAAAGCCAAGCCAATCTCTCATGTCATGTATTATAAGGAAATAGGAGAAAACCAAAGAGAAACTCAGCGTTTCCATGTATTTCTGTGTCACCTGCTGTCCCATCATTCACATGTGGCAGGAAAAGGGGAGGGAGACGGCAGGTCCTGCACCAGCCGGCGTTTGGGGGTTGTGTTTGTACTTTTTATGCAGCAATTGGGACTCCTGATGCTGTCCCACAGTCAATAATAATCTCAAAATTAATTATTTGCTTTATCTTTGTGTGTTGTCTTTCGGCAGGCCGCTGGCGTTTTCAGGAACCGCTGCTTCCACCTCGCAGTTGACTCATTTCATTGCAACTATTTTCTTTTTTGAGAGACTGACAGCATCTGCAGTCATCATTCATATATATATATATTTTTCTGAATAAAAGGGGAAATAGAACTTCAAATAACTACTTCTTTGTTTTAGACTTGCACGTATGCCAGAACTTTATGAGTCATTCTTTCAAAGGAGCCAAAAGAGAGTATTGCCAGGAACTCCACAGTTAGATCGTGGGCTTTCCTTTCGCACAGACCACACACGCCACTTGCCCAAAAAGACATGAGGCACCAAAAAGCAACATAGAAACTCCAGTTAAAAATGCCCTGACCTCCAGAGGCTCCAGTTACTCACCCCAGCAAAATGATGGTAAAATTCCCTTGAATTCCTTGTTTTTCTAATATATGAAAAAGGGGAATAGATCCTGGTGGACAGCAGGATGACCATGAGCCAGCACTGGGCTCTTGTGGCCAGGAAGCCAATGGTACCTGGGGTGGGTTAGAAGGGGGTGGTCAGTAGGTCAGAGAGGTTCTCCTGCCCCTCTGCTCTGCCCTGGGGAGACCACACCTGGAATCTTGTGTCCAGTTGTGGCCCCTCAGTTCCAGCAGGACAGGGAACTGCTGCAGAGAGTCCAGTGCAGGGCAACAAAGATGCTGAAGGGAGTGGAGCATCTCCCGTGTGAGGAAAGGCTGAGGGAGCTGGGGCTCTGGAGCTGGACAAGAGGACACTGAGGGGTGACCTCATTAATGTTTACAGATATGTAAAGGGTGAGTGTCAGGAGGATGGAGCCAGGCTCTTCTCGGTGACAACCAATGACAGGACAAGGGGTAATTGGGTACAAACTGGAACACAAAAGGTTTCACTTAAATTTGAGAAGAAACTTCTTCTCAGTAAGGGTGACAGACACTGGGCCAGGCTGCCCAGGGGGGTTGTGGAGTCTCCTTCTGTGCAGACATTAAAACCCTTCCTGTGTAACCTCATCTGGGTGTTCCTGCTCCATGAGGGGATTGCACTGGATGAGCTTTCCAGGTCCCTTCCAATCCCTGATATTCTGGGATTCTGTGATCATGGAGGAGCTTTCACCAGAAATCTTATGTTTGGTCATCAGAAATAATTCTTCATAGTAAAATACTCATGTTTCATTGGCTAAATGGTCACACTCAAGGTGGAAACCAGGACGCACCAGAAACTCCTGAGTCCTTCTCATGTCTCCTAGATTGAGTCACATGGTTACACAGGGCTGATCATTTTATATAGCAAAGAGGACACTGACCCCACAAAGACATTTCCATCTCACCTCACCCAAGTGCTACAGCATGGGAACACAAAAAGCCTTTTCTTTTACTCCTAGGCTGGCTGTGTTTAGGACCAGCGACACCAGCAAGAATTCTGGTCTTTGATACATCAGCAGGAGGTTAAAAAACAACCAGCAGATCTGGCAAATTGGTGATGTATTGCTATGCAGTCAGAGCACACGACTGCTCTCAATGCCGCCCTTACTGACTGCAGAACGCCAGAAAAATCACTTACTCTTCCCCGTGCCTTTGTTTTTTCACTGGGTAATAGCACTTTGCTCTCTCTACTGCTGTGGTAGCAAATTTTTAGGAGGGGTGAAATATCTGTAACAGCAATGACCTGCAGCATTGCTTTGAGTAATATGTGACTTATAAGAACTGTCACATTGTCATCTCATTGTTCTTTCTCTTTTTTTTTCCCTTTGTTTGCCAATCTTTCCTGTTAAGGCTGTGACGAGCCCAGCATGTGAAAATACACTTGATCAGGTCAGAAGAGCGGAACAAGAGCTGAACAGAGCCACCCCAACGGGCTGCAAAACACCACCAAGGATTGGGAAGCTCCATAAATTTATGAGCTCAGTTGGGTGAGCGCTCAGCACATCCACTGTATGAACACAGCACCGTGAATCTTATTGCCAAAAGTACTCGTAACCCCAGGTGGGCTCCTCTCCAAGCAGCCACGAGACTCATCAACCGGCGCAGCTGAATGCAGGTTCAGGCAACACAACCGTTGACCCGTCGTTCGGCACGCTGTGTTCACATAAATCCTTACGTAAGAGGTTGGGCAAGGCTAGATCATCCTGTTCCCAGCTCCAACACCTATTGCAACATTGACCATCTGCTGCCTATGAGGAGCTCACATTTGCGACATCTAGAAGAACGTGGTGAACGCTAAAAATTACCGTCTACTCGTACATCCAACAATAATGCAAACCATCGAAAGAGGCTATATGTACCTTGGAGCAATATTAAAATGATCTGGGGTACAAGTGGTGTTCTCCTCTATCCTCCCAGTCAGGGGAAGGGGTTTAGGAAGGAAGAGACTAATTGAACAGGTAAATGAGTTCAGTGTTGGGCCCCTCGTGCCAAGAAAGGCCTTGAGGTGCTGGAGCGAGTGGAGAGAAGGGAACGGAGCTGGTGAGGGGCTGGAGCACAAGTGTGATGGAGCGGCTGAGGGACCTGGGGGGTTCAGCTGGAGAACAGGAGCTGAGGGGAGACCTTCTGATCTCTGAACTGCCTGAAAGGAGCTTGGAGCCAGGGGGGTCGGGCTCTGCTCCCCAGGAACAAGCGCCAGGAGAAGAGGAAACGGCCTCAAGTTGTGCCAGGGGAGGTTGAGGTTGGATGTGGGGAACAATTTCTTCCCCAAAGGGCTGTGGGGCATTGGAACAGGCTGCCCAGGGCAGTGCTGGAGTCACCATCCCTGGAAGGTTGGACAGACGGACATGAGGTTCTCAGGGACATGGAGCAGTGCCAGGAGTGGGTTAATGGTTGGACTCGATGATCTTGTGCTCCAGCCCCTTCACCAGCTCCATTCCCTTCTCTCAACTTGCTCCAGCACCCCAAGGTCTTTTTTGTTGTGAAGGGCCTAAAACTGAGCACATGGAGCTGATGGAGGTGAAGAAGGGCACAGGAAGGAGCCAGAAAGACTAAATGAAGGCAGAGGAAGGCCCTGAGGGAAGGGGCCGAGGAAAGAGCCAAGAAAGGCGCTGAGGGGCTCGGGGAAGGGGTTGATCGGGGACTGAGGGGAAGCACTGAGGGGCCGGGGGCCAGAACAGCAGGTGAAGGCTGAGGAAAGAGCTGAAGAAAGGGCTGAGGGGAAAGGGCTGAGTGAGGGGAAAGGGCTGAGTGAGGGGAAAGGGCTGAGTGAGGGGAAGGGGCTGAGTGAGGGGAAGGGGCTGAGTGAGGGGAAGGGGCTGAGTGAGGGGAAAGGGCTGAGATGAAGGAAAAGGGCTGAGTGAGGGGAAAGGGCTGAGTGAGGGGAAAGGGCTGAGATGAAGGAAAAGGGCTGAGTGAGGGGAAAGGGCTGAGATGAAGGAAAAGGGCTGAGTGAGGGGAAAGGGCTGAGTGAGGGGAAAGGGCTGAGATGAAGGAAAAGGGCTGAGTGAGGGGAAAGGGCTGAGATGAAGGAAAAGGGCTGAGTGAGGGGAAAGGGCTGAGTGAGGGGAAAGGGCTGAGATGAAGGAAAAGGGCTGAGTGAGGGGAAAGGGCTGAGTGAGGGGAAAGGGCTGAGTGAGGGGAAAGGGCTGAGTGAGGGGAAGGGGCTGAGATGAAGGAAAAGGGCTGAGTGAGGGGAAGGTCCGAGCCAAGGGGCCGGAGGCAGCACTAAGGTGCTTGGGGCATGAAGTGAAGTGAAGGACGAGCGAGAGGCCGCTCAAGGCCGGTGCCGCCGCCGCGTTGACCCGCGGGAACAGGAAAGCGGCGGGTGCGGCCGCGCTCTCTTTCCGGTTCAATTTTCACTTTCTGTTTTTTTTTCTTTTTTTTCTTTTTTTTTTTCCTTTTTTCCCCTCCCTCGCCACCGCCGCCCGCCCCCAGCCCTGCCCCCCCGGCCCGCCTGCGCCCTTTCACTTCCTGGGGCCGGCGGTTGGCGGCGGTTCGCAATGCGGCCGCCCCACATGCCGCCCCGAGTGCCCTGAGCCCGCCGGCCCGCCCGGCCCGGCAGCGCCGCACCCTCCCGGGGCCCCCGCCGGGAGCGGAGCCGCGCCGAGGACCGGGCGGGGCGGCATGAGGGCGGCGTGAGGAACGGCGGGGAGCCAAGCCCGGCCATGGGCGAGCGGCGGGACGAGCAGAGCGGAGGGCCGGGCACGGGTGAGCGGAGCCGGGGGGAGCGGGAGGATCCATCCCGCCCTTCGGTGCGGCAGGAGGAGCCGAGCCCGGTTTGTCCTTGTGTCTGCAAAGCCGGGGCTGTTTGGCCTCGTGGCGATGAGCCTGAGGGTGTCCCTGCACCTGAGGGTGTCCCTGCACATGAGGGTGTCTCTGCACCTCAGGGGGGACCCTGAGCGGGACCCTGTGCCGAGGGGGGACCCTGAGGGGAGACCCGGTGCCTGAGGGTGTCCCTGAGCGGGACCCTGAGGGGAGTCCATGTGCCTGAGGGGAGTCCCTGTACCTGAGGGGGGTCCCTGCACCTCAGGGTGTCCCTGCACCTCAGGGGGGACCCTGAGGGGGGTCCCTGCACCTCAGGGTGTCCCTGCACCTCAGGGGGGACCCTGAGCGGGACCCTGTGCCGAGGGGGGACCCTGAGGGGAGACCCGGTGCCTGAGGGTGTCCCTGAGCGGGACCCTGAGGGGAGTCCCTGCACCTGAGGGAGGTCCCTGCACCTGAGGGAGGTCCCTGCACCTGAGGGGGGTCCCTGCACCTGAGGGGGGACCCTGAGCGGGACCCTGAGGGGTGTCCCTGCACCTGAGAGGGGACCCTGAGGGGGGGTCCCTGCACCTGAGGGGGGATCCCTGCACCTGAGGGTGTCCCTGCACCTGGGCGGGACCCTGAGGGGAGTCCCTGTGGCTGAGGGGAGTCCCTGTGGCTGAGGGGTGTCCCTGCACCTGAGGGGGGACCCTGAGCGGGACCCTGAGGGGGGGTCCCTGCACCTGAGGGTGTCCCTGCACCTGAGGGGGGACCCTGAGGGGAGTCCCTGCACCTGAGGGGGGTCCCTGCACCTGAGGGGGGTCCCTGCACCTGAGGGGGGTCCCTGCACCTGAGGGTGTCCCTGCACCTGAGCGGGACCCTGAGGGGAGTCCCTGTGCCTGAGGGGAGTCCCTGTGCCTGAGGGGGGTCCCTGTGCCTGAGAGGGGTCCCTGCACCTGAGGGTGTCCCTGAGGGGGACCTTGTGCTGAGGGGAGATCCTGAGCTGAGGGGGGTCCCTGCATCCGAGGGGGACCCTGCACGGACGGGAAACAGTCCCCATGCTGGGGCAGGAGGCACCTTCCCCGAGCCCCTGTGCACCTGGAGGCCGGTGACACCTAGAAAGCAGGGCTTTTTTAATTTAATTTTGACCATCTTGCCGGGGTCGCATGGCCTTTTCCAAGCTCCTTGTGCTGGTAGCTGACCCGTTGCGGCTGGGAGAGCCGCGGTCCTTTTTGGTTTTGTGGCTGTAAAACCTTCAGTTTGTCCTTGGGGAGCTGTGCTGGTCAATGTAGGTGCTTTTCGGGAACGAGATATCGAAATACAAACAGATCTGCCATGTGCTGCTCCCTCCCTGGGTGCTGAAGGTTCAGAGGCCCCTTTGCTCCCCTTCTTGGAGCAAACGTGCTGTCCTGCGGAGCTGGAAATCTGCCTTAAATGAGGGAAAACAAATGTATTTCTCCTCTGATCCCACACAGTTCTGCTCCCAGGTTGTCCTCAAGTTGTCCCACAGAGGCTTGGATAGCATCAGGGCTTGCCAAGCTGTAAGGGGGATAATCTGGGATAAGTGGAGCAAGGCAGAGGATGGACAACACAAAAATAGTTGTAAAACTTGTTCATTAATCTATGGGAATGAAGATTTTTCTTTGAAATGTGTAATAAGGCTTGTCTGGCCCAGAAATATCAGTAGCCCAGTGGTTTGGTGCTCCTTGTGGATGCAAGAGATGCTGGGCGAAGCGAAGCTCTGGGGGGGATTCAAGTCAGACCATTAACTTCATGGTTTTACCCCAAGAGTTTGGTCAAAGTGGGTGTTTCTTAGTGCTTCTTGATCTTGTTACAGCACTTAAAAGAGATTGGTAACAAACAGGGAGACAGACACGGGTCTCTAGTGGCTTTAGCTGGCCTATGGTTGAGTTTGGAAATTCCAGGTCTGCATTTGAATGAATTTCTTAGGTATAGTTTGTTGTCAAGAAAATGTCTGATTTCACGGAAATTGCTGTTTTCTAATCGAAAAATGGTTCTGTCAGAGAATTCTCCATCTGCTCTAATGAAAAGTACTTGCCTAGGACCAGAGACTCTATTACCTGGCTCTGGAACTGGTTTTACATACTAGTTTGGCCTATTTTTAGCGTTCCTCTTAAACCTGGTGGTTTTGGTGGTAGCAGAGTTGACATAAATGTTCCCCATTCCCAAATACTCACCCCTGATACCCACTAACATCCACATGCCACCTGACTTCGAGCTGTGTTGCTACAACTCTTTGTGGAACCTATCTAGATTAAATATAGCCTCTTTTGCTTTATTTTCTGCCGCAGTTTGCTGATTTTCTTCATTACGCAGCCCCAGCTGTGCCAGGAGGGGAAGAGAAAGAGGACAAGGGCTGAAATACATGTGAGATTTACAGCTCGGGTAGAACTGGGCTGATTTTATTACATGAAATATGTATGTTGGTCACTCTGGCACCTGCTGAAGTGACCAGCTGGTAACTCTTGGTTTGAATCGCTTTGAGACAAGAAAGTGGCTTGTTTATTATTTCTGGTAAATGCTATTTTTGCACAGTTTGGCTTTAAGGTTTGGGGTTTTTTTTGATGGTGAAATAACTACCCACTAGTTCTGGTGGGGTGTTTTTAGTCAGTGTGCATGGTGATTTCATTACTTGGGTTTGGTTCTGTTTTTATTTGAAACTATAAGCGTGTCTTGGTAATTTCTGCAGCCAAAGGGTCCACAGAGAGTGTGTGGTTAGAGCTCTATTACTGTATCAAGCACAACAAGAGACCAGGAGAAAGAAAATCAATGCTGAAAAGAGAGCATCTGTAGCGAGAGGAAAAGTAACGTAACAGAACAAGCCTGAGGAAGGATATATTCCTGTTTGGGAGGTTTTCAGGCTTGCTCAAAGGCGAAAAGAGTAAGTAACCAGCGGTCTGCAGACGTGCAGCTGCAGGATTCGAGGCAGGGGAGTCGTGTGCCTGCTTTTTCCAGCCATAAACAAGTGGCTTGTTTTTTCTTTTCCCAAGTGGAAACTACAACGGGGAAATCTGCCTTGATGAGATTGTTTTCAACAGGTGAACTGTTGCTGTTGTTCTTATGGGGCTGCCTGTGTGTCAGGAGATGCTGGGTATCCCTGCACCATGTGCAGTCACGTTTACAGCACGTGGGCTTTAGATCCAGGACGTCCCCAACGTTGATTTTTTGGGGTTGTGGGAGGCAGCAGACAAACTGCAGCTTGTGTGGCAGCGGGCTGATGTTTCACAGGAGGGCTGGATGTTGCTCTGCGGACACTGTGTGGTCAGATGAGTTTTGACACATGGGTTTCAATGTGGCATCTGTGAGCTGCACACAAAGGATCCGCAGAACGTAACCTCACAAAGGCAAGCAGCGGGGTTTTGGTTTGCTGAGCAAGAGTCTGCAGCTCACCCTCGAGGTCAAAACTCACCAAGTCTGGCTGTCTTAGACCATCACAGTTAGGGTGAATCCACAAGCAATGTTGGCCCTTTATAAGGTGATGGAAGAGGGGAGCTGTGGCACAATCAGGCTTTGAGGAGCTTCTGCTGATACAAAAGGCAGCAACAAGTGCCTGTGCAATGCCTCAGTGAGGGAAAACCTGTAATAACCACATCCTCACTGCAAGCAGCTGAGTGTAATAGGAGGAAGGTTATAAAATCAAAGAAATGTTACGTGGAAGGTTTATCTGGTGTAGGACTCCTATTCTGAGTAGATTTTTCACCAGAGTGGGGGACAGCGGTGGCTTTGCCCAGCCAAGAATGGGGACCCCCCCACCTCTCTGTGACCTCTCACCCTCCAGGGGACAAATTTCATCCTCAAGTCCAGTCTGAACCTCCTGACGTGCAACTTGAGACGTTTCCCACTGTTGTTTCCATCTGCTGGTGCCAGGAGAGAAGCTCCATTGTCTCTCTGACTCCTGTCAGGTAGCTCTGGGCTGCAGTTGGATGTCTTACGACACAGGGGTTTTTTTACATAATTTAGGAACTTCACCTTCCCTACCTGTGATGAAACTAATAATGTTTTCTTCCCAATGAACTACATATGTTCAGATATCGCAGTGCCATTAAATCTGTGTTGGCAAAGCTCAAGTGGAGGTGTCTGTGCAAAGGCTGGCGGTCCTCTTCTGAGAGGGTGCCAGGGGTTCCCTGCATTGCCTGACTCCTAAAATTCCTCTAAAATAATGCCAGACTGTGATATTGAGCTGAAAAGCATTATAAAAGCTCCTACGGCCTAAATTTCTGCATTCCTGGGCTACCTGATCCCAAAGGTAATTGAAAATACTCTCCAGCACCTGGGTTTTCCAGCTTAGCAGCAATCACCGTGTCTCACAGCGGAAGAGTGTTTTAAATACGTCAAACCAGGAGATTGCAGAAGATACCATCTCACCCCAAACAGGGACAAAACTCCCAAGTTTAAGGCCAAGGATGCTAATTTAGGAGTGGAGCTGCATCAGCCTGCTTAATTTTTTCAGCTAATTGCAAAAGTTAGAGAGCTGTTGTGTCCAAAATTCCCTTCTTGCCCAGCGATTTGAATGTTCAGTTCTTGTGGGGGCAAAAGTAGCTCCACAGTTACGTGTTCTTGAACCTCTGCGAGCCAACCATTCTGAGCATATGAGGAAACATCCGTTGCAGAGACACATTTTGTAATGATCTGTTGCGATGATTTACTCGCGGGAGGCCTATAGCAGTTGCAGGATAATTGACTCGGTAAGTTCCTGGTCTTGCGCATGAAGGCACCACATAGAGCAAGAGATGCTTCCTACCACAGTCACACTAATGTGACACTGCAGATCTGTCACCTGGTATCAAAAAGGGTCCACGCATGTCAGAAAAGGGGGAAGAACTTGTGCTGATTTCACAGGCTGTCCCAGCTGAGACCGAAGATCCGTCTTGGCTGGTGTCCTGACACCAGGAGCGTAGGGAGAAGTATGTGAATAAAGGTACTGTGCTCTTTCTCCTGAAAACTCAAACCACTTGAGCATGTTTGTGGCTCGGGGACTTCCTAAGGAAGAGGTGGAATCTTTGCATTTAATAGATTATTTTTTTTAAAAGCTGATTTTTGAACTCATCTGCAGCACCCTGTGGCGAGACCTTCAGAAGATGTTGCTTTTTATTAGAGCCATTCTTGGCTCTGCTAGATAGTCTGTGATACAACCTATGGCACATCTTTCCCCCTTCTTTTGCCAGCATCCCTGCAAACGAGTGCCTCCATCAGCCCAATTTAAGCCAGAGATCTTTTTTAGGCTGGATCACAAGCTCGAGCCTGCCTTGGTAACCCATCCTGTGCCCATCATCTGCCTCTGGTACATAGAATATCCAGGACATGTTTACTCTGTTGTACATGGTTTAGATCAGATCTGTTACTGTATGGAAAGTTCAGACAACTCTACTAATTAGCAGCCCAACAAATACAAGCTTAGAATAGTTGCCTAGGTCTTAGAGTGGAAAAAACGGGAAGGAAAAAGGTGAGAAAGCAAAAGGAAAAGATACTGAGAAGCCACAAAGTAGGAAAAGTTGCTGCTAATGTCAGGAACAGGGACTTGTGTAGGGTAGGAGAGTGGATTTTGAGATCAAAAGGCTTTGAAGAACCTACAGTAAAACACAAGAAAACCCCCGAAAGGCTCAAATATTCCAAGTTGAATAAACTTTTGCTTCAGTGCTGTGCTAAGCGTGGCCTGGACCAGTCCCCATGGGCACAGGACACCTGTTCCATGGTGGGGATCGCTCTGCCTCGGATAATCAGTTTGCAAATACACCAAATATCAGCTAGCGTGAGTGATGTGTGCTGTATTTCCTCACCTGGTTACTCCTGGAGAGTAAACCTAAGTTTATCATTAACTGAAAATACTTTACGAGAGTCAGAAGCATCTGATGTAGTCAACATGTTATTATTTGCAGGCGCGACATCTTCTTGCTCCTAGACGTTTGTGGGAGATGGTGATTTTGGGCTTAGTCTGTCTTAATTTGGCTCAGTTTTTGACTTGAACTGAAAGAGGAAGGTGACTCCTGCACTTCAACATTAATGAGCCAAGACTCATTATACAAATTAGGTCGTACATGTGTCGCGGTCATGACCTGCAAGTGGGTGAATGTCATGATTGTGGGGTTCTCAGGCTTCTGTAATACACAGAGAGATGAAAGTCTGCATTTGTGAGAATTTCTTTATTAAAAATTACTAGAAAACTACTACTAATAGTGCTACAAGTCACCACAAAATTACCGCTAGGAAAGCAAATATTTATATATTACAAGAGTAAAGCAAATGGTTGGATTCTATGATCCTGAGGGTCTCTTCCAACTGAAATGATTCTAAGTATATGGATATTACGAGTTATTATGGAATTCCAGCTAGCAAAGCAAGTATATATTTAATGAACCTTTACCTGTGTGTGCAACTATAAATATTTTACATGAGGCCTCACTGGTGCAACATTCACCAAACCGCTCCTGGGAATGGGGCGAATCGGCGACAAAAAAGTCACATTTCTAAAATGATCCATGTCACCGAGTCCAGAGTCACCCGAGTGTCCCCAGCCAGGGTCTGGTCTGTCCAACAGGTCACATCAGGGAAGCTCTTCCAGAAAAGCTTTTTTGGGTAGGTAGCAAGTTACTTTCTTTTCTTCTCTTTTGGTGTAAGTGGGTGTAGGACATCAGTTCCCAGAATAGTTGTTGCTGACTTCTGGTTTTGTAGAAGGTCAGTTCGTTATCTCAGTGTCTTTGTTTTACCAACTGCTCCCATCAAGGAGGTTTTGGCTGAGCTTATCAGGGGTGTCTCAGGACTCTTTGTTAAAGAGAAATCTTTATCAATATGTTTTCCAAGTCACCTTTGCAGCTGCTCCATCAGAAAGCTGTAGCTAGAAGAAATTTGCAGGTAAATAGCTGGTCGAGCATGCCGTGCAGTGGATTTTATAATGCAAGAGTTAAAACAAAAGCACCATAGATGATCTTTGTGGCTGTGTCCATTGTGTGGTGACCACGCTGGCTTGCAGAATTTTGGAGGTTTGAGAGCAAAGCAAACCTTATTCTCTGTACAAATAAGAGGTTCGAAAGCCATGGGTTTTCCACCTGGGCTGACTTTGGAAGTTTCTGCGTGGTGGGGCTGCCCAGAGGGCATGTGAAGATGGATGAGCTAAAGGAGGGTCCTGGTTTTGGGAAATTTGTGTCTCTTGGCCTCGCCTGGCTCTGCTGGTGGACATCCAGCATCTGCAGGAACCCTGAATCGCACACAGGAGCAACGACGTGCAATTCCTGGGAGGTGTTTGGGCCCGGCGGGGCTTGTCCACCCGGCTTGGCTTTAGTTGACAATTTGGAGAGGACAGAGTGGGGCATCTCGAGACATTTGCCGGTGCAATCGGGGAGGAAAGGTCAAAGGAACTGGGTTTAGATGGCGAAAAGGAGGAGGAAGAAGGTCTTGATCGTTTGAGGTCCCTTCCAGTCCCAAACATACTGTGATACTGTGGAGGTCAGCAGCCTTCCAAGGAACACAGGGCTCTTGGTGGATGACTTCTGCACAGCCACAGCGTGAGGAAAAGGTCGTAGAATCATTTTGGTTGGAAGGGATTCTCAAGATCATGGAATCCAACCATTAATCCACCTCTGACACTACCCCATGTCCCTGAGAACATCATCTCTGCATCTGTTCAACCCCTCCAGGGATGGTGACTCCAGCACTGCCCTGGGCAGCCTGTTCCAATGCCCCACAGCCCTTTGGGGAAGAAATTGTTCCCCACATCCAACCTCAACCTCCCCTGGCGCAACTTGAGGCCGTTCCTTTGTGTCCCTGCCTCCCCATAGCTCCTGTTCTCCAGCTGAACCCCCCAGGTCCCTCAGCTGCTCCCATCACACTTGTGTTCCAGCCCTTCCCAGCTCCATTCCCTTCCCTGATCTCGCTCTAGTGCCCACGTGAGCCTAAATTCCAGCCCACGTGAGCCTAAATTCCAGCGTTGTTAACGGATGTTAATAGTTTCAAAGGCAACTGGTTTTTTTTCCTCTTGCTCTAAGGGTAGGAAATCACCAGGACAGGCTGTGAATCTCCTCCCCGAGGATTTCGGGGCATGATTAACACCCGTTGTGGGTTCAGCAGGGCTGGGTTTTTCCACCTCTCCTCCAGCTGTTGGTCCTGCAATTCATCTGTACTCTGACCGATCTCTGTGCAAGTCACTCCTTGAGGATGCTGCACAGTGGTAGGAACACATCGGAGCTGCTCAGAGGGGAAATGGATACTTTCACTTTTACTTCTGGTGTAGCCACTTTCACTTTCGCCTCCTCACAACCTGCACAGATTGTCAAGGACCTTCTGCTCTTGCAAATGAAACCTGGATGTAGCAGGGTTTTGCGTGTATTTGTGTGAGTCCAGACTCTTCCTTTGGGTGGGAACAGATCAGGAGGAGCCTCTGAAATCTGAACAGGGAGCCCAGGGTCACCGTGAGCTGCTGAACTCAGTGCCACACTGGATGATTGTTTAGTCTCTTGTATTTGTATATTACTATGGCAACTTTTTTTTTGGTATTCCTCTTTTTGACTTTCATTTTTATGCTGCAGTTGAACTTGCGGAGATGAACAAATATTAGATATATCACCTGCAAAGTCACTGGTTTTGTTGCATTTCTAAGAGCTTCCCAGCCTTTTTTTTTTAAAGCCTTTAGCCTTTACCCCTTAAAGACACTGAATATCGAATACTTTTGCTGATTTAATACCCACACGCTCCATACGTGTTCTGCACCTTGACGGGGTTTTAACCCCATAATCTCTTTGTCAACTCGTAGCGTGGAAACACACGACTGATCCCATCTCGCACATTTAGACACGGCTTTTCTTATGCTCCGAGACCCAAGATTTGTCGATGATGCAGAGTTGCAGACGCTATCCATAGGAGTAGAATGTCACACCTCAAAGTGAGATTTTTGGAGCAATAAGTGTGAAATTAAATAGGAACCCTGTACTTTTGAGACATAAGGACCGGTTGAGAGAGCTGGGCTTGTTTAGGCTGGTGGAAAAGATGCTGAGAACAGGAGAATGACTCTGGACACAAGTGCTGTGGTGCTCCAGCAAGAAGGGATGTTACATTTGGTCCAAGCCTTTGGACAGGGATATAATTCCCTGATGTGATTTCCATGGAGGAGTCTGAACTCACTGGCTGCTTCTCTGAGATGCACAGGACGCAAGAGACACAAAAGAAAATGAGAAACAAGGAAAAAAGTGAGGAATCTTTCCATCCCTTCCTATCCTCATTAGGCTCAAAAAGAGAAAACAATACTAGTGAGAGGAAGCCGGGATAACTCTTTATTTGTCTTTTTTCCGCCCTTGAGAGCCAAGTTGTGTTCACCTGCTTTTGCTACTAGTTCTGATATAATAATTACAGCGGCATCACCTGAAAGTGGGAGGTTTACAAAGTGAATCCAAGAGGGCACAAAAGACTCAAGAGCAACATTAAGAGATGAAAAAATACTTCCCTAGACCCATTTTTAGAGCTTTTTTTTATCCCATTTCCCCCGACTTTTTGCCTTGTCTGGATTTTCTTTTGCTTGGCACGAAACAGACCTTGTTAAGCCTCGTAGCGCAAACTGGCTGAACTGGCTTAGAGCTGTGTAGCTAAATGAGTTTAATACACGTAATTCGAACTGTTCTTTTTCCTGTTCCTTCTATGAGGTCCTTTTTTTGGCCTTGGGTAATTTGAGAGGAATAACAAGATTTGTGACATAAGGAATGATTCTCTCTTTTCTTCCTTCTCATTGAAGGGAGGAAAAGAACTATTAAAACCTACACTTCAAAAATAGGAGTCAAAACCCCAAGCAGGTTGCAGGGTGACAACAGATAATATTCTGCTCTTCACCGAAGGAATGTGGACCTTTTAGAGCTTAAAATGAGCACTTAACCTATTTGTCCTCAAGAATGTCAGTGATTTTCTTCTTAAAGAGCAACCAGGATGCAAAACCTGCTCTTTAGGTGGGGTTCAACGATCTTCCATTTCTTTCCTGATAGATAAATGCTTTATTTCCTAAAGTTGATGGGTCAGAAGAAATAAACCTTTTCAGTGCATTTATGCTGCAAACTCAGCTTGAGATTTGAAATCTTGTAGCTCGTGAATCACCCCCAGCAATAAAAGCTTTTTAAACGTGCAACAGAGACTAAACTCGGGATTTCCTGTGTTTCTAAGTGGCTGCTTTATTTAATATTTAGATTTTAACAGCTGCAACAGCACAAATACTGCAAACTTTCCTTTGTTTCTCTATCCCTATTTCATTTATCTTGTGCTTTGGGACCTCTTCTTGCTGGGATGCTGTTGGGAAGTGTTTTACTGGGATATTTTATTTCGGAAATGTCTGGATGGAGTTTGGGCTTTGAGAAAGCTCTGCCCCTTCAGGCTTTGAAAGAAGATCATTATAGTGAAGCAAATAAATCCAAGAAGCTGAGCACGCACCGAGATAATCCCTATGTGTAGGCATCAACTCTCACAGCCTAAAAGAGTGTGCGATGAATCTAAGTAGCTTTTTAGCACAAGAGAAACCTCTGACCTGCTCAATGTAAAGTTAATTTACCACCAGGCTTTCCATCTGGCAATTTATATATATCTATATATAATTTTTCTGTTGCGAAGGAAAAACTTTTAAGGGCTCACTGGCAAACAGGGAACTCAAATTCTTCCTCCTGAAGGATGATTTAACTTGCAGACAAAGATTTGGGGGTTGTGTGGCTGGAGAGGAGCTGCTGCTCCCAGTGGGAGCTGATCCGCTCCGTGGAGACCTGGGCTTGTTAAATGAGGCCACATACTCAACTGAGCGTTAATATTTACACCCGCTTTTTGATTTCTGCCTTCAGGTTTTCATCCGGAATCGGAAGAGTCGAGTTCCCTCTTGCAGACGGCTGTTTCAGTGCTGCAGGGCTCCTATTTGGACTCTACATCTCAGGGGAGTTTCCAGTACAGCCAAGCGATTCTGGTGGAAAATGATGTTTTTCTAAGCGAGGTGAGGCCGGTGGGGGAGCCAGGGTGGTGCTGCCATTTCTTTAGGAGCTGCAAACATCTGTAAATGCAGGTTTATTGGGCAGTCTGTCTTTCCTCTGCAGCACGTGGCTGAGAGCCCCCGGTGCTGAACGGAGCCTTTTCTTTGCTTTCTGACACTTCTCCCTTCCCAATCTGATCAGGAACAAAAGGTCCATTGAGCCAGTGTTGCCAAACATTCAGCAGCAGTTTGTTCCTGGAACGGGCTTTCCCTTCCGGACAAGAGGAAAAATCCTGATGTGCTACGTAGCAGGAGAACTTTAATGTTGTTTTACTTCTCCTGATTCACAGCCAGGTAGATTTCCATGTGAAATTTGTTTTTTCTGCCCTCAGACCCATCCAGGCACCAGTTTTAACCCCATTTCCCTTTCTCCACCTGACTGGGATGTGTATAGAAGCACTTTTAAAATGTCTTCATCCCTATGTTCCTGCTGTTGTTGGCATGGAAGACGTGCCGTCTCCTCTGGGGACTAGAGATGAGCAGGCTGCTTCTTATCGTGAATTAAATAGAGTTTAGACATTTTGGCTGCCTATATCTGGCATAGTCATTGTGGAGCTGGACGAAAAACTGGGAAAGCAGGTATCATGTAATTTGTTGATTTACCTGTGAGTTCTAAAGCCAAAACAAGCCAAAGCAGTGAGATTAATGTTTTATTTTCCGAACAAAATGATTCTATGCTTCTAACCCTGTTTAAATACTCCCATTCTTCTACAACTTCTTTTATTAAAGCCCCAAAACATCATGGACTCAAACCCGGCTCTGTTTGCTCCCTGTCTGCACTGAGGACACAATCTGCTTTAATTATCAGACAAAAGAAATCAGAGTCATGTTGTTTGGCTGCAGCCAAACCCTCTGAGCTGTAGTTGCATGAGAGCACTTGCTCTCTCATCAAATAGTCCAGGCTTCGCTGGTCAGCGGAGAGAGAGAAAGAGAGACCTCTCCAAGCATCTCACCTTCTAGAGGCATTTTCTTCATGGTTGAGATGATGCTCAGTCTCTTGCCTCTGGACTGGAACAAAGTCTTGTTGTGTCTTCTGCAGCTCAAAGCTTTTGCCCAAGCGAAGGAAGGCGCCGGGTACAGCCAGGAAGAGCTGGAGGAGACCTTTGCGTTTCTCCTGTTCGATAACGAAGAAGAGGTAACCTGAAATGCTTATTTAACTTAACAAGTTTGATGCCAAGTGCCGCTGCCCCACCAAAGCCCAGCAGATCTGTTGACTGAAGTGTCTTGGCTTTCTGTGCTTCACTTACCAGTACAATTATTACTGGATAAATAATCCAGAGCAAGTTCTGAAAGCAGCTCCTGGGATGTTTTAGTGATGGATCTTATTTTGCATTTCTCCAATTGATTGTTCTTGGAGATGTAGCTGCTTCCTTTGCCCTCTGCAGGGAGATCGAAGGAGTCTCCCTTTGTCCCAGTGGATTTATGGTTGAGTAAAGACAGGTGAAACCTTCCATGTAGGCTTAGAAAAGCGCCTTTGTGACAGAAGACAGAAGTTTGTCAGGTGGTTTTGGGCAAGTTCCCTTCATTTTGCCAACAAGGTGGAGAAAAAACTTGACACAGCTATTAGGAAAGTTATTCCTGCCCATTTTTTACAAGGATGCTTTTGATTTTGTGAAAAGAGTTTGTCTACATAATGACGCTCGGGGAATCTAGTGCGAATTCACTTTTCATGTGATTTAATAACGCAATGCTAAGTCACTCTAGAGATGGTTTTGTTCAGGATGAGGGTGGCCCGAATGGCACTTTAGTTCTGTTCATTTTGGATTGAGCTACAGCAAAATAAACCCCTTTCATTCTCAGTTTGGGGGCAGGAATTATTCCGCTTTATTTTAGCAGTTTAAAATTTAGCATTGTCTGTGCCAAGTGACCGAGCTCCTTGTACAGTTTTAGGAAAGAGGGAGATCTCCAGGCAACATTTGGACCTCATTTAATTCGGGCATGAAGATAAAGAAAGTGCAAAGTCCAGCCTTGCGCTTGCGCTGGTTTCTGGAGATGCTGGAGTTGTTCCATATTTTTCTAAGCTTTTGCTTCCATGGAGGTTTATGTAACAACACTCGATAAACACAAGTATTTAGTATCTGAAACAACAATTTTTCTTCCTGTTGGTTCTTCCTTTGGATGTCACATTTAGTTTTCTTTATACCATGGGTGTTTTAAGACTAACGTTCTGCAATTGACTCGCAGCATATATTTGCCTGTTGCAAGTATTTCGCCAGCTGTTTTAGTATAGATTTCAGTAGCTGTGTCCCTTATTTTTGAAAAATAGATGGTAAAAGAGGCTGTCTCTTCTTTTGAAGGCAAAAGAGGTGTGTCAGAGAGGTCTCCGTGTAAACAGCAGCTCTATTTCCACGCTTGGCGACCCAGCAAAAGGTAAGATATTAATTCAGAGAACCAAGAGACCTGTTCGCTGTTCTGGGGGGTATTGACTCCTTTCAAATCAAAAGCAAAAGCCCAGACAAACTCCTAGTGCTGCCTTGTTATTTATTGCAAAAATCCGCAGAAACTCTGATGTTTCTTACATGGGAAACTGCATTTATTTGGATAAAGCAAGCAACAGGGTTTGTTTTCTTCTGCCCCTTCAACCAGTTGAGGACGAGATCTTCCCCAGGGACTTTTGTTGTCTCTTCATCTCTCCATTTCAGGCTTTTTCTCCCTTGTTAGTAACAACCTTTGTTACAAAGTGGCTTTTTGGCAGCTCTGCCCGCTGGTTTGCTCGTCAGAGTTCATTTGCTGAGCTTTTGCCAACACTCCTGTTAATAACCAGAGCAGATCGTGACGTGTCAAAGCCCTTTTCCGTGTGTGCTCGTTCCTTGCCCAAAAGTCTTGGGGCCTTGAGACGTGCGGTGCGGGATGTGTTAACTCCGAGAAAATCCTTCTGCCAGAAGCAGAAGGTCTCCTGGTGCTCATTCCCTAAGTCTTTGTAGGCCAAGACACCTAATTATTGAACAGTCTATGCTAGTGAATGCCAAATCAAGCAATAACTGGTTATTTGGGTGTATATTTTTAGTCCAAATGGACTGAAATGAACATTACGGAGTGTCTCTTTGTAGCCTTCCCCCTGCTCAGTCCCTGTTCCCCCCCACAAACTTCTCTACCCATCTTGTCTACAAATATAAAGCAGGAGCAAAGAGCCAAGATTCCCTTATCTCCCAGAAAATCCACATATATGCCCTGGGCATGGAGGAACGATGGGAATAAGCCACGTCACAACGGGCCTTGTCACAAGGTAGAAGGTTCATGTTGGCATCTGGGATGGTAAAGGACCATAAAGAGCCACACAATGTCCCTGGGAAGGTTTGTGACACCTCATGGACCTGCTTTCGCACCCCTGCAGAGTGTGTTCTTGACATAGAAACACCCACATTGCCTTCGTGTGACTCCAAATTGAGCAAAGTACCTGCCCTACTCACAGTTTGAGCTGGAAACTCTTCACCAGATCTTGCTGTAAGAGACAAGCCTTCACTCGGTGCGTTTTCACGTAGCATGGGCAAAACTGGCCTTACCTGGGCTACTTCCCCCATTATTCTCTAACCTGATTTTCATTACGAGCACAATTTTCCTCTCCGTTTCCAGCAAACGTGAAATTTGAAGATTCAATCCAAGAACAGCAGTAGAATTTTTAAGAAGCTCCTGAATTGGGAGACAAAAAAACCCATCTCTCCTATGAGGGATGAGGAAGGCTGACAGAATGAGATTTGTTTTCCTCAAAAGACAAGCTTTATCAGGCAAACTGCTGCTACTGAGATGCTTTAAATAACGTGCCATTACTTTTTTGGACTGGTCTTAATATGTAGATGGAGAATCAACAGGAATTAAGATTAAACCAATTGGGGATTTGAAGGGAGCGAGGTAACACTATGCTTGCTACAGTTACTACACTCCACATCACACAAGTGTAACACATAAGCATCACCTTCTATTTGGGGATTGATTCTTTTTTGAGGGGATAGTTGTTGCCTCAAGTTTATTTTTTAAAAAATAATATATTTGTGCCAAATTAACTCATTTCCCAGAGCTATCCCTGAACACTGTTCCATGCCAGCAGTCAGAAAAAAGAATGAAAGTCACAAAGTTTTACCCTTTTTATGGCCCCTCCTTCTTCTTCTTCTTCTTCTCCCTCTCCTTCTCCCTGCTTCTTCTTCTCCCTCTCCTTCTCCCTGCTTCTTCTTCTCCCTCTCCCTGCTGCTTCTTCTCCCTCTCCCTGCTGCTTCTTCTCCCTCTCCCTGCTTCTTCTCCCTCTCCCTGCTTCTTCTCCCTCTCCCTGCTTCTTCTCCCTCTCCCTGCTTCTTCTCCCTCTCCCTGCTTCTTCTCCCTCTCCTTGCTTCTTCTCCCTCTCCCTGCTTCTTCTCCCTCTCCCTGCTTCTTCTCCCTCTCCCTGCTTCTTCTCCCTCTCCCTGCTTCTTCTCCCTCTCCCTGCTTCTTCTCCCTCTCCCTGCTTCTTCTCCCTCTCCCTGCTTCTTCTCCCTCTCCCTGCTTCTTCTCCCTCTCCCTTCTTCTCCCTCTCCCTTCTCCTCCCTCTCCCTTCTCCTCCCTCTCCCTTCTCCTCCCTCTCCCTTCTCCTCCCTCTCCCTTCTCCTCCCTCTCCCTTCTCCTCCCTCTCCCTTCTCCTCCTCCCTCTCCCTTCTCCTCCTCCCTCTCCCTTCTTCTCCTCCCTCTCCCTTCTTCTCCTCCCTCTCCCTTCTTCTCCTCCCTCTCCCTTCTTCTTCTTCTCCCTCTCCCTTCTTCTTCTTCTCCTTCTCCCTCTCTCTTCTTCTCCTTCTCCCTCTCTCTTCTTCTCCCTCTCTCTTCTTCTCCCTCTCTCTTCTTCTTCTCCCTCTCTTCTTCTTCTCCTCCCTCTTCTTCTTCTCCTCCCTCTCCCTTCTCCTCTCTCTTCTTCTTCTCCTCCCTCTCCCTTCTCCTCTCTCTTCTTCTTCTCCTCCCTCTCCCTTCTCCTCTCTCTTCTTCTTCTCCTCTCTCTTCTTCTTCTCCTCCCTCTCCCTTCTCCTCCCCTCTCTTCTTCTTCTCCTCCCTCTCCCTTCTCCTCTCTCTTCTTCTTCTCCTCCCTCTCCCTTCTCCTCCCTCTCCCTTCTCCTCCCTCTCCCTTCTCCTCCCTCTCCCTTCTCCTCCCTCTCCCTTCTCCTCCCTCTCCCTTCTCCTCCCTCTCCCTTCTCCTCCCTCTCCCTTCTCCTCCCTCTCCCTTCTCCTCCCTCTCCCTGCCTGCAGAGACTCCCCTCAAAGAGGGTCCTTTTAACAGGACTTTTTTGGCAATCAGTTTTACTCCGCAGATGATTCACATGATCTTGCATTGCTTTATTTTCACAGGGGTTTATATTTCCAAGTATGCCGACTGTCTTCATCCCAGACCCTGGTATCACGGCAAATCTGGCTATATTGTCATTTGTAAGCTAATTAAGGTAAAATGCAAGTCTTTTTATTATTTCATTTCATAAGCCGCTATGCAGTGCAGACAGTTTTAAAGGAGACATTTGCACCCATAACCATGACGAGGTGGGGTGTAAAATCACCTCTATTGAGAGCTTGTCAAGATTTTTGACTATGTGATGTGTCAGGCTAGAAAGCAAGAGATGCAACTGGGTTGACTGGCCTGCAGGGCAGCAGAGGGTGCAGAGAACCTTCCAGATTCCACTGCTGAGACCAGTAATTACCCACAGGGTCACCTTTTTCCCTGGATTCTCAAGTGTTTTGGGGGTTTGAGGGTGTAACCCTAAGGTGGCTGGGATCACAGCCCCATTCCCTTCCCCTTTTCTCCCCTCCTCACCACCTCCTGCTCACACTGTCTGTGAGGGAAAAGAGGAGAAAGAGAATTCAGGGATCTTTTAAAATATGTTTCTGTGAATAGTTACATGTATTCTTTTTTTTCCTTTTTTTTTGTTTGGTTGGTTGGTTTTTGTTTGATCTTCTTCCCCCCTCTTCTTCTTTCCCCCCTCTTCTTCTTTCCCCCCTCTTCTTCTTTCCCCCCTCTTCTTCTTTCCCCCCTCTTCTTCTTTCCCCCCTCTTCTTCTTTCCCCCCTCTTCTTCTTTCCCCCCTCTTCTTCTTTCCCCCCTCTTCTTCTTTCCCCCCTCTTCTTCTTTCCCCCCTCTTCTTCTTTCCCCCCTCTTCTTCTTTCCCCCCTCTTCTTCTTTCCCCCCTCTTCTTCTTTCCCCCCTCTTCTTCTTTCCCCCCTCTTCTTCTTTCCCCCCTCTTCTTCTTTCCCCCCTCTTCTTCTTTCCCCCCTCTTCTTCTTTCCCCCCCTCTTCTTCTTTCCCCCCCTCTTCTTCTTCCCCCCCTCTTCTTCTTCCCCCCCTCTTCTTCTTCCCCCCCTCTTCTTCTTCCCCCCCTCTTCTTCTTCCCCCCCTCTTCTTCTTCCCCCCCTCTTCTTCTTCCCCCCCTCTTCTTCTTCCCCCCCTCTTCTTCTTCCCCCCCTCTTCTTCTTCCCCCCCTCTTCTTCTTCCCCCCCTCTTCTTCTTCCCCCCCTCTTCTTCTTCCCCCCCTCTTCTTCTTCCCCCCCTCTTCTTCTTCCCCCCCTCTTCTTCTTCCCCCCCTCTTCTTCTTCCCCCCCTCTTCTTCTTCCCCCCCTCTTCTTCTTCCCCCCCTCTTCTTCTTCCCCCCCTCTTCTTCTTCCCCCCCTCTTCTTCTTTCCCCCCCTCTTCTTCTTTCCCCCCTTTTTCCTGTTTTTTTCCCCTTTCCCCTTCTTTGGTTTTTGTTTGTTTCACTTTTCCTTTCATTTTGTTGATTTGCTTTTTGTTTCCTTTCCTCCTCCCCTTTCCCTCCCCTTCTCCCTTCCCTTTCCCTCCCCTTCTCCCTTCCCTTTCCCCCCCCTTCCCCCTTCTCCCTTCCCTTTCCCCCCCCTTCCCCCTTCTCCCTTCCCTTTCCCCCCGCTTCCCCCTTCCCCCTTCCCTTTCCCCCCACTTCCCCCTTCCCTTTTTTCTCCCTTCTCTTCATTTTCTGGCACAGGGGAAGGTCAAGGTGGTGTCTGAGAATCACACAACCAGCTACACCTGCCCATCTCCTGGCTATGACTGCCACGTCGCTGCAGGCAGAAATAACGGCCCGTCAAAGCCCAGCCCCTACCAGGCCTTCCTGCAGAGCCAGGTACAGATTTGCAGCCCAGCGCTGACCCAGGCGCCTCGTTCTTTCCTCAGCATGTTTTTTTTTCATCAGTGTTTCCCTTCTCGCCCCAGTATTACGTGTATGAAGTGTCCGATGGCCATACTGCGGAGCGGCCCAGGCAGATCTGTCCATACATCCTCATCACCTGCCAGTACAGGGAGCCGAAGGAAATGCCTGTCTTAGCTCTAGAGAGCCGGTAAGCAACCTGTTCCAAAACATCTGGTCGCTTTTGTGGGCTGTTTTCTTTTTCCCATTGCTAAATGTTCCTTTTTTTCCTCTCTTTTCTCTAGACCAGAACTTAACCACAAAGGTAGGAGCATTTAGTGATTGGTTTAGATTTGTAAATGTATCTTGCTCTTATTTGCCCTGCTTTCCTCTCCTGCTTTCCCTGAGCTGTTCTCTGTTTCGCCTGTAGCATCGTACTGTCCGTGGAGGGGGCAGCTCTCCATCCAGGGCCAGCTCTTGTGCAACATCGCCCTGAGGACCCCACACAGCTCCACCATTCCAGCCCAGCTGTAAGTTGCCCTTTCTCTTCTTTCTTTGTGCAATTTGTGGCATGTGAAGCATCACACCCACTATGACAGATCATTTTGGGATTACCTTTGGGTGTCTGTGTACCAGCGAAAGAAAGGTTTGTCTCTCCTTGTCACATCCCTTCGTTGATCAGCATCTACATCAGTGTCAGAAAAGTGGTTTTGGGCAGTGTGGTGGCAACAACAGCTGGATGAGGACACAAGAGCAGGCCCTGAACTGCAGCTGGAAACAGCTGGATTTAGGCATATCTTTCTTAACTGTTTAGAAGTGTTTATTCTAAATCAATTATTCCTGCTTGCGTTGTTTCTTCTTGTGAGAAGCTGCTTCCTGATAGTGCATGTCCAGTCAGCCAATTGTGTTTACAGGTCAGCACCATGGCAAATAAAATATTGAGGTAATGAGCATTCAAAATAAAGAGAGATATTTAAAATTGTGAGTAGTCAGAAGCCAACCAGCAAACAGCAGTTGGAAACAGCCAGCAATGCAGCCACCGATATCAGTGTTTGGAGGTCAAAATCAGTGTTTGGATCCAAAATCAATGCTTGGATCCTCAAGTCAGTGAAGTGCTAAGCGAGTTGCACCTTCTCCAGAGCTTCTTTCTCTGGTTTCACAGTAACAGGGCAGCCAGGACTCTTTATTATTCTTAATCCTGAGATCCCTTTTCTGCTTGTGATCTCCCCATCTGCCCCTTTCTCCCTGCAGGCCTCCCAACCTGGACATGAACCATATCATGGGTTTGTCTGACTTGAAGAAAAAGCTGCCAGAAGCTGCATTTGGGAAAAGAAATTACGTTGAGAATGAAGGTGAGTGCAGAACCCACCGGTTTGATGAGTAACATCCGCTCGTGCTGCGCCAGAGGAATTGCCACGAGGGGTCAGAGCTCATGTCCATGTAGCGCTGGGTCGTTTTTTCAAGGGTGGCTGGTTGCCGATAAGCGAGGAAAAAATGCCAAGGCAGTATAGGGAGGTTTTTATTTCCACACTTATATGGCCTCTTGGTGTGAAATAATCCCTTTCCAAAAGCAGCCCCTTAATCAGCCCATTCCTGCGACAGGACAGGGTGGGAGACGCTCTTTTGAGACCTGAGCTTCCATCCTGCAAGGTGCCAAATGTCGTGGAGCTGAGAGCAAATGCAGGGAGACAGATTGTCCCCTCTCTATGAGGTGAGGGACATTCCACCTCTTGGAATCTCACCCAGCATCTCCTGCATCTGGATGGACTGAGGTAGCTGCCAGCAAAATAAAATAAAAGATGTGGCTGCTTTGGGTCACAGGTAACATATTTGTCACTTCATGGGGACTGACAGTGACAGTGAGTGGCAGCATGGGAGGGGAGAAGACTCCAGAAACCTTGGGGAGAGGTTGAGCAGTCAGCAAATAAAAGCAGATATTTGGGGAAGGGAGAGAAGGGCTCTAATCTCCCCTTAGTGGTGCTAAGAGGCACTACTTGTCTGTAGTCAGCAATTCCCTGTCCTGATCAGTGCAGGATGGGGAGGAGGGAACCTGTGTCTAATTACACCTCGGGGTTCGTACTGCTGATTGCATTTGGGGTTGGAGTTCTGAGGAGCCCGGCAGCTCGAAGGTGTTGAGCTCCCGATGGCTGTGAGTGGCCGCTCATTGCAGCAGACACGCGGTTACGGACACAAATACCCCATGAAGAGCTCTGGATGTGATTTGCAGAAGCTCCAGGTGCGTTTTCACGTCATCTTGCACCAAAATAAGTGTGGCCCGCTGCAGTGGTGCCTCCCATCTGTGTGTCTGGGGCCAGCTGAGGGCCAGCTTGTTTTGGGGGTTAGAATTCAGAGGATAGAGCCAGGGCAGGGGAGGAGGCAGGAGGAGCTGGGGAGGCCACAGCACCACTTGCTGAAGGTGCTATGGGACCAAAATCTTATGGTTGTCTGATGAAAGAGAGGAAATACTGAACAGAAGAATTGCGCTGTGAAATTCAGCACAGGGCAATGAAGATGCTGAAGGGAGTGGAGCATCTCCCATGTGAGGGAAGACTGAGGGAGCTGGGGCTCTGGAGCTGGACAAGAGGACACTGAGGGGTGACCTCATTCATGTTTACAGATATATAAAGGGTGAGTATCAGGAGGATGGAGCCAGGCTCTCCTCGGTGACAACCAATGATAGGACAAGGGGCAATGGGTTCAAACTGGAACACAAAAGCTTTCACTTAAATTTGAGAAGAAACTTCTTCTCAGTGAGGGTGACAGAAGAACAGGCTGCCCAGGGGGGTTGTGGAGTCTCCTACTCTGGAGACATTCAAAACCCACTTGGACGCCTTCTTGTGTAACCTCATCTGGGTGTTCCTGCTCCATGGGGGGATTGCACTGGATGAGCTTTCCAGGTCCCTTCCAACCCCTGACATTCTGGGATTCTGTGATAAGGTGAGTCTGGGATCTTGGCTTTATTAAACTCGCTTGGGGAATAAGGATGCTCCAAATCAGGGGTGAGTCTGGTGTGTTAGAGTGAAGTGTTTCCATCTGAAATGCTCCTTGTTTCTGTTGAAGCGCACAGTGTTGGTTCAATTGCTTTTGTTAGCTGCAGAGATAAGATAAAAAACCATCTCTGAATGGCTCAGAGAGGAAACTCTGCAATACAAATGCATCTACCAGTTTAGGAAATCTTGATAAGATTTGGTTTTTTAAACCCAGTGCTTCCACCAATTGCACACCCATCTTCTTGGTACAGGAGCACTTGTTTGTTCAGAGCTCATGCAAGAGGCACTATTTCAGCGTCAAATTCTCTCTCTTTTTGTTTGCAGTCTGCTTTCAGGGCATTTACTTCAGTCTGTATGAAGTGGAAATATCAGATAAGGATCAATACAAAATGGATCTGTTAGTAGAAAATCTGAAGGAAAAAGACTTGGTGAGTATTTTAAAACCTTGTCATTCCAGGTGGAAAGGGGCCTCTTTGAACTTTTAGTAACATTATTCACAGATTCTGAACTAATGAGAAAGGGATTGAATTTCCCTGGTTCGGGTTTTATTTTCTTGCTTTGTTATTCTCAAACACAGTTTAGTTTTCTGTATAAAATCTGTTAACTGAACATCACCCTCTATGAGCTGGAAACTGATTTCTAGGGTGAGCATGCCCTGCTGAGCAGAAGCCGTTATACCAGGCAAAACTCTTCTTGGGCTATATTTATGCCAGATGAGATTATTTTATTGTCTTTATTCATGATTTTTCCCCCTTGCATTGCAAACAGCATAGTGGACAAGGACTGCAAGGTGATCTTATATATTAAGAAAGCAGAAGCAAAGTCCTTCAATGCCAAAATGACAATTACTAAGCAAAAGATATAAGATGTCATGCATCTGCCTTATTCCCTTTTGGCTAAAAAATAACCCCCACTCAGCTAGATACAGTTATGATACCGAAACCTCATGGGAGCTCTGAAAATATTGAGATTTATGCTTTTTCTAACGGGTAATTTCCCTTACAATGTATTATCTGATAAGGCTTTTTTTCCTAGCACACTGTAATCTTTTTATTCCCAGTGTGATTCCCTTTTATTCCCAGTCGCATTCCCTTGTGATGCCAAGGGCTGAACCTCAGCACGGCACTTGTGTCTCTGCTGGGTTTTCGGCTTGGGTTGGGTTTGCATTTGCTGCTCCTAGTTGCTTTCTCGCATCTGATGCTTCCTTGTAGATTCAGAGTTGTAAATTCATGGCCACAAGGGCACGTCCTCTCCTCGCTATAATTTGGCAGCGGCTCATGAAGTGCCCGGACGTGCCGTTGCTGTGCGGCGCTGCTGAGGAGCTGCTCACTGATGTGCAAATCCCACATGTAACGCACCAGAGCGAGTGTTTGTTGTGAATCCTTGTAAGAAAAACACTCTTATTCTCTAAAGCATTGATTAAACTATTAATAGCAGACATGAGAAGAAAAAATAAACAGGTTAGCAAAGACAATCTTAATGTCCTTTCATGTGCAAGTGAACTGAACTGTACAGCAGGGATTGGACCCCTGGTTGGGGCACAGATCTGTCTGTGCTGCAGCTCTTAGAATCACAGGATCATTTTGGTTGGAAAAGACCCTCAAGATCATCGAGTCCAACCATAACCCATCCAGAGCACTACCCAATGTCCCTGAGAATATCATCTCTGCGTCTGTTCAACCCTCCAGGGATGGTGACTCCAGCACTGCCCTGGGCAGCCTGTTCCAATGCCCCACAGCCCTTTGGGGAAGAAATTGTTCCCTAGATCCAACCTCAACCTCCCCGGGCGCAACTTGAGGCCCTTGGTCTCCTGGGCACCCACCTTGCGAAGGGCTCAAGTGAAAATGAAAGGGTGGCTGATACACGCTCTGGGTGCTTGGCGACATCTCAGCTGCTGCTTTATGGCTCGACTTTCCTCCTCACCTGCCCGAAAATCATCCTGTTGGTGAGAAACCACAGTTATTTCATCGAGCTTGATTTATGCAGCAGAGATTTTGGCTCTCATCCCTTCTGCTCTGCTGGCTTGAGACAACCAAACCAGGAGCTACTGTTCTGAGGAGTGAATATTACACTCAAATTGTTCAGCCTTTCCCAAGTTGTTCTGTTTTCCTGGAGAAAAGAGGCCGTGGGCATTACTCCAACCCTCTGTTATGTCTGAACATATTGAATGAGATCAGCAAAGTTTCGCAGAGCGTTAGAAGCCCTCGAGTTATTCTGTTCCTGTAACATTCCTGAAAATATGCATCTGTTTGGAGGAAAAATATCCAAACGGGTGTCCCCGAGGAGGGAAAGGCAGTCCAAGCCAAACTCTGCGATGACGCATCAAGCAACACCCAAACACCAGAAAATCCTTGATAAATGTACGTATCTTTTTAGACATGCGGTCATCCAGCTCCGAGACGGAGTGGCAGACGTTGCTTACACTCAGCAAATTTCTTTCTCACGTATTCATTGATACTGGTGCTGCTAATAAGCAAACTGCGTGGCCTGAACTTCAGTCGGGCTTGTGACTGGAACCGTCGATTGTTGGTTTTTTCAGATGCTTTGCTTTCACTGCTGGGAAAACCTTCCCGTTGGGTTGCTATGAGCAGTTCCTGGCTGAGATGCCAAGGAGCTTTTGAACTTGAGTCAAATTCTTAACCTTATTCATTAATTGCAACCAGTTTGGCTAAGGGTATTGAATTTTTAAGGCACAGACAGGAGGAATTTGAGAGCTGAATAACAACACAAATGGAAGGAAAACTCTGGGTTGGCCGAAGTGGTGTGAACCCCAACAGTGTCCTCCTCAGCAGGGAGTGAGCTGATGGTGTTGGCAACAATCACAGCACATTGGTAGTCATGCTGAGTGATATAAAGTGTGCTAAGGAGGAGAGGGAGTGGTTGCTTTAACTTTGTGTGTGTTTCTTTACAGGCAATCGTCAAATATTTACAAGATCGAGGAGTCTTTATCCTCCTCACGTCCTCCGCCTTGGCACAAGATGACGGTAAGAAATGGCTATGTAGATACCAATATCTGTGCTTAAACATTTTGCTCTGTTTTAGAGACAGACGATGGGCAGCCTCAGTTTAAACAAAACCTGTTGCTTTCTTTTATAGATTTTGACCCCAAGGAGCCCGTCAGCCTCCTGGCCCTGTTTCTGTTCTCCTCGTCCCGGTCTGTGTGCATGAGAGGTAGGAATGTTCCCTTCGCCGGCTTCAGACACCGTGTTCTGGGTGCGGGATCCTCACCAGAGGGTTCTCACAGCCACGTTCCTCTCAAAGAGTTGATTTCTCTGCTCAGAACCACCTACAGCTTTAGCACAAAGGGCGTTAAAAGAGCAAAGTCTCAGCTCTCTCGCTCTGCTGCATCTGAAGCTGATGTAAAGCAGATTCCCTGCCTTACCCATTCACTGCACATGGGCATGCCTTACCTGTTCACTGCATCTGGGCAGGAACAACCCCAGGTTCCAGTATCGGTTGGGAAATTACATATTAGAGAGCAGTATAGGGGAAAGGGACCTGGGGGTCCTGGGGACAGCAGGGTGACCATGAGCCAGCACTGGGCCCTTGTGGCCAGGAAGGCCAATGGCATCCTGGGGTGTATTAGAAGGGGGGTGGTTAGTAGATCAAGAGAGGTCCTTCTTCCCCTCTACTCTGCCCTGGTGCCTAAAGGTGCCATACTCAGGGGGGAGAAACGACACATGGCACTTGCTGGACCCTGCACGGAGCTGACGTGATTTGCTAAACCAACAGGAAAACAACCTGCCCTGAAAAAGAAAAAAGAAATACATTGTTTTCTGCTGAAATAACAAGCGAAATGGGCTGTATGGAAGGGGCGTTGTGTCCTAAAGAGCAGCAAGTGTTTGGAGCTTAGCCCTATCGTGTGATTTCTCTGACGTGGGATCGGTAAACATGGGCAGCGGGGCCATGACAACCAGTCAGGGTGTGTGACGGGTGAGGGAGGGTGATGGTGTTGGGCAGAGCCACGGTGAGTCACAGCTTTGGGACCTGGGAGGTGAATTCAGGCTCTTTGCAGCCCCAGAACTTGCTTTTCATGCTGCACTGAAGAAGAGAAAATAAAGATTTGCACAGTTTGAACCCGCAGATCTTGAAATAAGAATGAGCTTCGACGTCTGTTGCGTTTGCCTCCAGTTTTTGTCACATCTGTTGGTTTTACACTGCACTGTCTGCGTGGAAATATTCACACTGCAGTTTCCTCTGGTGGATATAAAGAAAGTTACTGCTTTGCCTCCCCTGGACGGCGTCATCCGCACACCTTGTGCTGCATCCGCTCCACCAGTAATACTTGGAGCCTTGCAGATCCCCAGGCGACACAGAAACAGAAACCTTTCGCTCTACGTAACTTCTGGCTTGCTTTTTGTTGAGTCATCCCAGGGACGAGCCAAGAGGCCCTTTATGCCAGCGCACGCTGGTGTTTCATTCCGCTTCTGCGTGAGTGATGGCTGGCACTGCCCAAAGAGCTGCGCAGGACGTACCCATCTCCCCTCCCCGCAAGATAAAATTGGCAGAAGAGCCGACAGGAACCAACAGCACATCTGAGCGTGGCTTATTTTGTCCTTTTTTTGGTGTTTAACCTCCAGCTAGAAACTTCCTCCTTCAGGATCCACATAGGCTTGTAAGTTGGGCAAAGACGTGGTGGTAACTTGGCAGTGCAGGTTGTGAATGTCTTTGATGCCTGAATTTGGTCAGCCTGACCTTTAGGACGTGCTGCTGGTGGCGGTATTAGCGTAGCAACGTTTTCTAGTTTCTTTTCTAGGTATAGGAGAGGGACAGGCTCCTCCTGAGGCAGACACAAGAACCAAAGTGCTGGGGTGTTGCTGTGACCCCTGAAGCAAGAACCTGAAGCTGGGTGAGGTGAAGGAAGGAAAACGCATGGAGACCAGGCTGGAGGTGGGAATTGGCCACCCAGATATTGAGATCCTGCTGACCAGCCCCGCAACGGGCACAAAATACCCTCCAGAGCAGAGGGATTTAGTCTGGAAAGGCTGACTGTGCTGGGGGAGAGGAGAATGGAGCAGGGGGGTATTTATTTTGAAGAAGCTTTTTGTGGAAGAGGGTGGTGGAGACAGGAGAGGGCACCGAAGGAACATCCCAGAGCGAAGACAGTGGAAGCAGCCACTTGGTAGGAAGGTTTGGGACTGTGGCGAACGTTACTTGTGGCTGGTTTCGATGATAAAGCAGAGGCAAAGCCTGGGCAGCCGGAGAGCAGCTGATGGCAAAGCTGAGGAGCAGGAGGAGAGGATAAGACCGAGCAAACACTCTGCGTTGTTACATGACGTGATCTGAACACCGATGGCTTCCAGATGTTTTCCCTCTGGTGCCAGCGGGATTCCTGCGTGTGATGTCCCGTTCTGCCTATGCGAGCGGTGTTACCCCGGCCAGCCCCGACTATCCCTTGGGTCCGAGACCTCACTGGGATTATAAACCATTTTTCTGTACGGATTCTCCTTTCTGTGAAGATAAGCAGAGCTGTGCAACGGTTTGGGTGGACAAGGGACGGTCGCTGAACGACGGACACGTTTGAAATCACTCAGCTCAGACTTGGAGCATGAATAATATTTCCCATTTCGAAACAAGTGGTCTCTGAATCTTTTCCCTTCCTGTCCAGACAGCCGTCGGGAGGAATGCAGGGCAGGAATAATGAGCCTGATGTGCAGACGTGCCGCAGCGTTCCCCAGCCAGCAGCGGGGGCAGGCAGCCAGGATCCGGCTCCGGGGATGCCTGGGCTTGCCGGTAACACAGAGCAGCGTTGCCAGTCCAGAGCAGGGCTGATCGGCAAAGAAAATCACACATCTGGAAGGGGAAGAGAAACATCTGCCTTGCTGGAAAGAGATGTGACCGGGAAGGGCACTAGGGTTGTCAGCCAGGCCCTGCAGCCAAAAGAAACCTCCAAATTGGACCGTAACGTACAGATGGGCTAAACCTGCGGGTGCAAAGCGCCAAAATCAGACTGCTGGGGTGTGGAGGGTGAAGCTGGATAAGTCTGGCTTGTGCAGAAGGGCAATGGAGCTGGTGAGGGGCTGGAGCACAAGTGTGATGGAGCGGCTGAGGGACCTGGGGGGTTCAGCTGGAGAACAGGAGCTGAGGGGAGACCTTCTGATCTCTGAACTGCCTGAAAGGAGCTTGGAGCCAGGGGGGGTCGGGCTCTGCTCCCCAGGAACAAGCGCCAGGAGCAGAGGAAACAGCCTCAAGTTGTGCCAGGGGAGGTTGAGGTTGGATGTGGGAACAATTTCTTCCCCAAAGGGCTGTGGGGCATTGGAACAGGCTGCCCAGGGCAGTGCTGGAGTCACCATCCCTGGAAGGCTTTAAAAGTCGCATAGATGAGGTTCTTAAAGACATGGTTCAGTGCTAGAGTTAGGTTATGATTGGACTCGATGATCTTGAGGGTGTCTTCCAGCCACAATGATTCTATGATTCAGTGAAGCTGAGCTCTACCGACATGTTCTGCATATCACACCGGCTCTCCAGGCATTTCCAGACAGTGAGGAGACACTGCTGTGCCAAAAAGAGCCACCTTCCACGACGACATTGGCCAGAGTCCTGGCACTCATTAGTCTTCATCCTTATGAGGAGCTAAACTTTTATGATACTGTGCTCTACATGTAGCAGGGCATTATTCCTGCTGAAATCAGAAACACCAACTGTTTTCAGTAGGATCAGTCCTTCAGCTTTAGCAAATCGCTCAGGGGTTCACGTCCCTGGGTCTGTTTGGGGACGTCCATGTTCCTCATCCCACTCCAGAGCACTGATTGTGGTGTCCTCACGTGAAGCGGGTCCACCCGTGCTCACAAGCAGGTAGAGATGGAGCTGCTGAAAGTTGCCCCTGAACAGGGACATAAAGAGCACAAGAGATCTGAAAATGGTGCCAGTCTAAACGCCCTGCACAAGCAACACTGAATTTAAGCTGGTTTTTGTGGGTTTTTTAGACAAACTCCATGTATTTTCAGAGCTTTGACTGTCTTAACAGTTGGATATAGCAAGAATTGCTGGAGTGAAGTGATTTAGATCACTGTGTATGCCATCTCACCCTGTAATTCCCGTCAGAATGGGGCTAGTTGCTACAACAGCAATCTTTCATCTGAATTTAATCCACTTTTGACTCCCACGTGCAATTCTTCTTTACCTTCAGCAGTTACCAGCATCCATCAAACCAGGACATTGCCCCTGGGGGTTGCTTTTTGTAGGTTGGCTTTTGGGGCTTTTTTATAACTTCCGTGTTCTCTTAGAATGTAACAGTGAGGTGATTTGGGGAATTTAATCATTTTTTTGAGTAAAATTCTACTATTTTCCTTTCGCAGTTGAAAAGCAGGATCCAAAAGATAAAAGGGAAGATAGCGACGATGGTGACGTGTCATTAAAGATCACCTCCATTTTGCCTGGACTTCGTTATGCCTTACAAAAAGCCACCGATTCCTCCTGGGAGGACACAGTTGGTACCAACATCCGTATCAAACAGCACTTCCAAGAATACGCAAAACTCGATCGAAACACACAGCCCATCTCTGGCGAAACTTCTCTCCTCGCACCAACCGAGGATGGATGTACTAATCCCTTCAAAAAACACCCAGAACGATCCTTCTCCCAGCTGCAGCGTTATTTTTCCGATCCCAGCAGCTATACTCTGGAAGTGCCCGCTGCCTTAGGATGTTTGACTGGTGCTGTTCAGTCTCTTCACTACAATGATAAAGTGGATGTCTCTTCAGCTGGGCCACCGGATCCTCTTCCTCCCAACGCATCAGCAGCAATAAAAATCAAAAGCGAAAGCCCTACAGTGGGGCTGGACCAGAGCGGTGAAGAGCCCACAAAAGACATCAACTCAACCAGCAAGCCCTGGGCGCAGCAGAACATGAGGAAATCCAGGCGAGACGTTGCGACCAGCCCCAGGGAGAAATGGCCACCCCTTAAGATGCGAATGCATCCTCTGGGGGACAGCAGCAGGAACAGGAGAGCAAACAAAAAGAAGAAAAAGATCAGCATCTCTTTCTCGTTGCCTATGAAGCCAGGGCTGACGGCCAGTTCCAACGAGCCCATGCTTAAATTAGCCAATTTGCAGTTTCCGCACAGAAGGAAAAGAGGTAAGTGCTGTGTAAATGGGGCTGAATTTCTCCTGCTTCTCCAGGGTATCCAGCTGGGATGCTGAGGGTTCACTAACAGCTGTGTCCTGTTGTCCCCCTCTGGGTGCTCAGAGCAAGGAGACAGCTCCTGAAAGCATCTAAATAGATTGGTGGTGATAGAATCATAGAATCATTTTGGTTGGAACTGATTCTCAAGATCATGGAATCCAACCGTTACCTCACCCCTGACACTTCCCCATGTCCCTGAGAACCTCATCTCCGTCTGTCCAGCCCTCCAGGGATGGTGACTCCAGCACTGCCCTGGGCAGCCTGTTCCAATGCCCCACAGCCCTTTGGGGAAGAAATTGTTCCCCACATCCAACATCAACCTCCCCTGGCACAACTTGAGGCTGTTTCCTCTTGTTCTGGTGCTTTCTACTTTAGATGGGTCAAGATGTGACCAGGACAAGTTGCTTTTATCCTATTAGACATTAAGAGGAAAAAATTCAAAGCAAACATGTTCAAACACTAGGGCAGGTTGTAAATCTCCATCCTTGGAGGTATTTAAACCTCAACTTGACAAACCCCTGAGCAACCCCAGGTGGCCCAACCTTGAGCAGAGGTTGGGCCAGAGACCTGTGCTGGTGTTTGTTCCTGGGGAGCAGAGCCCGCCCACCCCCTGGCTCCAAGCTCCTTTCAGGCAGTTCAGAGATCAGAAGGTCTCCCCTCAGCTCCTGTTCTCCAGCTGAACCCCCCAGGTCCCTCAGCCGCTCCCATCACACTTGTGCTCCAGCTCCTTCCCCAGCTCCGTTCCCTTCTCTCCACTCGCTCCAGCACCTCAAGGCCTTTCTTGGCGTGAGGGGCCCAGAACTGCCCCAGGATTGGTGGTTTGGGCTCCGCAGGTCCCAGCACAGGGACGGTGACTGCCCTGGGCCTGCTGGCCACACCAGTGCTGGTCCCAGCCAGAATGCTGGTGGCCTCTTGGCCACCTGGGCACACGCTGGCTCATGTTCAGCCACTGTCACCAACACCCCCAGCTCCTTTTCCGCCGGGGCACTTTCCAGCTGCTCTTCCCCAGCTGCAGCATCCATGTGGTTGTTGTGACCCAAGTGCAGGACCTGGCACTTGGCCTTGGTGACCCTCAGACAACTGGCCTCAGCCCATCAGTCCAGCTGGTCCAGATCCCTCTGTAGAGCCTCCTGCCCTCCAGTAGATCAACACTCACTCCCAATGTGGCTGAAAATATCCAAAGGAGCCTCTTTTGGCAGTTAAGTAGATCATGGGTAGGAGGAGCGACTCTGGAAACAGACTGTTGTGTAGCACAGTGTCTGAAGCCACCTCGTTCACAGTCCATCGAGCTCTGTCTCGGGCCACATTGCCTTGGGCTTGGGTGACATTGCTGGTGGATCTGGGGGAGGTTCTCATGTGCTTCTGGGAGAGGGAAATAAGCACCTCTGGGTGCAGGTGTGCCAGGCAGGAATTAGAGTGACTTATCCCCTGAGAACACCTACTCCAGGTCAGGAAATCAGGCTTTTAATGAGCTTAAGGAGCGACGCTTAATTTTTAATAACTACTTACTGATCGCTTGCATCGGTAACAAACCCATTTGTGAGATGAGATGAGATGAGATGAATAAATCAAGTTGAATATGTCTCAAACCGAAATAAATGCCCTTGCTTTTCCTTCTCCCAGGTGCGGAGGTCCTGTCTGCAGAATTTATCCACAAAACACAGTCTGAACCTGTTTGGAAGGAAACCTCAGCTCCCCATGACCCTGGCTTGGAAACAAAGAGACTAAAGACACTGAAGGACCCAGACGGGAAAATAGTCCCTGTTGCTGAGACTGTCGCGAAGCCAGTGAAAAATAAGATGCTAAAAAGCGCCGCTAACAGCCCACCGAAACCTCATGCCAAAAACCAAGCAGAAAACGGTAAGAGCGCCGTTCCCTGTGGAAATCTTGCCTTTGAAAGCCAAATCATCAAACATTATGCGCTCGTAGTGTAAAACATGAAAGCAACCGTGAAAATCACTATTACACAAACCACGCAGGGTCTCTTCTGAGTCCAGACCTTCAGTTTGCGTCCTTGGCAAACTGCTGGGATAGTTTTAAAAGCTTCATTTTTAACCGGCGAGCTCCGAAACTGCGTTGAGGCAGCTCACGTGCCGAACTTTATAACCTCTGCTCATAGCCGGCGTCTGCTTAGAGTTTTAGTCCCTGGTGTTGTAAATCAGGGCATTTTAAAAAGAGACGGATTGTCGCAGCCTTCACAGACAGTGGATTTAAGAGGCAGTGTGGACAACCTCAGGGTGTAGCGTCTGCAGGTGCCGGCTGGGAGTCTGCTTTTAAACCGAGAACCGGTTTTACGGTGCCAAAATAAATTATGGAACAGGAGAGTCATTTTTCTGTTAATTTGTCATGTTTCCTCACACGTTGTCCTTTTTCAAATCTGCCTCTGCTCTTTCTTTTTCCCCTTCCTAAGGGAGGAGGCGGCTTTGGAGACTGGTTTAGCCACCTTGGCTCAGTTTATCCATTTTTCTTTGTAATTTGATTGCCACATGTTCCTGAAATGTGGCACTTTTCATCAGTCTATCAAGTACTGCCCCTCGTTGTCCCTGTCACATGAGGGTCCCCAGTGTGGATCTGGCCAGTGCTCTCACACAGGGTGTCAGATGGGTCTTGCTGAATGCCAGGATCTCCCAAAAAATGCAGAATAAGAGTGTTTAGGATTAAGAAATACTCAATTTATATGCCCTGCTATGCATTTCCCAAAGAGATTAAATATAATAGCATAGACATGGTTCATTTTCACAGTATCACAGTATGTTTGGGATTGGAAGGTACCTCTGAAGATCATCTAGTCCAATCCCCCATGTTTCACTTGAAGAGAGATTTTAGTGCTGGTTTTTAGGAGAAGGCATTAACCTTGTTTAATGACTTCATACTGTTTTTATGAACACGGGCCTTGAGCCACAGTGAGGGGCATTTTTAATGCTGAAAGCTGAATTTTGTGTTCTCTGGATGCTTTTGGGAGCCCCCCTGGGTTTCTGCGTGTGCTCCGGGTTACAGCTCAGGGGCAGGTTCTGCTCTTTGAGAGGATGCGCAGTGGGAAGTGTGAGGGCACGGTGGCTTTTCTTCGTGTTAAAACACAAAGGGGATTTATTTGTGTTCCTGTGGATTATTGAAAGCATAGCACAGGGTTTATCTGCGAAAAATGCAAATACTCAAGCTAGAAGAAAATTGAAAGCAAAATGAAAAGGATTAAGAAAACACCGAAAAGATCTCAGGTTGTATTTATGTGGCCAAACTGCTCTGTACACGGAGTCAAGAGTAATTTTGGTCACTCTGGACCCTGTGCCTTTTATTTGTGAGAATAAACCCCATTCCTGAACTTGCTTAGATCCCAACTCGGGATCGTTTTGTAGCAGCCATGGAGGTGGTTTTGTAGCATGATCATGAAGGTGTTTTTTTTCTTTTAAGTGTGTAAATTCGATGCTGGAGAGACAACCTTCTCAAGGCAGAGTTGGACGGTCTTCATTTATTCTCTGACTTTCTTTTTTCTCGCACAGAGTGGAATGAGCCGTTTGTCCTCCCAGGTGAAGTTTCTTCCCAATGCCATGGAGCAGATAACCAGAAAGATGAGATTTACCCAGGCAGGGTCGCCGATCTCGGTTTCGATCTGAAGGGGAACAACTACGAGTCCCATGCCTTGAACTTGCTGGCTGATCTGGCCCTGGGTTCTTGTATCTCTTCGCTCATCCCCATGGACAGCGGGATGATCGATGTGTCCTGCAGCCCCTCCAGTGATGCTGCAAAGGAGCAGCAGAGTCTTTGCAAGCATAAATCCTCGTGTGTCGCTTCTGATCATGAATACCACAGGATGGACAAGCTTGCAAAGGGAGCCACCTCTCCTTGCAAAGTGTTGCCAAACCAGAAGCTTCCTCATGCTGAAAAAATAGATTTAAATGACTTGGCCTCTGTTCCTACGGAGAAAAACACTGGAATATTCAGCAAGAACAACAGCGAGAACCCCAGCCCTGCAAAACCCCTTGTCTTGCCTCCAGGAGAGACTCAAGAAGCTGCCGAGGTGAACAAGCACTCCTTCATCTCTGCTGAGCACTCATACGCCTCGCAGATGCCTGAGCACCCAAAAAAACATATGTATCCCAGAGGAGCCCCCTACCCCGGCCCAGCACCCTCCAGAAATGGAACCAGGAGCACCCGAGCAGGACCCCTGGTTGGGAAAGTCCTCCCTTTCTGTCACCAGAACAGCACCCATGCTCAGCGACCCTTTGAGGCCGTGGCCATGAGGCGCAGGAGCGGCCTGCTCTCCACCAGGATGAAGGAGGACTTTGCCAAGTCCCACACGGTGAACATCTGTGGCGAAGCCGCAGGTGATATGAAGGTGACGTGTCGTTGGGAGGGAGAGTATCTCTTCAGTTTGGACAGCAGATACACCAATGATGCCCTGGAGAAAACCGTCATCCGCGCCCTGCATGGGTAAGTAAAAGGGTGGTGAGAGCCTGGCCCAGGTTGGCCAGAGAGGTGGTGGCTGGACCATCCCTGGAGACATCCCAGGCCAGGCTGGACAGGGCTCTGAGCAACCTGAGCTGCTGAAGATGTCCCTGCTCATGGCAGGGGGGGCACTGGGTGAGCTGAGAAGGTCCCTTCCAATCCAAGCCATTCTATGGCTCTGTGATTTTAAGTCAGTATGGAAGGCATTCTGCTGGAGACATCTCTTGGTGGATGTTCAGGGTGCTTTTGGAAGAGTCTTTGGTCTTTTTTGCTTTCTTTTGCATATAATTGTCGTTTTCCCCATGCTCACATATCCAGTTTAGCTGGGTTAAAGCTGGTGTATCTTCTCTGTGGAGAACTTGAGGATACTGGTGGATGCAAGATTGGCCATGGGCTGGCAATATGCACTTGCAACCCAGAAATCGAATCATGTCCTGGGCTGTGTGACCAGCAGCGTGGGCAGCAGGTGGAGGGAGGGGATCCTGCCCCTCTGCCCCGCTCTGGTGAGACCCCCCTGCAGTGCTGGTCCAGCTCTGGGTCCTCAGCACAGGACACACATGGACCTGCTGGAGAGGCGCCAGAGGAGCCACAGGAATGACCCGAGGCTGGAACAGCTCTGCTGGGAGGACACGCTGAGAGAGTTGGGATGTTCAGCTGGAGAACAGAAGCTCCAAGGAGACCTTAGTGCGGCCTTTCTGGACTTAAAAAGGGCCAATAAGAAAGATGGGGATGGACTTTTGAGCAGGGCCTGTTGTGATAGGACAAGGGGTGATGGTTTTCAACTAAAGAAGGGAGATTCAGGAGAATTTGTTGGCCCTGAGGGTGGTGAGAGCCTGGCCCAGGTTGGCCAGAGAGGTGGTGGATGAACCATCCCTGGAGACATCCCAGGCCAGGCTGGACGGGGCTCTGAACAACCTGAGCTGGTGAAGATGTCCCTGCTCATGGCAGGGGGGGACTGGGTGACCTTTGAAGGTCCCTTCAACCCAAGCCATTCTATGATTCCCATGTCTCTCCAGCTAGAAATGGTACCATTAACTCAAGTCCTCCTTTGCAGCTGTGAGTTTCTCTGTTTTTCAAACAAGCTGGAAGCTGCGTTGAGCAGTCGGTGACTGCAGCTGGGTGCTTGCAGCCCCCCTGCACTATGGGGCACCAGATGAGTTCCCTTGTGCTAGTCATAGTCAACAAGAGGGAGGATGAAGATGTTTCAGGCTGTGTTTCCTTTTCCTTCCAGGCCCTGGGACCCTGATCTGCCCGATGACGTGGAAGAGATGAAGCTGATACTTCATATGTGGGTGGCTCTTTTCTACAGCAAACCCAGCAAACTCCTCAGCAGCACGAGGAAGGTGGTGGAGCACAGCAACCCCAAGAAGTATGTCTCAATAAACAGCTCTGGAGGCTTTATGGAGCTTAGTGATGATGGTGAGGACTGTTTTGGGTTGGAGACGTGCCCTGCGGACTCTGGGTCAGACCCTGACCAGACTCCCAGCAGCTCTCTGGATCACAGCACGCATTGCCAGGGTCCTTTCCACGCAGAAGAGAGCCCCGCAGACTCGCAGACTGACGCTGATGGGACTCCTGGTGTTGTTGATAGTACAGTATCGTCTTCTTCAGGAGAGCTGCCCTGTGGGGAGGAGGAGGAACCTTCCTCCACAAGCTGTCCTGAGAGCCTTTCCCTCCCTGAACACGCAGACGAGAGCCTGGCTGTGAAAGACAGACAGACAGCGGCCATTCCTGAGGAGCATGTGCGTGACATCTCGCCCATCGCTGCGGTAAGAGCTTGGGGTTTGGGTGGTTAGAGTCTCCAGGGCACACTACGAGGTTCTCATGGACATGGGTTAGTGCCAGTGTTGGGGTAACAGTTGGACTCAATGATCTTGAGGGTCTTTTCCAACCCAAATGATTCTGTGATGCATTTTGCACTTCAAGGAGAAGGATCTTCTGAGAGGAGTGGAGCAGCCGTGCCTGTGGGCTCTCTTAGAGCCGGGTGTGGCGGTCCCCAAAGCAGGACATGGATGTCCCCCAGTATTTAGCTGCTCCAAGTGACTGCCACACACACATGCTCAGAGTCATTGTAAAAAAGCAGCTTTCAGGTATCAGTCTGGGTTTAAATACCCACTTGGCTGGAACTCTATCCCTGGGCTCCAGCATGAGCTGGATCTATGCCTGTCCTAGGGAGAAAGATGGGGACAGACTTTTGAGCAGGGCCTGTTGTGATAGGACAAGGGGTCATGGTTTTAAACTAGAGGAGGGAGATTCAGGCCAGACATGAAGAAGGAATTGTTGGCCCTGAGGGTGGTGAGAGCCTGGCCCAGGTTGGCCAGAGAGGTGGTGGATGAACCATCCCTGGAGACATCCCAGGCCAGGCTGGATGGGCTCTGAGCAACCTGAGCTGCTGAAGATGTCCCTGCTCATGGCAGGGGGGGAACTGGGGAAGCTTTGAAGATCCCTTCCAACCCAAACTATTCTATGATTCTATGACATGGATGCTCTCCAAGGGGAAGGAATCCCAAAGAACTAAATCAATTAAAAGGTTTGAGCTCAGTGTTTGTTCCTGGTTTCAGCTGTGAGCTCTGTGAGCTTGGATGAGGTCTCAAACCTGTGCTTAACTGAGGGAGGAGTGGGACCACAAATGGCCCAGACCAGGACTCAAAAGCCTCCCTGTCTCCTGTGGGCACCTGCCTTTGCCTGCCCATGGTCACAGCAGCTCAGATGTGTCAAGAGACACGGCACAGCCTTTCCTGTACTTTTCAATAGGCTGAGGGACCTGGGGGGTCCTCCTGGGCTGGGCAAGGGTGGGTGGCCCCGGGGTGGGAGCTGAGAGCAGCAGGAGCGGGTGCAGGGCAAGATTGTTCAACCTGGCACAGCTGCAGTTTGGTTCCTTTGAGCCAGGAGATGCCTCTGCTACTTCATCTTGGCTCTGACCACCAGAAATTAGAATCACAGAATCATTTTGGTTGGAAAAGACCCTCAAGATCATGGAGTCCAACCGCTAATCCAACCTTGGCACTACCCCATGTCCCTGAGAACCTCATCTCTGCGTCTGTTCAACCCCTCCAGGGATGGTGACTCCAGCACTGCCCTGGGCAGCCTGTTCCAATGCCCCACAGCCCTTTGGGGTAGAAATTGTTCCCGAGATCCAACCTCAACCTCCCCTGGTGCAACTTGAGGCCGTTTTCTGTTGTCCCATCACTCAAACATCCCCCAGGCCAAAACAAAATTGTAATTTATACAGGAGCAGCCCAAACTCAACGCCCCCCAAGGTGGCTTTTCCTTGAGCTCTCATTAAAGGACTGGAAACTCTAGGAGGTGATCTTGAGGTGCTGGAGTGAGTGGAGAGAAGGGAACGGAGCTGGTGAGGGGCTGGAGCACAAGTGTGATGGGAGCAGCTGAGTGACCTGGGGGGTTCAGCTGGAGAACAGGAGCTGAGGGGAGACCTTCTGATCTCTGAACTGCCTGAAAGGAGCTTGGAGCCAGGGGGGTCGGGCTCTGCTCCCCAGGAACAAGCGCCAGGAGCAGAGGAAACGGCCTCAAGTTGCGCCAGGGGAGGTTGATGTTGGATGTGGGGAACAATTTCTTCCCCAAAGGGCTGTGGGGCATTGGAACAGGCTGCCCAGGGCAGTGCTGGAGTCACCATCCCTGGAGGGTTGGACAGACGGACATGAGGTTCTCAGGGATGTGGGGCAGTGCCAGGGGTGGGTTAACAGCTGGACTCCCTGATCTTGACGGTCTTTACCAAGACCTGTGGTTCAGGAGAGCTGCGCTTTGCTGGCTCGGAGAGCTTTCCCCCGCAGAGACGGCGGTGCAGCACTTCACAACGTTTCCCTCGCCCCTCTGGTGTAGTCAGTTAATATTCCATTCTGGGTAGGGTCCTTAAATTACTTCTTATGGTTTCTGCAGCCTGCAGATGGTCAGGAGTGGAGGTGCCTGAGTAAATATAAAACATGGGTGTCTGCTGACATTTTTCAAGCCTGAATTCAAGAACTATTAATAAAATAATTCCTTTAAAACTTCTGCTCTGAGCGAACAGGCAGCAGCCATAGGGCTGCCTCTGTTTTGCAAGAAGGTAAAAAATATCCTGGTGTTTTTACCACCTGGGTTTAGTGCTGTGGAGCAGGCAGTAGAGATTTGGGGAGGAAATGTGAGCTCACTATCCGTAGTGTCTGTAGAGTTTGCTCATACAGATAAACTTGGTAGGGATAAGAGGACGCTGCTGCCTATGTTACCTCTGGGCGCTGGCTGATGGCCCTTGCAGTGTTTGGCTTATTTTTAAAGCCATTTCATGAAGTTAAGAAGGCAGAAGGTTTCAAAACCTTTCCCTGGCTGTCTGTGGGGACGGTGGTGACTCACGTGGGGTAAAGACTCAACGTGGACTTATTTTAGAGACAAACTCAAACTAATCTCCCCAGTTGCTGTTGGGATGGTTGCGCTCACAAAGTCTGAGCATTTAATATACCCACGCGTGTCCGTCTCAGCTCCTGCCTTCGCCTCCCTTGAAAATTAACCTCAGAATTGTGTTGTTTCAGGAGGAGCAGCCCAAGGAGGGACTGACAGACACTACAATCACCCCCAGCCCTTCCGATGAGCTTGGCAATGCTGACAAGTCCCCAGCTGCACTGGGCAGGAAAAACTCACGTGGCCAAGCCCCGAATTCCAGGACAGCTCCCCGGAACAATGCACCGAGTGTGCTGCATGGACACGGAGAGCAGCAGAAGAGACAGTGGGCAGCAGGGTCAGGAGGTGGCCCCGGCCCTCCCGAGGACACCGAGGGCGCTGGAGATGCTGGGCACTGTACGGAGGTTGAGGACAAGAGCTGGGCCACTGGTGATGGACCACAACATGCCTGTGATTTGATGCCCTTAGAAACACATCCCAAAAGTGTGAAGCCCGATGGAGCCAGTGGGAAAAGGAGAGAATCACAAGATCCCTTTGGACATCCAGAAAAAGAGGAAGAGGTGCAAGAAGTTAAAAAAGAGAAAGAGGACTCTGAATATGAAAGCACAGTCCTGGGATCTGTTAATTCAGCTTTTTTGGAAAGCAGTGGTGCCGACATGGAGCACGAATATGGTGAGCAGAAGCCAGAGAATTTGGCATCTCCAAAGGACTTTGGTGTCCCTGTGCCCAGCCCTGCTGCCTTAGCATCCCCCTGCCCAGGCAGATCAACACCGGGGCTGTCAGATGGGACTGGGACTGGTCCCCAGGGGCTTCCTGGTGAGACGGCACCAAACCTGGACACGCCATGGGAGCCCTGGGAAGCTCTGGCCACCCCAGATGCAGAGACAAACCGTGTTGATTTGACACACACAGCCACTCCAGCCAACAGAGGGTTGTGCTGTGACAACAGGTTGATGCTGCCGTTACTGTCTGATCCGAGCCTTGTCCTTGGGGCGCAGCCCGACAGCGTCACTGGCAAACCGGGACCTGCTGGAGAAACACTTGGGGACGGCTCGGAGCAGAAAGATGAGGATTGTGCGCCCTCTGCAGAAAGGTGGGAGCTGGCTGGGAGTGAAACTGCCGGCACAGCTGTCCTGGAGTCACCGTGCAGCCGGGGACGGTCACTAACTGTGTCCCCTGACTCCAGCTCTGTCTGCCTGACGTCTCTTGATGGAGCAGCAGATCCTGGGGCTGCTCCAAAGGAACAGGAGGCCGTGGCAAACATCCCGTCTCCATTGCAGAGCGACCTAGGAGGGAGCAGCCGCCTTTCCCAAAGCTCTGGAGGCAACGTTGATGCTGATCTGGCTTTGTTGAGCACTGGTGAATTGAACCAAGAAGAGAGGAAGGTTTTGGTGGAAGAACAGCGTAGCAGCCCTTCTGCCAACCGGACAGATGTGCTGGGTGAGTCCTCGGGAGCAGGTGACAACCAAGGCTTTGCCTTCGACTGTGCAGGTGACTCTGAAGGTGGGGAGAGCGACGACGTGAGTCTGGGTGCAGAGAATTCCCCCGGGAGCGATGAAACGAGCACCAGGATGGTGACTGAGCCACCGCAGGAGCCAGAGACATCTCTTCGTGACCTGCAGGAATCAGAGCCTTCCTCCTCCTCGGTGACAGAGGAGACATCTGCCATGGAGGAGCACCCCAGGCAGCAGCAGAGCTCCCCAAAAAGCCTGTCCCCACCTGCTCGCGTGAGCTCAGCTCCTGCTTCTCCCCCCAAACAGGACCCTCTCCTCCATGGTGGAGACTCAGACCTCCCCGACCACTTGTTAGAGCAAAGCGAGGGGTTGCCAGTCCTGTGCCAACACGGGAAAACCTGTGAGGACGTAGGTGCTGCGGAGATGAGTGCGGCTGCCAAGAGCCTGGATGGCTCCTTAAAGCCCAGAGGTGCAGAAGAGGTGAAAAAAGAGATGGGTTTGTGCCATGCAGAGCCAACAGAATGCTTCCCCGTGGCTGTGCTTGTGCCAGGTGATGCGAGATCAAGGCCTCCTCCTCCACTCAGTCACAAAACAGGTTGGGATAGCGCTGAGCCGGATTCAATCCTTGGTGTGCGCCCTGAGACACTTTCTCCTGGCACAAATCCGGCTCTGGGTGGTGCCCCACGGTCCTGCTGCGTGGGCACTTGCCCCGGGTGTGGCAGCCCTGAGGGACAAGCAAATGCTGTAGGGAGCCACAAGGAGCCCATCCTGCCTGAGGACTGCGAAGAAGGAAGCAGCATCTCTTTGGCCAGCCCCGCATTGTTTTCAGCAGGGGAGTTGCTGGTGCTACCATGCAGCCCCAAATCCATGCATAACCAGAGCGAGCATGAGGGATCCGACGCGTGTGCTGATCTGGAGGGTGCCAGCTTGGAGGTGGAAGAGGGAGAAATCCCCGCTGTCCCCTTCCTGATGTCACCGTCACCTGCACGCAAAGGAATCTCTAGAGAGGGCCCAGAGCTTAGTGACGTTGAGGATATTTCAGACATTGTCCCCTGGGCGAAGCAGCTCCCCAGCAAAGAGAGACACAGGGGCTTGACTTCTGCAGATTGCTTTGATTCTTTCTCCGGTGACTCAGACCAGGATTATTTTGGGGGGTCTTCACGATCCAGGGGATCCTACAGCACGAGATCTGTGGGTACAAGGACTAACTGCGACTCCCCCTCCGTGAGCTCGGCGCACACGGAGGGGAGCAGCGAGGACTGGGGCTTGCAGGGAGCGGACTGGAGCTGCTCACGGGCTGAGCACGGCTGGTCGATCGGCCCGGGGAGAACCAAGAGCAGGTTCATTCCGCCGTACGTCAATATTAGGGACAGCCAGGGCGTCACCAAGGACTACCGGAACTTTGTGGTCACCAAAAAGTGCCGGGAGAGGATGGGAAATTTGCCATCTTCGAGGTGCAGCCACCGCGCGGGGCAGTCGCATCTGTTAAAGTCGCTGCTGGGGACGGGGAGGGGGTTTGAGGAAATTACCCAGAGCACTTTGGACACAGAGTGTCTCCGCTTCCATTATAAGCTAAAACAAATCCTGAGGAGTGGGAAACCACCCTTTTCTACCTCCAAAAGCATCTTTCCAAAAGACTTTTCTCCCCGGGCGATGTCTGAGACGTTGCCTGTGCAAGGAGCTCCCGTCTCGCTCTCCCCGCGGAGCAGGAGCCCTTTGCAGGTGACGATCCTGCCCTCGGACACATGGCTGAGGGGACCCGGCTGTCCCCGGCAAAGCGGCCGCCATGGGGACCCGTGTCCACTGTGGCGGGACACCCTCTGTGACAAGAGGAGCAGGGCCAGATCCCAAACCGTGAGCCACGGCCGCGCACCTCCCTTCCACCTCAGCAGGCTCAAATACGATAATAAGCTAAAGGACCCATTTGGGGACATCGCTGTCATCCTCGATGAGTGCGCCGAGTTCAACAGGGTGATGCTGAGCCAGGCTGACGTGGGGAACAAGGGCAAAGGGCCGGTTGTGGCACGTGGGGACGCTGCGAGTGAGCGGACACGTGCACCCCTGCCTGAGAGGACGGCCACCTTCGAGGAGATGATCGCCGACCTGTGCAGCACGTTGTGTTTCCACCTGCGCAGCGTGGCCAAGGAGGCCTGCAGCCCTCCCGGCATGTTCTACGTGGTGGAGACGGGCAAGGAGCCGTTCTTTGCGAGAGTGAAGGTGATGGCGGGTCCTCCTGGGCTGGGCGAGGGTGGGTGGCCCCGTGATGGGAGCTGAGGGCAGCAGGAGCGGGCGCAGGGCAAGATTGTTCAACCTGGCACAGCTGCAGTTTGGTTCCTTTGAGCCAGGAGATGCCTCTGCTACTTCATCTTGGCCCTGACCACCAGAAATTAGAATCATGGAGTCATTTTGGTTGGAAAAGACCCTCAAGATCATGGAGTCCAACCACTAATCCAACCTTGGCACTACCCCATGTGCCTGAGAACCTCATCTCTGCGTCTGTTCAACCCCTCCAGGGATGGTGACTCCAGCACTGCCCTGGGCAGCCTGTTCCAATGCCCCACAGCCCTTTGGGGAAGAAATTGTTCCCAAGATCCAACCTCAACCTCCCCTGGTGCAACTTGAGGCCATTTCCTGTTGTCCCATCACTTGAACATCCCCCAGGCCAAACCAAAATTGTAATTCATACAGGAGCAGCCCAAACTCAATGCCCCCCAAGGTGGCTTTTCCTCGAGCTCTCATTAAAGGACTGGAAACTCTAGGAGGTGATCTTGAGGTGCGGGAGCGAGTGGAGAGAAGGGAACGGAGCTGGTGAGGGGCTGGAGCACAAGTGTGATGGAGCGGCTGAGGGACCTGGGGGGTTCAGCTGGAGAACAGGAGCTGAAGGGAGACCTTCTGATCTCTGAACTGCCTGAAAGGAGCTTGGAGCCAGGGGGGTCGGGCTCTGCTCCCCAGGAACAAGCGCCAGGAGCAGAGGAAACGGCCTCAAGTTGCGCCAGGGGAGGTTGAGGTTGGATGTGGGGAACAATTTCTTCCCCAAAGGGCTGTGGGGCATTGGAACAGGCTGCCCAGGGCAGTGCTGGAGTCACCATCCCTGGAGGGTTGGACAGACGGACATGAGGTTCTCAGGGACATGGGGCAGTGCCAGTGTTGGTTTAATGGTTGGATTTGATCTTAAAAGTATTTTCCAACCAAAATGATTCTATGATTCTGTGATTCTTCCACCACTGGCTGGAGCCCCGGCCTGGAGCACGTGGTTTGTTGGACAGACGGACACCGTAGCCTGCCCTCTGCTGGGGTGACTGTCTTGTTCCTCTGTCCTTGTCCCCAGACACACGTATACAAGTATCACAGCACTGCTGTTGTACAGATATTCTCCGTACAAACCTCCTCACGCGCTTTCTGTTTCAGACGTTGCTGCAGGAAGGCGGCCGCGTGGAGACGGAACCCCTGAGCTTCTGCGAAGCGAAACACCCAGACACTGACAAGCTGCTCATCGTCATCAGGAACGAGGACATTTCCTCACACATCCACAATGTAAGGCCCCGAATCCGTCCTTATTTTTTCTACCAGCACTATTTTTTAATATCACGATCCATTTTAAAGGTTTTGTTATAATTTTGCACTATATAGAGCTGCACATTTAACTTTCAGTCTATGCGGATAGACTTCTCTCTACTGAAAGAGCCGTGCTTCAAGAAGACATGGTAAAAACAAATACTTCAAAAACACAAAGCCTGTCAAGTTCTGCTCTTCTCCCATCTCCATTTTTGATGGCTGAATAATGTCACTTGGAATAGCCCAGCTCAAAGGAGTCAGGCTGGGCTTATCTCGTGTTACAGAACAATTCAGCTGGGCTTTGGCTCGTGAATATTGCAGCAGACTGAGCTGCTTGTAGCTCCACGTGTCACCATCTACAGCTTTGGGGTTGGGACATGGACACACAAGTGTTGGGGTGACGCAGACAGAGGATGGCTTGAGGTCCCCGGGTCACCGAAGAGCCGGTGTGAGTTGCAGAGAAGCGTAAATGCGGTTGAAATGCGTCTGCATGCACAAAACCATCTCTCCTCACACAGGTCCCGTGCTTGCTGCGGCTAAAGCGCTGCCCCAACGTGGTGTTCGCTGGAGTGGACAACCCTGAAGATATAACAGCTTGTACATACCAGGAGCTGTTTCATACCGGCGGCTTTATAGTGTCAGACAACGAGGTTTTGGAAACGATAACGCTGGGTGAGTCTCGCTGTGGCCTCTCGTGTGGAGGCCAACGTGCAGTGTCGGGTGTGGGTTGCTGACACCTTCCAAAAACTTGTCATGGGTGTCCTGTGCTCCTGCTTTGGTCCAGGCAATTCTTCCCCTCTGTTTGACACCTCAGACCCATCTGGATTGTGCGTCCAGGCCAGGGCTCCCCAAAACATCTACGTACAGCGAGGGCCACCAAGATGTCCCTGCTCATGGCAGGGGTGGTACTGGATGAGCTTTGAAGGTCCCTTCAACCCAAACTGTTCTGTGATTCTATGATTCTGTGGTAGTCAGGGGTTGTACAAGGACATTGAGCTTGGAGAAGCGAAGGGGAGATCTTGTTGGTGTTTTCAGCTCCCTAATGGGACATGGCAGAGAAAACGGAGCCACATTCCTCCTGGAGATCATAGAATCATAGAATCGTTTTGGTTGGAAAAGACCCTCAAGAACATTAAGTCCAGCCATTACCCTACCCGTGGCACTACCCCATGTCCCTGAGAACCTCATGTCTGTCTGTCCAACCCTCCAGGGATGGTGACTCCAGCACTGCCCTGGGCAGCCTGTTCCAATGCCCCACAGCCCTTTGGGGAAGAAATTGTTCCCCACATCCAACCTCAACCTCCCCTGGTGCAACTTGAGGCCATTCCTGTTGTTCTGTCACTTGTTCCTTGGGATGGGACAAGAGGTGACCAGGATATTAAGAGGAAAAAATTCAAAGCAAACACTTTCAAACACCAGGACAGGTTGTGAATCTTCATACTTGGAGATATTTAAACCTCACCTTGACAAAGACCTTGACAAAGAAACCCCTGAGCAACCTCAGGTGGCCCAACCTTGAGCAGAGGTTGGGACAGAGACCCCCAGATCCCCTTTCCAGCCTTGGTTACCCTCTGGCTCTCGCTGTGTCTCCCCAGGCCAACTCAAAGAGGTGGTGAAGGTGCTGGAGAAGCTGAACAGAAGCGGGAGGTGGAAGTGGCTCCTTCACTACAAGGAGAGCAAGAAGCTCAGAGAAGACGTCAGGTAATGGCTCTGTGTGGCAGCTCCTTCGTTCCCGCTGTCCTTGTCACCGCAGCAAGGAGGTACCTGCTGTGGTGGAGTGTGGTGTCCCCTTGTGCACTCAGTGGAGGGACATGGGCAAGTTAGGTGCCTCTGGTTGGGTTTTGGCCTGTTACAAGATGAATTTGAAGGTTTTTGTTTAAATAAGAGCTTATCAGTGAGAGACCTGGTGGAAAAAGAGCTGGGGGTGTTGGTGCCAGCGGCTGAACATGAGCCAGCATGTGCCCAGGTGGCCAAGAGGCCACCAGCATCCTGGCTGGGACCAGCACTGGTGTGGCCAGCAGGCCCAGGGCAGTGACCGTCCCTGTGCTGGGACCTGGGGAGGCCAAACCGCCAATCCTGGGGCAGTTTTGGGCCCCTCACGCGAAGAAAGGCCTTGAGGTGCTGGAGCGAGTGGAGAGAAGGGAACGGAGCTGGTGAGGGGCTGGAGCACAAGTGTGATGGAGCGGCTGAGGGAGCTGGGGGGTTCAGCTGGAGAACAGGAGCTGAGGGGAGACCTTCTGATCTCTGAACTGCCTGAAAGGAGCTTGGAGCCGGGGGGGTCGGGCTCTGCTCCTCACGAACAAGCGCCAGGAGCAGAGGAAACGGCCTCAAGTTGCGCCAGGGGAGGTTGAGGTTGGATGTGGGGAACAATTTCTTCCCCAAAGGGCTGTGGGGCATTGGAACAGGCTGCCCAGGGCAGTGCTGGAGTCACCATCCCTGGAGGGCTGGACAGACGGAGATGAGGTTCTCAGGGACATGGGGAAGTGTCAGGGGTGAGGTAACGGTTGGATTCCATGATCTTGAGAATCAGTTCCAACCAAAATGATTCTATGATTCTTTGCGCCTCGAGTCTGCAGTTGCAGGACGTCAGGGTTTGTGTGCTAGCAAGTAAAGTGCTGTAGTTTGTTGCTGTTTTGGTTTTTATACCTATGTGAGATGGAGCAGCAGGACACGGGACCTGGAGATGATCAGATCACCTGAAATGTGTCTTGCACACAATCCTGGAGCAGCCAGAGCTCTGATAGCTGCTTCTTGCTCCTCTGCAAACTCAATTCCCTTCCCAGCAGCTCATCCCAGCCCCGCACACACTCCAGGATCCTGGGGCCCCTTCCTGGGCCTCCCCTCAACCCCCTTTTCCTTTTCTGTCTCATCCTGTGTGTCATCTGGGCGAGCGATCATGAGCTCTTGAGTTTAGAATGTGAGAGAGGAACCAGGGTGTGTAAAACCAAACCCCGGTGGGAAAAGCAGAACTACTGTTGCTATTTGCTGCTTGTTTTAGGTTATTTGCAACAAGGTGTATTTAAATGGTGCAATTTGTAGAAGAGAAGTAAGGTGGCGAATTGGAACGTCCTGCTTTTATGGCATTTGAACTCAGAGAGGGATGTTTTATGGGGCAGGCTGCCTTGGTTAGTGCCAGGGCACTGGGGGGACGGCTTTCCAGTAACAACCCACCCATGAAGAAGAGGTTGATCTGGTCTGTCGGAGCAGAAAATGCTACAGCAGGTGGGGAGAAATCTCAGCTCCTCTGGTGATAGCACAGAGGAATCGGTTTGAGCACCTGGGTTTCAGTCCTGGAGTGGTCAGATGTTGCAGGAACTCAGGGTCAGGTGTTTCATCGCGTCTGTAAGACGAGGACTCAACCCTGCGCAGAGCAGGTGCCGCTGTGATGTGTGAGCCGTACGGTGACCTCGCTCCCGCCACCTCCGTTCAGTACAGGGTGACAAGTGTAAAAGCCCCCATGAGGCTGACGGACTGTTTAACATCTTCGTTAATGACACGGACAGTGGGATCGAGCGAACCCTCAGCAAGTTTGCAGGTGGCACCAAGCCACGTGGTGCAGGTGACACACCTGAGGGATGCGATGGCATCCTGAGGGACCTGGACAAGCTGGAGACCTGGGCCCATGTGAACCTCGTGAGGTTCAACAAAGCAAAGTGCAACGTCCTGCACCTGGGTCGGGGCAACCCCCGGTATCAACCTGGGATGGGGAGCAGCTCCCAGGAGAAGGAATTGGGGTGCTTGGGGGGCAAAAGATGGAACATGAGCCGGTAATGTGCACTTGCAGCACAGAAGGTAAATCGTATCTTGGGCTGTGTCACCAGCCCCATGGGCAGCAGGTCAGGGAGGGGATCCTGCCCCTCTGCCCCGCTCTGGTGAGACCCCCCTGCAGTGCTGGTCCAGCTCTGGGTCCTCAGCACAGGACACACATGGACCTGCTGGAGAGGGGCCAGAGGAGCCACAGGAATGATCCGAGGCTGGAACAGCTCTGCTGGGGACAGGTGAGAGAGTTGGGGTGTTCAGCTGGAGAACAGAAGCTCTGGGGAGACCTTAGTGCAGCCTTTCTGTACTAAAAAGGGCAAATAAGAAAGATGGGACAGACTTTTGAGCAGGGCCTGTTGTGATAGGACAAGGGGTGATGGTTTTAAACTAAAGGAGGGAGATTCAGGAGAAATTGTTGTCCCTGAGGGTGGTGAGAGCCTGGCCCAGGTTGGCCAGAGAGGTGGTGGCTGAAGCGTCCCTGGAGACATCCCAGGCCAGGCTGGATGGGGCTCTGAGCAACCTGAGCTGGTGAAGATGTCCCTGCTCATGGCAGGGGGGGCACTGGGGGAGCGGGGAAGGTCCCTTCAACCCAAACTGTGGTTCTATAAGAACCACATGTATGGGAAGGGCAGGTCCCATCACACCTGGCTGGGAGGGCAGGGGCTGAAGTTGTCACCACGTCACCTTTCCCCTCTCCTGCCAGGGTGGACACGAACGCCCACAAGAAACACTTGATGGTCAAGTCGTACCAGGGAGCCGATCTCATCGAGGTGCTGCCCTTCCACGCCTGCGACGCCGCGGCGTCCCCCAAATCCGAGCACGTCAAGTGTTTGTTGAACCTGCAGGTTCAGTGCATCAGCGCCAGGTTCGCTGTGTATGTCACAGGTAAGGACGAGCTCCAGGTGCTGCTGCACCTTAAACTGACCTGGGGGGCGGTGATAAAGGGACAAGAAACACCCCACTTGCTCCCATTTCTTTGTGTAAGGTGTGAGTTGATTTATTGCAAGTCAGTGCAGTCAAAGGCCAAAAAAAACCACAACTGAAGAGATTTTTTGGAGCTCTGGTCAATTCTGGCCGTTTTTCAAGCCTGCAGCTGGCTTTACGTCATGCTTTAAGTCCGGCCTTGCTGGGCCGAGGGTGTTTGCGAAGCAGCACCATTAACTTTGCAAAACTGCGGTGGGGTTTGGGGATATTTTCTGTAGGTTTCAGAACAACGTGGTTTCCCAGTTTAAATCACGGCGCTGCTCCTCCCTCTGCAGGAAAACCCGGCCCCAGCAGGGACGTCCTCGAGAGCAACGGGATCCTTGTGGCCGACGTCAACACCTTCCTCTGGACGGTGCCGAAAGCAGCCGCCCCGTTTAGAAGAAGCTACTGGTAAGTGGGGGAGGTCAGGGTTGTCCCTTTCTCCCCTAAAATGCTATGAGGGAGCAGAAGACCCCAGCGCTGCCCGTGGCGAGGAGGGGAGCGGAGGAATAACCCCAAACTCATCTGTGTGTTGCAGGTGACGAAGCGAAACCGCAGCCACGGCTCCTCCTCGGGCCCCGCGGTCGCTGCTCTGGGTATCCTGGTCCTCAGCGGGACACCCCGAAATCCCGGGGGGGTTTTGGGTGCTGCACGCAGGAGCCACCCACGGAAAGGTTGGCTCTGCTTCTGTAGATAGGAATTATTTAAAGATGGCTCATGCAAATCCTCCTCCTGGGGATTTACTCCCTGCCATCGACTTGCAAATAGGACAGAGGTTATTTTAACAGTTTTAAATTATTGGAGTGTTTTCGGGTGAAACGTTGGGACAAATAGGAGAATTGAAAAGCGGTTTACTTGAAGGTGAGGAGCGATACGAGTCCGTGATCATAAAGGCATTTTCCACACATACTGTACGAGACGCCCACGTTGGGGGCGAGTGGATGTTTTCAATGTGCTGGGGACCCGGTGCTGTGTCCCTGTCACATCTCCAGCCGCCCTCGTTGCCTCTTGGTCACAGTTCAGTGCTGGGTCCCCAGCGGAAACCTCGTGAAACAACCAAACAAGAGGCCGCCGAACAAAAAGCTTCAATTTGTGGTAGCGCAAACACGTGCAGAGAAGAAAATGCCCCATTAAAGACCTTTGTACGGTTGGTACAGAGGACAGGGTTGTCCTCTCTTTGTTTTTTTTAATTTTAATAAAAGGACGTAAGATATTATGTACAGGATGACTTTGTCTAGAGTTTGATTAATTAAGCTAAGTTTGCTGCTCTTGGGAAGGGGTTTTCCTGCTCAGCAGCTTTCGCAGCTCACACTTTTAGGTCCCAAATTCACCTTTTTTCTGCATTATCGCCAACTTTGTAGCTCACGCAGGGAGGGAAAAATGAGAGCGCTCGGATGCTGAAGCCTCAGGGCTGCGGGATCAACGCCCTTCTCCTTCCCAGCAGGACACGAGTAACCAGGTTACAGCATTTTGGGGAAATAAAAGCAAAGCTCGGCTTAAAATTGAAAGGTGGTTCCTGGAACCAGCGCAGGGGGAAGAGGAAGCACCAAAAACCCCGACACCAACGGGGGAAGGAAGGAGCAGCCGCAGGTTGAGTGCAGTTTGTGAATGTGGTTAAACCTCTGGTTCCTCTTCAGCTACGGCTGAACCATCCACACAACAGCTGAAAAAGCTGTTCCAAGGCTTTTTTTCCCCTCATTTTTCCTGGCACTTGGGCATTTCTGCGCCTGAACCTCCCTGCGCACCTTCCCCCTGTATCAACGCGCCGCAAGATCCAAGCCAGGGGATCCGCAAGACTCGCTGCAAAGAGGAGCAGCATTAACAGCGAGAATTAGTTACTACGCCTTCAAGCAAGTGCTATTTCTGGCTGTAGGTGGCTGAGGTTGAGATGCAGCAAGAGGTTTTGCGCTGCTGCATCTTCTCCCCCACCAAAGGCAGCTGGGCTTGGAAGCCTAAAAACTTCTGAGCCTGTTTCTGCCCCACTCCTGTATCAACCCCGAGATCCAAGTGATCTCGGAATTAGTGAATCAGACCAGAGCCCAGGGCTGGTTTTCCAGAATTTGGCTTTACTTCGCAGTACAGAAATCATTTGGAGCCTTCGGGAGACAAGGAGAAGCGCGAGGCTCCGTCATGTCGATACCGCAGCGGCGTTTTGGTCCATCCGAGAAGTGGCCAAGGCTACAGAAAAATACTTCCACATCTCGCCTGCTCTGTAATTTTTGTTTTCTCTCAATTTTTATTAAGATTAAAACACAAAGGAGCCTTAGGCACAGCTGTGTCCCAACCGATGTAAACAGTTTGAGAAGCTTAAGTGGAGGGTTAAGTTCTGTGCCCAGAACTAAAGCCGACATTTGCTGCTACAATAGATGTGGGCTCTGTCCCAAAATACAACTTGCCACAGAGCTAAGATTGATGGGAAGAGACTCTTAGGGATGCTGTCCACAATAATGGAGTGCTCAGGTTGGTTTCTATTTTCCTTGATAATCAGGTTTTTGGAGTGACAACCGTCACGTCTACTAGAGCTCACCAAGAAGCACATAATTGTGAAGGATGGTTACGAATGATTAAAAAGACAAGGTAAGACACAGCTGTCAATGAGTTATTTCAAATCTGCACCAACGTCTACGTCCGCAACGGAAAAAGAGTTCAGTCTGCCTTTCGCTTTACGAGGTTAGTCGTTAAATCAGTCAGTAATTAGCCAGATTCTGGACAGCAGCCCTACTAGAATGAAATAATTAACACATGATATCCAAAAGGGGAACATTACCAGTGCAGTACTCTTCAATCTCTCAGAGATGGGATTACAAAAGCAGGCCTTACAATATTGAATTTCATACAGTGTTCATTAAGTTCCTTATATATTCATATTAGCCGATTTAAATTTCTCCTAATTAGAGATTCTCATTACTGCTGCTCCTCCTCCCCGTAGATATCGTTCTTCTTGCGTTTCATCTCCTCGAAGTCGAACTCTGATCCCATCATCCTCTTATAAATATCTTTGATGTCATCGCACGTCGTCTCGAAGTGGGTGGTGGCGTCGTAGGTGCGGGAGATGAAGATCTGGAAGGAGAAGCAGCTGGTTTAGCGTCCGGCCGCTCTCCTCCCCGTCTCAAAACACGAGCTGGGCGCTGCACTCACCTGGCTTTCGGTTCCCAAGTCGGTCGGCGCGAACAGGTCGCTGATGCTAACGAACCTGGAAGGAGAAAACGTTGAAGTTTGAGGATGGTTTTAGAGCATCGCAACGGCTGCAAAAACGGCTGAATTACATAGTGCTGCTCCGCCCAATGCGTAAAACGCGGAGGAAATGTGGAGTTTTAATGTTTGTGTGGCCTTCAGATCCCAAGTGCTTGCGGAAGAAGGAGAGGAGGCCAATCCAGGACTTACTTCTGCTCGATGGGCTCCAAGAGGTCCAAAGCGGGTTTGATTTCCTTCTCCGGGTCGGCAGTTTCCACGGTGGTGCTGGCGATGGCGATGTACTTCCCCTGCGCCGCCACGTTGTGTGCGGAGGAGATCATGCAGACGTAGATATCTGGAGAATGAATGGCGTGGCAGCAGGTCAGGATTTGTCCCATCTCTGACCAAAAACACCGAACTTAGGCGCTCCTGCGCCTCTTCCTGCTCCCCCACTTTGTACCCTGTTGTCTTGTTTAGGGCCGCGCTTGAGCGAGTCCCGACCTTGCTCTGCAGTCCTACGTGCTCTCGGGCTTTTGGCTAATGGGTCTGGCCACCAGCAGCCCTGCGAGCTCCCCAAAATTCAGTTTCCTGGGGCTACGAGAGCTCCGGGAATCCGCCCAGCGCTCTGCCCGAGGCGAGGAAGCGTTTCCCCTCTTCCACGCAGCCCTCGCCACCCTCGCAGAGCATCCCCAGGCTCCTCACCCGCCTCTCTCAGGCTGGGATCTTCCTTTTGGGGGTTCTGGACAACTTCACAACCACGGGCACCCCAACCTCTCCTGCCTCCCCCACCAGGGCTCTGAACTGCACTCGGCCTGGCTGGGGGCCGAGGGGTTTCTGGGCAGGACGTGAGGGCTGAAGGAGCAGCAATAAGTGAAATTCCCCGTTTGATTCACATCTCTCTGGACTATTGCAGCGTGTTTGGTGTGAGGCCATTTATCATACAATTATTTTGGTTGGGAAAGATCATTGAGTCCAACTGTTACCCAGCCCTGTCCCTACCCCATGTCCTGAGAACCTCATGTCCATCTGTCCAGCCCTCCAGGGCTGGTGACTCCAGCACTGCCCTGGGCAGCCTGTTCCAATGCCCCACAGCCCTTTGGGGAAGAAACTGTTCCCACATCCAACCTCAACCTCCCCTGGCGCAACTTGAGGCCGTTTCCTCTGCTCCTGGCGCTTGTTCCTGGGGAGCAGAGCCCGACCCCCCCGGCTCCAAGCTCCTTTCAGGCAGGTCAGAGATCAGAAGGTCTCCCCTCAGCTCCTGTTCTCCAGCTGAACCCCCCAGGTCCCTCAGCCGCTCCATCACACTTGTGCTCCAGCCCCTCACCAGCTCCGTTCCCTTCTCTCCACTCGCTCCAGCGGGTGGTTTATCAGAGCCCAGCTCACCCCACTCTCCACGCACCTGATTTTCGGTTGACCTGATTCTGTGGAATGATGATCTGGCACGAGTTGGCATCATTTGTATTCTTGATGGGGTGGCTCAAGATGCAGATTACCCGAATCACTTGGCCGACCTTCGTGACGCGGTCCGAGACGTAGCTGGGGTCGCAGATGAGCTGTTTGCAGCGAGCGACCTGCGGAGACGAGAAACCAGATTATTTCAGGCAAAACTAACGAGCAATTTGAGGTGATTGTTCCCGCATCAGGTTGTTTCAGCATGGACAACCCAAACCTCAGTGCATTACTCTTAAAAGACTACGCAGAGCTGTGCGATCGATCATGTCTTCGTTAATCTCTAACCTCTACAGATCCCGGTCCCGCTAGCCTAGGACCATAACTTGCTTCAAAGTTGAACCAAACAGATAAGAATTTGCACTAAAACTTATATTTTACAGTAGTATTTTAATAATAACCAACTTGAGGCCTCCAGGCAGCCTGCACTTGAGCACATCGCTCTGTAACATGGATTATCACCTCTGCTGCCGGCCAGGACACACCATCCCCACCCAGCATGGACACGTTACCCCAGCAAGTGCTAAACTGCCCTGCAAAGCTGGGAGCATATTTATAGCTCCCAAGCAGCTCGCAGCACTCTCGCTGCTTTTCTGTCGCCTGCTTGAGAAGAAGCTGCAGAAATGCCACGTGCCGGCTGCCGAGCAGCTACTGCTCAATGTCAAGGGCAGAGCTGGTTCCATACCCGGGTTACACACAAGCGAGCGGCTCCTTTCCAGTTCAACCTGCCTGGTTTATTCAGAAGACAACATTGACAACTCATGAAGACTTAATTCCAACGTGGAGTATGATTGCTGTACTGTATTCCTTGATATTGAAAATATTAATGAGTTGTTTTTTATAGAATCATAGAATCATTTTGGTTGGAAAACTTTAAGATCATCGAGTCCAGCCATTAACCCACCCCTGGCACTACCCCATGTCCCTGAGAACCTCATGTCCGTCTGTCCAGCCCTCCAGGGCTGGTGACTCCAGCACTGCCCTGGGCAGCCTGTTCCAGTGCCCCACAGCCCTTTGGGGAAGAAATTGTTCCCCACATCCAACCTCAACCTCCCCTGGCGCAACTTGAGGCCGTTTCCTCTGCTCCTGGCGCTTGTTCCTGGGGAGCAGAGCCCGACCCCCCTGGCTCCAAGCTCCTTTCAGGCAGTTCAGAGATCAGAAGGTCTCCCCTCAGCTCCTGTTCTCCAGCTGAACCCCCAGGTCCCTCAGCCGCTCCATCACACTTGTGCTCCAGCCCCTCACCAGCTCCGTTCCCTTCTCTCCACTCGCTCCAGCACCTCAAGACCTTTCTTGGCGTGAGGGGCCCAAAACTGCCCCCAGGATTCAAGGCTCAGCCTTTTTGCACAGAGAAGACCAGCGCTGGCCAAGCACTTCTGCCGGGGCTCTGATGAGGGTTTTTCCTACTGTTATTTCTTCACATCCATGACCAACAGCCTCAATTTTGAGAGGCAAGATGTGGAATAAGGAAAGATTCCGATACGTACCTCCCCTTCAGACTTCACACCAACCACTTTGCCGTTTTCTATCACGATCTCTTCGATGGGCTTGTTCAGCATGTAGGTGCCTCCGTATATAGCGCTTAGCCTGCAAGAGCAAAGCCTCTTCAGCATGTTCCACACGAGCGCGTTTGGTTTTAAACAGCCCCTTTTAACTATTCCCCTTGGTCAATCCACACATTAAGACTAAAACCTCTTCAAAATTAACTATCGAGGCAGCAGATGCCGTTTGCTGTTCCATCCACAAGGCATGAATTGGAGTTTTAAATTATTGCTGCGATTGCATCCAGCTAGAAAGAATGTGCTCAGTGCAATCCAGACAGTGTAAAGTGCTGCCGGCTACACCAGGCTGCCAAATCCAACTTCTTAGATAGACAACATGCTGCAAACTATCTCTGAACAAATCTAGAATTACCAGCACTAACAATAATTGCAGTAAATAAGCCCCAAAAGAAGGAATCTCACGTGGAGGAATTGCTTCTTGATTAAGACAGCGACAGAACCATTAAAGACCGTAGTATTTTGAAGCAGCATCACGTTCTGGAAGCCTGAGCACCCACCCCAACGCATCCGATCCCCCAGCAGGGTTGAGAAGCGGAGTCCAAACATTAAGATCTCACCTTGCGAATCCCTGGGGCAGCTCTCCAAGGCCATAGAGGGGATACAGGTACGGGCTCTTCCCGTATCGAGCCAGCGACTCGCTGTAGAGCTTAATCCTGTTGATCGTTTCTTGGCAGGGTTGATCTAAATAGCTGGAGAGGGCGGATACAGAGTTTGCAACGTTTCACAAATTCAAACTTACAGCGGAATATACTCAGAGAGCAAAACATTTGCTTCCCGTTAAGTTTCCTTCCCCACCCTCCAGCTGTTCCTGGCGATTATTTCCCTGGAAATTCCCTTTTAGAAGCACTTAGTGTCAGCAGGGGGGTTTTATTCAGGAAGGAGATGCCTCATTAACCCCAGGAACCCACAAAAATTAAATACCCCATGAGCAGAGGGCCCTGTATCTTAAGACTCACGCAACACTCAGGGACAGACACACTTTGCAAAACATCCTACAGTCAATTTGCGAGGCTCGTGCTTTAAGTACCCAGCACCCCAACTGATTTTGGGGAGCAACTGAACCCCCACTTACTCATCAGTCCTGTAGAGCGCGAGGGCATGGCCTGTGAAATCAATAACATCCTGCCCCAGGTCGAACTTCTTGTACACGTCGCGCATGGTGGTTTTCTTAGGATCGACGCCTTCGAAAGTTCGAGCGTCGTTCTCATCAAAGTTGGCGACGTACACTAGGAATTTCCTGAACCGGCGTTTCTCAAACAAGCCCATTAAGCCTAAAAACGAGGTGTTTTGTCAGAACTCGCGTGCCTACTAAATGGCTTTTCCATCACCATAGAGTTATCAAAAGCGGGAAAGAACTGCTGAGTGTTACAAACACAGAATCGGTTTGGTTGGAAAAGATGTTTATGATCGTGGAGTCCAGCCATTAACCAGCCCTGGCACTACCCAATGTCCCCAAGAATGTCCGTCTGTCCAACCCTCCAGGGATGGTGACTCCAGCACTGCCCTGGGCAGCCTGTTCCAATGCCCCACAGCCCTTTGGGGAAGGAATTGTTCCCAAGATCCAACCTCAACCTCCTTCTCCAGCCCCTCACCAGCTCCGTTCCCTTCTCTCCACTCGCTCCAGCACCTCAAGGCCTTTCTTGGTGTGAGGGGCCCAAAACTGCCCCCAGCATTGGCGGTTTGGCCTCCCCAGGTCCTAGCACAGGGACGGTCACTGCCCTGGGCCTGCTGGCCACACCAGTGCTGGTACCAGCCAAGATGCTGGTGGCCTCTTGGCCACGCGCTGGCTCATAACCTGGAGTTTGGCCTTGAGGACTAACCAGGGCTCCCCTGTTCAGGCAGAAGACACACAAACATCTGCCAAGTCGGTCCCCGCAGGCAGCTGTCCTGGTGCACCACATCTCAAGAGGCGGTACGGCCAGTTCTTTTCATGGTGTGGCTGGAGGCCGAGTTCCTACCAGCTGCAGGAAAGCCTGGAGAGCAGTTTCCATTTGATCTGGTGTAAAGCCCAACCTGAGCTTTCCTAAGCAGAGCTCTGCATTCGGTATCTACCACACTGGGCTCTCCTGCAGCCTCCCCAAGGAACCAGGCAAGTGCTGCAAGGGTCAAAACTTCCAACACGAGATCGGCCAAGGCACCATTTACGTGGTTTAATTTTCTACAAAGTGGAGAAGTAAGACTGGGCTTGCTGGAACACAAAGGCAGAGACAGCACCAGAGGCACCTCCTACTTCTGCCACTATGAGTCTCTTAAGAGACTATTTAAAAGAACAACGTGGCCAAAATTGAAGGAACAACCGGTTACTTCACAGCAAACAGCAATATCTGCCAAGAGGGAGGCTCCAAAGTACAAGCTACACACCAGGAGCCTTATTTGCAGGAGTCATGTTATCACAAGACTTTTCCAAGATTATATTACACACATCTCACATCTGAAGCTAACAGGCTGCCCTCTGCCAGCTCCTAACGCATTGCACTACTACGAATGATCAGTAGTTTTATCTGAAGAGTGACATCTAAGACACCAATTAAGATTTGAGCCAGGTGCCACATGCCAGAATGATTCATTCCAATTTGCCTGCTGACAAATGTGACATTTTCACACATTAATTACATCCAACAAGGATCCAATGTTAAATATTTATGGCAGAGCTGGGCACATCAGCCCAAAGTGCAACCTCAGAAGGAAGTAAAACACCATCAGCTTCTCACCAGATGAGCCATAGGACAAGCAGCTTGAGCAGCTCCCTTTGAAAGCTCTACGAAAACAGTAACTGAAGGCTCAGGAAGCCCAAGGCTCAGCCTACAAGTGGTGTTTGAAGTCAAATGAGATGTAGAAGACTCCTCTGCTAAGCACAGCTTGTTACTGAGATGGAGTCTACACACAGGACCACGTGAGGAACGTCAAAATTTGCTTTTCCACGCAAGCACAAAATACCTCGAGATGTAGGTGGCAAAGACCTGTCTTGTCTTTGTTTAAAAACGAGAGGTTCAGGAGGAAACAAAGCAAGGTGAAAAGAAACAAAGGAAGGTGAAACTACTCACTGGATGCCAAAGCTTCTGCCTCGGTGGAAGGAACTTTGTAGATCTTGCCTCCCTTGTAGACGAAGCTCCCCTCAATCACCTTGAAGTCTAAGTAGCGAGTAACTTCTGTGTAGAGCAGCATCTTTACCAACTGACCTGAAAATGAGGTTTGGCACAAGTAAGCAGAAGCCAAGAGGAGGACAGTGCTTCTCAAAACCCTTCAATGGCAGCACCACGCTCAACCCACACAGCTCTTACACCTTTGTGCAACATACGGGTTGTTGCAGATACTCACTAGAGAATTTTGAGAAAGTTTTAAGGCTTTTTAACAGCCTCCTTGTCACTCCTGTGGTTTCCATCAGTCCGCTGAGCAAAGTGCAGCATGTCGTCTGACCTGTCCCCCCACTGTCACATCCCCGGAGGGATGATGTCCCCTAGAAATGCATCACAACGCCTGTGCAAGCTGAGAGTAAGCTGAGAATATAGTAACCAATCTTAATTGGAATCTATCAAGACTTCCACTGCACTAACCTCGAGCAAGACTGACATTACACAATGGGATAAGAGATTCCAGCAGCAAGTGGGCGGTACTTGGCAAAAAGAGTGGCCCCTGAATTTGTTGGCATTATCATGGAATTGTTTTGGTTGGAAAAGACCCTCAAGATCATCGAGTCCAACTGTTACCCCAACACTGGCCCTAAATCACATCCCTGAGAACCTCATGTCCATCTGTCCAGCCCTCCAGGGATGGTGACTCCAGCACTGCCCTGGGCAGCCTGTTCCAATGCCCCACAGCCCTTTGGGGAAGAAATTGTTCCCACATCCAACCTCACCCTCCCCTGGCGCAACTTGAGGCCGTTTCCTCTGCTCCTGGCGCTTGTTCCTGGGGAGCAGAGACCAACACCCTCCACACTACAAACTCCTTTCAGGTAGTAGGAAGTGAGAAGGTCTCCACTCAGCCTCCTGTTCCTCAGGTTGAACCCCCCAGATAACCACCTCACCAATAGTGGGTTTGGTCCAGAAGACCTGTCCCAGTACTAGAACACATAAAGAATGAGGATTTGTAGCATCAATAAGGGATGACAGACTCTACAAGCCATAAAATAGGAACAAAGGGGATTAACGGTCACCATGGAATCAACTGTTTCTTCCTAAGCCATGGAAGAATAACAGTGCACAAACTTACGGCTAGAAATGGAAACATTTTAAGAGGAGGATGTTGGAAAATGGCCGTTCGAACCTTCCAGACATAGCACTGCTGGAGCCACCTTCCCCATCTGAGAGGTCCACAAACAAAACGAGTCACAGAACAAAAGCTGTGGAGCTTCTGGCATAAACACGGGCAGATCAGCTTTGATTAATGCTCCAACAAGTTCATGAAGAGCTAAACGAAGGGCTCTTCATTTGTTATGGCACTGAACACGAGCCCGAGCTATGCTGACGAGGCAGATTTAGGAGCTCAGCATCGCTTACCGTTTGCCATAAGGAATTTCGGAATGAGGTCCACGTTCCAGTCTCTTCCTCGCCCCATAGATTCTGGTGGAGTTCCCGGTAAATTAAACCTTTTGTAGAGCTTCAGAGAGAATACAGAACTTATTATAGCAGAGGAAGTATCTGTGGGTATAATTTCTCCCACACATATACACACTTTCCACCCCCACATCTCCCCAGCTGAACACAAGCTCTTCACAGTAAATTTTGGCTGGTGTTTTAGCTCAAACGTGATGCTTGGGAATTTATGACCTGCTGAACCAAAATACTGTTTAACAGAGCTAAAGGTAATCTGATCAAAAATGCTTCCTTCAGGAAAGGGCAGGCTTGTCCATATGCTTAAATCAGATTCTCCAATATAAATATTTAACCCAATTAAGCAGCAAGGAGCGCAGTGATTTCCTGACATCTAATTAACCAGCCACACTAACGGCTTTAGGGGTACGCAATCACGGGGTGCAAGCAGTAACCAGAGGAGGTGGCATTTATTATTATTATTATACCAAGGACCAAGCATAACATCAAGATACAGAGAGTATTTGTTCAGGCAATGTTCTGCCTCCGAATGATCGCTCATTTTCAATCTCAGCTGGAGGCTCCAGAAAACAAGTGTTATCTACCAAGTATAAACACGCACACTGGTTTCTCCACCGTTGTTATCTGGTGTGGAAGTGCTATAAAACATTCTTACTCAAAGGAAACCCTTAGGAGTAATTACTTTGAATCCACGCCTAGGATAACTCAAACTAAAGCCTCTTTTATGTGCCTGGGAAGGACACAATAAGGGGTGTCAGCCCCCCGCCCCGTACTTACATCCTCCAGGGGTGTAATGGATGCACTTTCCCCTCCGTAGTAGGAATTACGATCCATGTGAAGGACTTTCTTTCCATTCACGGACATAATCCCGGAGAGGATGCATTCCTAAGGAGAGAGGAAACGAGAAAGGAACGTGTTAGTTGTATTTAAGTCTCCTTCCATTTTTTCCTAACGTTGCTCCATTGAAGAGCAGGTTCAGACAACTCGCTGCACGCCTGGATTTGAAGGGACCTGCACAGTCCTTTGAAAACAAACACACCTGTTGCCTCACACCAAAATTAAGACGCGCACACTGAAAGACTTCTCGAGACAGATTAACCCCTTACGAGGTTTGGTTTCTTCTCTGGGAAAGCCAACCGACATGTTTTAACTCCATAACCACCACCTACCAGGGGTCCCCTGGGAAGTTCATGTATTTGGGCTATATTAGGAAAATCTATACTCCTAAACCACCTATTATCAATAAGGACGTTCACAGCACCCGCATTTATGGGTGACACCAGCAGCATAAAACTTTAAAGGACTCCAGATAGTCTCCTCAAAACTTTAATCTTTGATATTTGCCACACTGGGACAAGCGACAGAGTCAACAGCTCCTCTTAAGGGGACAGAAGCAGCAGAAAGAATAAATTAAGCTATTTGGGAGCTTCATCATCTCAGTAGATATTTTGCTATCCTTGCTGTGTACCCACTGAGATTAAAAACACCGAGAGTACTTCAAGCAGCAGATAAGCTGCTAAATGCAGCACCAAGAAGCTGAGACTAATCACAGAGGGACACAAGTTGGAGCCTGCAGAACCAGCTAAGGACTCACACGCTAAATCCCAATTAAAACACAACTTTCCAACTAACCCGGTCACCAGCTCTGGCATTCAGAAGCCAAAGAGCTTAACAAAAACTTGAATATTTTTGCATGCTTAGGGCTGCGTATTGTGGAGATTTTACTGATCTTTCCTGCTCTGTCTCAGCTCTCTCCAAAGGCAGAATTACATCTGAAATCTAATTTGTAGGTCCCGGCTACATCTCGTGTTATTTTTCATTCAGTCTGTAAGATCCCACATCCAGCTGCCAAGATGCCACCACTGCACATCTGGAAGCTCAGGAGCAGAGGAGCCGTTCATTCCCAAACCAGCAGCTTGAGATCTGCATCTCCATGAGATCCTTCGTGTTTAATCCACACACACTTCACTCCGTGGAGCGCTCAGGACTCCCCCCTGGGTCATTTTCCCGCTTAGGAAGGTGGAAAGGAGTAGTAAGAGTGTAGTAGGTTTATTGCAAACTACGTTACAGCGACACCGACCAATAGAGGTATTGGTTAGTGCACTCAACCAAACCCCAATTAGAATACAAAAAGCCTCCCACCATATACTGTTTACATGACCTGCAAATCCCAACTTGGGTAAATCCCCAAAGGAAGCTTTTAAAATCATCTTCACCAACCAAAGACCAACCGACAGTGAAGGCAGCTCTCAGAAAGAGTTACTGTAGCGTCTCAACATCTATAGGAGCATTGAGATGGATCGCTGGCATGATGACTTGCTGTTCTGGTGCTTCCAGGTGGCAACGGGCAGATCTTTTCTGCTGGGAGAGCGTGGCCATGCTGGCCACCCAGATACCTACCGGGACGGCACCAGAATTCAGCTGAGGCCGTGAAGAGCAAAGCTGGAGCTGCCTGCCCGGTGCACCAAGTCTGATCCCTTTGGTCGCGGGTGATTCCAAGGCTTCATGGTCACCACATGGACGGTGAGCAGGATTAGGCGCGGTACTTCCCGCAAAACCTCTCCACAATCCATCAGCTGCTCCTTCCAGATCCCTCGTGCCCTACAAGACCCCTCTGCACTTTCTGAGCAGGCTGAAGCAAGCGGAGACCCTTAGAACAGATGCGGCTGCACCAAACCCTGAGTTACGACACTACTTGAGGGCACTGTGAGCCCTACAACGCTGAGTGAAAGTCCAGGCGGCTTTTACGGTGTTGGTTAAAACGTTAATGATTTACCACATGCAACATGGGACTATCACACCGAGTCCATCACAAGCCAGTGTGGTCTCCTCAGTTAAACCAAATTTCACAGAGCTCAACACAAGGACTCCGGTTGACTCTTTGCTCTACCCGCTGGTTTTACTCTCCCTGGAAGATCTTCCAAACCTCAGGATCACCAGCTCTGCCAGCGTCCACACTGGAGCTGAGCCATGAGGAAGTCAACAAGGATTTCAGAACAAAATAAGTATCAATTGGAGGGATGAAGTTACAGTAAAAGCTGCAGAAAGCTACATTCTTTGCTCCAGATGTCAGCTGATTTCCTTCCTCCATTTAAGGCGACTTCAAAGCATTTCTTGCTCTATTTTCCCAGAACAGCTCACCCATCACTTCCCAGGGAGCACATATCCCTTCAACAGGTTGCCTGCCCAAATTGCCAGCATCCCCCAGAGCAAATCTGGGTACCAGCAGAAGATATAAGAGGTCTTAAGTACCTTTTCAATCTTATTTCGTACCCATTAAACACCAATATGGGGATCAAGGTGGAGATATTACGATACTATTTTATCCACAGCTCGTTTAACACATTCATTATATCACCCAGGCTCCTGCAGAGCCCCGAAGCGTTGAAATCCCACGTGAGCCTTTCACCGTCGCTTCCCTTCGCAGCCGATGAGGCAACGGCACGGTCATAAAACACAAAAAAACCCCGTACAATAGATTTATCCTCCCAGCTCAGCAATTCCTTTCGATAGCTGCGCTGGCCGACCGCTCGCTATACCCGTCCACGGGCATCAAGGAACTGCTTGATGTGTCATTATGTCATTTGGGTCAGGGAGCGAGGAAAACAAACAGGCTGCACCGATGAAGGAAGGGCTGGCAAGAGTTTAGACTGCAAATAAAAAAGGAGAAGCGTCAAGAGTTCAAATCTGCAGCTTTCTGAATCGTAAATGCCGACCCTGCGCAAACGGGTACAACTGAGCAGCTGCTGATGGCAGAAAGGGCATCGAGACACAGTGGGGAAAACTCCAGGTATCCAGCAGGGGTTGAACACAATCTTCAGGCAAATTATAGTCACTACGATCCACCGCTTCAGCCAGTTCGGGTTACAACAGGCTCCCGAATGAATGACAGAGCAAGTCTTGGAGCGATCGATGTCATCTGCAGCACCACTCAGCCGCTTCAAATGGCCAGAGAGCACAGAACCGGAGAGCAACGTGCTTCAGAAACATAGAGACCGCATATTTCATACAAATCCATGAAAAAAACCCAGGAGTAAGGGGTAAGTGTGAGGTATCAATGTTTCCATGCTTGCTGAAGACCATCAGCACTTCCATCACTTGCACAAGCTACTCCTGAATGGATCTTCTGCAGACAGAAGCCTTCAGGAACAGAGGGCAGCAAGTAGGTTGACATGGATTTTCTCCAAGTAGGGCGGCAGTTCAGAAAGGCTCAGACAGACCGATGGAAACCTGAGCCAGCGTCGGGCCATCTAACAGCACTGAGAGGAGGATTCTGCGCAAAACATTTAGCAAAATCCTTTTCAAGGGGTTCTGGCACAGCAAGAGCTCTTTCTTGGAAGGACTAGGCCGTGGTGAGCAAAAAGTTACACACAGCTTGTTAGATTGCCCAGGCTATTCCATCTCTAATACACGTTGGCTACGTCTACCATGCCAGACTCCAACGAGCAAGAATAAAAGCTCTGCTTAACCACACAAACTACAAAAAAAAATTACTCATTGAGCTTGAGCAATGCCCTCGGCTACCAAGGGATGATGCAAGGGACAGTGAAACGTCGTTTGGTCCTCGCAGTCATTTTGACGTTATTATCTAGGTTTTTCAAGCACTGAGGCCTGTGCCTGTATGATTAAATACCTCTTGAAGAGGAGTTTGGCTGCTCAGCTCCTACAGAAAGTGAATCTGCATCTTTGTGATGGATTTATACGGCTTTAAGATGGTGAGGCAGCTGGCAGGTAAGAAGCTTAGCTCAACACACCGCAATGAGTGAAAACCCAGCAGGAACGTGGTGTTCGTCTACTGGGTCTAAACAAAACAGTCCAATTACACTAAATATTCATGTCAAATAACCCACGTTGTCTGCAGCACAGAGAGGAGATAACAAACGAGTGTCAGAGGGCACAACAACCCACTCCGAACATCCCAGTGAGGGAGCACTGAGTCCTTTTCCAGATCATGAAGGCAGAAATGGAGGTGAGCTGAAAAGATAAGTCTGAAAATAAAAACACTAGGAGTTCTCCAGCCTGCCGATTGCCGCGCCAGATTAAAAACGAGTTTGTGCGGTAGGTCTGGAGAAAGATGCTGCTTAATCTGCAAAGCACGATGCACGTAACAAGCCTAAGCCAAGGATCTTAAAGCTACTTAAGACTTGGGCAACTTGGAGAAGCCATTTCCACCAGCGCCTCCTGTACCTGTGGTACCTGGATGACCTACAAGCCCTCATGCTGCCACCTCAACGCACAGAGCGATCAGGAGGAAAATAGTGAAGTTAATTAAACCTTGTGTTAAGTTTGAGGCTGTCAAATGAGCAGTAATTCAGAAGGTAAAAATGTGGTGGGATTATTTTTTCCCCATACTACTATACAAGCTTGGCATCACAACAAGGTCTCTTACTTGCATACATAAGGGAAAAAGTTAAAATATTTTAGTGCTGGTAATCCTAGTCTAGCTGCCTAAGCTTTTCATGACTTGTTGAAGAGGAGATTAGCACCTGAAATATTAATGTTGTGCTTTCGGATCTATCAAAAGTGGAATTCACGCACACACACTTGTGCACTCACGCAGCGGTGGCCCTGCGGACACAACCAGAACAACCACCGCAACCAATGTATTTGCAGTTCCTATATAAAGGCTCTGACCATTTATTTTTTTCTGTTTAAACCAACAACTGAATTTCTGCTTCAAAAAGAGAAAGAACAAACCCTCCAGATGAACAGCTGGGACAAATCAACTGGTAACTCTCATGGGACAAGACGCAAAATGGGCACAACCCAACACATAGCCCAAGGGGCAAAACGCTCTAATAGCTAAGAAACTGGGCCCCGAGTTAATCCCTGTTTTGTTCAGGCAGCATCAAGATTGGTACTCGAGGTGCAATTCAGGCTTTTCAAAGAGACAGAAACTCACGGAGCTACTATAGTTGCCTGATGGGTCTCCAACAGTATAATCCATTTCTGCAAGGGCTGGATTTAAGGAAAGTATGGTTGAAAACATCAGCAGAAGTTTCACGACAGTTCAAGGCTCTTTGGAAAAGGAAAGAAACAACCAAACACATTTAAACAACGTGTTTTCCAGTTCCTTTTCCTCAGGAAGTACCAGGGCAAGGTTGGAGGAGCAAAACCTTCAAGCTTTCAGTTTGATGCCTCATCTGCAGCAAAGGTCCTGCAGCCCAGACTAAACTAGGCTGTGCTCCCACAAAACTCGCCAGCCTCAATGGTTGAGCCAAAACTCTGCATTTTAGGATCAGGAACATCCTGGCTGCACCAAGACCTCTGCTTTCCATCCCCTTGCTTTTCCACCTGAATCGGGTTGAAGTCCATCCTGTTCCAATTGGTATTTCAGAGGTCAAATCCAGCACAGCAGAAGCCAAACAAACCCTCTTGCATGCTCCCAGGCTCCGAAAATTGGTCAGCACAGCTTAAAATACGGCCGTAATTTATTCCTTTTAACTCAACCGCTGATCATTAGCATTCGCTTGTCTTAAAAGTGATTTCACAAGAGGCTTTTTGTCAAATTTACACTGGCATTTGTCGGTTTGAGATTAAGCACCGTGCTTACCAACTTGATACCACAGCTCACTCTAAAGCATAAATTAACATTTTAATGGAGCTCAGATCTATTGGAGGCCCCTTTGCTAGAAGCTCATTATATTTCACCTCCCCAAAAGTCTGTTTCCCTGCTCTGCTAAGCCTGGGAGAGGTTTTAGGCCAGACTGCAGCTTTCCCTATCAAATGGAAGAAGCTTTTTGCCTCCTAAGTCATTCCTGCTACCTCAAAGGAAGAGCCTTCAGAGAAAGGAATTAAAGCAACCAGGAAAGTTGGGTTTACCCTCCGGCAGACGCTCCCACGCTTTGGCACATTTTCTTTGTGCCACATCTTGGGTTTTGTTACCATTATTCCCATACTCAAAACGGGGCGGGGGGGGATATATGATAAACCAGATCTGCCTGAAGCAGCCATGCCCGGTGTCAGCAGCCCCGGCGCCTTCACCGCCGCGTCAATCACAGTGTCAAAGCCACAGTAGGAAGCTCGTGTATTTCTATTTAAAATTATCAGCGACAGGGGAAGCGGGGGGAAATCTCTCACAGCCAACCCCAAAGATATCTCTTTGTCTAAGCGTCTCCCCATTAACAGGAGCGAACAAAAGCAGGAAAGGCTATTTAACAGCAAGGAAAAACCTCCTTCTCTCCACCATATTGGATTTTTCTTCACCTCTTCTTCAAACAATGCCTCTTATTTCTAACCTGCAATCCACCCTCCAGCCTCTACTAAACCCGCAGCAGATAAGCTGCCGGTGGCTCCCAGTTCGAAGGAAGGAACCAGAAGAAATCCGCCCCCCACCAGCAAACCTCACAGGCAGCAGCAGCGCTGCCGTATTTTATTTTATGGGGTTTTTTTCCCTCCTCGGCAGCCTGCAGCACAAGCTGCATCCTCCACAATAGGACAAAGCCCCAGCACGGCTCATCCCCCTCCCTCCGCCGCACCCCATCAGCTGTCAGATTTCCTCAGGGATGACCAAGATGAGGCGACAATGAAAAGGATAATATATTTTTTCTTTTCTTTTTTTTAAGGGGGGTGGGGGGGAAATCAGACAAATTTGACAGGCATACAGGGCTCGCCCGCCTTCCCATCCCCCTCCTGCTGCAGTCAGGGCTGGATGAAGAGGCTGCAAAGGCGGAGCGGGGAGGTGGGGGGGTGGAATAGAACCAGGTCTGGATCCACCCTAAGCCGGGCTTGGGCTCTGGGCATGGCTGGATGGACCTGCAGCCACCTCCGGGTTAAGGGGGAAAAGCGGAAAAATAAAATAAAAATGATAAAAAAAAATAATAATGAGGCGATAAATCCCCGTTAGCGTTTTATTGTCCGTCGTCCCCCGCCCTCCCAACGCTAAACAACCGCATTTCCTGGGGCCTCCCACGGGCAGCGCCGGGGACTGGGGGCCGCCCCGGGGCTCGGACCAGCCCCATAGGGCGCTGTGAGGGTCCCCGGGGGTGGGGATGGGGGGGGACACACAGCTAAACATGGGGGGTTGTTATAATCAGATAAAAAGCAGAAGGGAGCCCGGAGCGCAAGAAGTCAGGTGGGGGAGTGGGGAGGGGCCGGGGGGGGGGCGGGGAGTGATGGAGGATGAGATGATAATTAAATGAGAGATGGGGGAAAGGACCCAGGTGACTCCAGGGGGAAGGAAAGACCAGCCCTCATCACCCCACGATAATACTTGAAGGGGGTGGCAGGAACCCAAGCCCCGGGGTTGGGGGGGGGGGGTGGGATACGATGGTGACAGGTGAAAGAAACGACCCGCAAGGTCCGAGCGAGGGGAGAAACCCGGGCAGAGCCCCCGGTGGAGGGAACCAGGAGCGGGTACCCGAGGCTGTTGGGGCGCAGACCCCCGGTGGGGGGGATAATCAGGTGATAAATGGGCAAAAGGACACCGGAGCCCGGGGGACAGCGGGGATCAGGTCCCGGGGGAAAGGATGGGGAGGGGGGAGCGGGCGCAGGCAGGAGGTAAAGCCGGGGGGGGGCGCGGCGGAGCCCGTCAGGGCGGCGGCCGCTCGGGGCAGGCCCGAGGCCCAGCCCGGCGACGGCCCCTCCTCACCGTGAGGCCGGTGCCCAGCACGATCACGTCGTACTCCTCATTCATGGCGGCGCGGGGGGGAGGGAAGAACGGGGCGCCGGGGGGGGGAGCGTCTCTCGGGGTCTCTCTCTCCGCCGGCCGGGTCTGAGGCGAACCGGGCGCTGCGGGAGCGGGAGAAAATGGAGCCGCCGCCGCCGCCGTGAGGAGACCGCGCCGGGAGGGGGCGTGGCCGCGCCACCCCCGCCCCGCCCCCGCGCCTGCCAATCACCCCCATGCCCGCCCGCTATTGGCTCTGCCGCGCCGTCGCTAGTGGGCGGGCGCTGCGCCGTGCCGACAGCCGCTGCCACCGTGGTGGGGGGCGCGACGCGCATGCGCGGAGCTGCGCTTGGCGCCCTCCCGCCTTTTCCCCCTCCCCACGGCTGCACCGCGGGGTTTGTGCAGCGCCCAGCGCGACACACGCGTGTACAACGGGCACGTGCCGCCGTGCAACGCGGCCCCCGTGCGCGCAAAGGGCGCCTGAGTGTGCAAACAGCACTCGGGCGCCCACGCAGTGCTCAAATCCGTGTGCAAAGCAGGCATGCACGCGTGTGCAAGGCCCTGCTGGTGCTTCCCATACAACCAGGACCCATCAGCACCCCAGGGTGGCACCGGGTGTGCGGTAGAGCACCCATGGGTACCCAGCTCGATACCCACGCGGGCTTTTCCACAACATCCCAGCACTTTAAACATCAACACTTTGTTAATTATCAGGGCAACAAACGATAATTATAGCGTCTTTCTACTTCCCGAACACAAGTTTCATTTCTTGCACGCGCCGCCGCTCGTGTTTCCCCCTTTTCACCTCAAAAACACTCCAAGAAGAGCTTGTTTCTCCCATTCAGGATCACACTGGGTGCATCAAATCCCCCCGTCCGCAGCAAGAAAGCAGCCACTGTGCTTTGAAGATTTGAGCTTTCATTTTTTACATTTAAAAGGTCTTTTTTAATCCTCACCGCCCACCACTTCCTGGAAGTAAGGAAGGAATTTCCCGGCTTCACGCCGGTTTTTACGCCCCGTGGATCCGCATCCCGGGGAAGGGGCAAAGCTGCTTATGCATCTTGGGGCCAGCGGAATGGATTAAACATCCGCTGGGCTTAAGAAATCTTAATCATACGGCTGCATCCTCCGTATCTACCGGGACGCACGATGAGGAGGGCAAAGCGTCGGGGATGATGGAGAGCAGGGCAAAGCTCCATCACGCAGCCGAAACGCCGTGGTGGTGGCTCTAATGGGGAGCAACGTGGCTTTTTTTAAATTACTTTAATATTTGGAGGAGGAAAAGCTGGAGACTCGAACAGAGCAGTGTAGGGGAAAGGGACCTGGGGGTCCTGGTGGACAACAGGATGACCATGAGCCAGCACTGGGCCCTTGTGGCCAGGAAGCCAATGGCATCCTGGGATGTATTAGAAGGGGGGTGGTTAGTAGATCGAGAGAGGTCCTCCTTCCCCTCTACTCTGCCCTGGTGAGACCCCATCTGGAATATTGTGTCCAGTTCTGGGCCCCTCAGTTCCAGCAGGACAGGGAACTGCTGGAGAGGGTCCAGCGTAGGGCAACAAAGATGATTAAGGGAGTGGAGCATCTCCCTTATGAGGAAAGGCTGAGGGAGCTGGGTCTCTTTAGTTTGGAGAAGAGGAGACTGAGGGGTGACCTTATTAATGTTTATAAATATATAAAGGGTGAGTGCCATGAGGATGGAGCCAGGCTCTTCTCGTTGGCAAACAATGATAGGACAAGGGGCAATGGGATCAAGCTGGAACACAAGAGGTTCCACTTAAATTTGAGAAAAAACTTCTTCTCAGTATGGGTGACAGACACTGGAACAGGCTGCCCAGGGGGGTTGTGGAGTCTCCTTCTCTGGAGACATTCAAGACCCACCTGGACATGTTCCTGTGCAACCTCACCTGGGCGTTCCTGCTCCAGCAGGGGGATTGGACTGGATGATCTTTTGAGGTCCCTTCCAATCCCAAACATACTGTGATACTGTGATACTGTGAACCTGGTGTCCCTGAGGTGCCGCGGTGAACGTTGCTCATCGATGGCCGGGCTCAGCGTCTTGCACCAAGTTCACATATAGAAGATCTTAATATCCAGGGTGTTGGTGAAGGGTCGGTGGTGCAGAGCGATCGGCAGGAGGGCACACAAGGAGCGAGTGACGCCAGCGCTAAGATGGTGACATTTTCTGTCCAAGAACTGGCAACAAACCTCCTTCTGCACCAGGCGATGTGGAAGGAGCAGGTGGCAGCATTGGGCCCTTCAGGAATGTTTCTTTCTGGTCTCTGAGGTTTTCTACGTCCTCTTCAATATCTGTAGCGTCAGACATGAGCCACATCCATAAATCCCTGTCAGACGTGCTGGTGACACACAGCTTGGGATGGGTAGGCGGCCTTGTTGGGAGATGGAGGTTGGCTTGGAGGACTCCAGCGATGTCCAGATGGACGTATCTGCAGTAGGAACATTGAGATCGGCCTGGATGGAGGATAAGGAGGAAGGTTTGGCTGTGGAAGCAGCAGAAGAGATGGCAAAACAAGTTGGTGGTGATGCACCTTGCTCAGCAGGTCTTCAAGGTCTTGGCTCATGTCTACCAGTTGGGCCACCAAGGTCAAGAGGGAACAGCCAGAGAGTGAATCTTCAGAACTCATGGAGAAGGGGAATGGGATGGAGCAAAAATCACCGCCAGCTCCCAAGAGGAACAAAAGGGCACATCCAAAACCATCACCAACCGAAGGAAAGCCCAGGAGATGTGACAAGGACACAATAGCTGCAGTCCCTTGTCCTTGGTGTCACAGAGTGGTTGGGGTTGGAAGGGATCTCTGCAGATCATCCAGTCCAACCCACCTTCCTTCCATCGCAAGGAGACCTGGCAAGACCACCCAGGCACACGTGTCTTGGTGCTTGTGGGTTTGGGAGGGTGCGACGGTGCAACCGCCAGAGCAAAATCAATTTTGTTTAAAAATAAAATGCCTTATTTTCCTGTAAGATCTCCCAACAAACTCTGACAGTGTTGCAATGTTAGTTCCTACCTATCCAGACGCTTCTACCGTATCTCAGCCATGTCCTACAAGACGAAGTCGCTACGTCTTCTCCTCCGTGGCTGCAGGAACATTTGCAGGGCTCGAGGATGGAAGATGTGGTGTAACAGGACGGCGCCGAAGCCGCACGGCAGCTGCTGGGCTCAGCAATGGCAAAAACAGCACGAAAGATGACAAGGACTCTCCCCCAACCTCATTTTCAGGCGTGCAGCTGAATCCACGCTCCTTTTCTAACGTCCTTTTGTACCTGATCACCTGTGATGACAACAGCCAGTTTGTTTCTGTGCATGTTTTTATAGCCGGAGGGGTAGATTTAAAAGAAGGGTAAATAAAAGTCGCTGCCGTTGTGTCTTGCTTTTGGTCTTGGGCATGATGCCTGAGCTGTCCATCCCAGGCAGACAAGCCCTCTGTCCAGAAGCCTTTGGAAATCATAAAGCACCTTAAAAATAATGCCAATTCCCTTTTACGTTTTCAAGGTGTTTGCCAAGACGGGCATTTGACAACATTCTCGCTTTCTCATCGAAGCTGAGACTCACGAGCAACCTGAGCTTGTCAGCAGGGATATTAAGAGGAAACAGCTATTTCACAGTTTGCTAAAATAATAAAAAGTGGGAATAAAGTCGCCGCTTGCATTTACCAGGCTGTAGTTTCGCTGTACGGAAGCCAGAGCTGGATTTATAGAAGGATTTGGGATGTTTAGGGGAATAAAGCCACTGCCTCTCCTCACGCAACACGAGCCGGCAGAGGGGGAAAGGCCTCAACCCCGCATGTAAAGGATGCTAAACTCAAGAAATAGCAGCAATCTTGTTGCTTTGGCTCATTGTCACCACAAACTCTGCTCCAGGGACCGCGGGGTGGGAATTTCTCACTCAAGCAGGGCTCAGGATCATCTTAAACCCACCCGGGAGCACGTGGGTCGTGCATCAAACCACGATGTGAGCACCGTGGCGTGGGCAGAGCAAAACGCAGCTCACTCAGCTATAGGCCTGATTTTTAGCATGTTATCACCAAAACCACAGAATCCCGTTGGTTTGGTTTACATCTTGACGTTACATATAGACAGGGACGTGCTGTGTTTCTACGCAAACCCAAATTTATAATTCCAGATGGATACAAATAAACCAAACAGCTACAGTAGCGCTTACCTTGATGTGTATTCCAGGCTGTTAAGAGACTTACTGGCTACATTAAATTTTAAGCTATTTCTCTATATTCAAAGAGCAGGACTGGGTGCTTTTTGAGGTTCATTGGTGCTGGTAAGTGCCACGCAAGGCTGTCTGGAATAATAAATACCTCTTATTTTCAGTCTGATCCAAAAACCCTTGGTGTCACTGCAAGGTCAAGGTCTTTGCATTGATCTCAGCAGGTTTTGCGACACAAAAAGGATGTTAAGATGCTGATGCAGCTCAAACCTGATGAAGGAAGAGTCACCAAGGGCTCACCCCACAATGCACTCAGCCTCTCAGGGGCTACTGAAAGAGGTGGCCAATTAAAGCAATTTAAGAAATTAGTGGAGAGCAAGTTCATTAAGGGCTATAAAAATCACCGATCCAGGTGTATCTTCTCCTTTAGGAGAAGGGAAACATCGCAGGCTCTGGAGGGTTCAAGCCATGCACGTCCCAAGGGGCACCTTCCTTAGAGGGTTCTGCTTCAGGGAGCTGCAGTGTCAGCTGGTTGGACATGCTGGGAGCTGCAAGAGAAAAGGTGAAATTCACCCCTGAAATTTGGAAGTGAAAGAAGAAAAGCCGTAAATTTCCAAGGACGGGGTCAGTACAGGAGTGTGATAGCCCAGACCCATTACATCCATTATCTTTTTGAGATAATCCTATTTAAAACATTATTTTAATGCCCATTATCCTATATAAAATATGTTTTTCCCTAAATGTCGAGCTTGGTTTTTCTGCTCAATCCTCATGTGAAAATCCCATCCTTTTAAACAGGCGTTTGCCTAAACCTGAATAGTTGTTAAGCGATAACTAACGTACCACATTGAAATGAAACAGGCTTCTCTTTTTTTCCCAGTAGGTCTCACGCGCTGACATCTGTTTCCTGGAACACCTGGATGACATCTGGCTTCCTGGCGAGCTGCCGTGCCAGCGTGCCGGTGCCATCCGGAGCATCCTCCAGCCCGGCGCTGAGTAGGATCCGTGCAGCGTCTGCTTGCTGCCCCGCGCACGCGGCGTGCAGGGCTGGGGGGGACAAGATATCGTGACAGGAGCCAAAATGCCACATTCAGCTTCAATCTGATTCAGAAACAAACTGAATTGGGTGAAAGGGTGAATGATGATTCTGTTGAGGAGCAGCTGAGGGAGCTGGGGGTTCAGCTGGAGAACAGGAGCTGAGGGGAGACCTTCTGAGCTCTGAACTGCCTGAAAGGAGCTTGGAGCCAGCGGGGGTCGGGCTCTGCTCCCCAGGAACAAGCGCCAGGAGCAGAGGAAACGGCCTCAAATTGCACCAGGGGAGGTTGAAGTTGGATGTGGGGAACAATTTCTTCCCCAAAGGGCTGTGGGGCATTGGAATAGGCTGCCCAGGGCAGTGCTGGAGTCACCAGCCCTGGAGGGGCTGAACAGACACAGAGATGACGTTCTCAGGGACGCGGGGTAGTGCCTGTGTTGGGTTAACGGTTGGACTCGATGATCCTAAATGTCTTTTACAACCAAAATGACTTTCCCCAGTTGGACCACGCAGCCAAGCAGCCGTGTGATGGCACAGCCTGGCTCAGCTGCCACAGCTGTGCATGTCTACAGCAGCAATGGGACAATTAAACCTGCCCAACCTGGGACATCTCCTCTCCCACACTCAGCCATGCTGGCAGAAACAATTTTCAGCCCCTTACCCCAGCTGTTACCCATTCCCCTGCAGTGCTGGTCCAGCTCTGGGTCCTCAGCACAGGACACACATGGACCTGCTGGAGAGGGGCCAGAGGAGCCACAGGAATGACCCGAGGCTGGAACAGCTCTGCTGGGAGGACAGGCTGAGAGAGTTGGGGTGTTCAGCTGGAGAACAGAAGCTCCAGGGAGACCTTAGTGCTTTCAGTGCTTAAAACGGGCAAATAAGAAAGATGGGGACAGACTTTTGAGCAGGGCCTGTTGTGACAGGACAAGGGGTGATGGTTTTAAACTAAAGGAGAGAGACTCAGGACAAACATGAAGAAGTAATTGTTGGCCCTGAGGGTGGTGAGAGCCTGGCCCAGGTTGGGCAGAGAGGTGGTGGATGAACCATCCCTGGAGACATCCCAGGCCAGGCTGGACGGGGCTCTGAGCAACCTGAGCTGGTGAAGATGTCCCTGCTCATGGCAGGGGGGCACTGGGTGACCTTTGAAGGTCCCTTCAACCCAAACTATTCTGTGATTCTCCCCCTTGCAGATTACTAGTTGTTCCAGTCCACTGAGCGGTACTAACCTGGCTGAACCAAAGCTAACCAGGTTTGCAAACATATTGAGGATATTTAGGCCAACTTGGTTCATTTTCACTGACTCATGGGCACAGGGTGCCCACCACAGGAGGGGGAGGCTGTGGGACACAGCACGCAGCCTTGGAGTCTCTTATTACTCTGTTTTTTGGAGTGGATTTAATAGTGACATGGAAGAGAGAGGCTTGCAGCTACTCTGGATGTCACCAGGGGCATTTGCAGGCTCCCTGAAGCTCACTTCAGGGTTGGGGAATAAAGAGAAAGGTTCCCATGCATTGCGTGCAGCAAAGAGCATCCCATCGGGGAGGCTGAAATAATCCAGCCCAGTTCCCAGCTCATCCCACAGACACTAACACAGCAAAGGTGCTGGGGAACGGGGCAGCCGATGGGCACAAAGAACCACCAGAAACATCCCAGGGTTGGATGAGTTCAGCAGAGCTCGAATTTACTCACTGAGGGGGTGGGGGAAGAGATCATGAACGATACAAGACTGTTCACGCTCGTCACTGAAGCGTGTTATTAACCAAAACTGAAGACTGGGTAAGTTGCCAATTTTGGCAATGGCTGAAACCATTTCTATATACTTCTTTTTTTTTCAGAGATGCTGATGCAAGAGATGCCTCATACTCTCATGCTGGGAATGCCAACTCCCCACCATCGCTATAGCAACGATATTTACGTTCAAACTCTCTGTTATTTGCTCATAAGCCATTCCTAGGTAGTTTGATAAAAAACTGAGGCTTAAGAGCTTGTGCGATTGCTGTGTCTGCCCACCCTAACTGCTTCACATTGGCTGATTTCAACCAAATTTGATGGCAAGGCTGCCGTGTCAATGATACTAAGCTCCCGACAGTTTCATGCAAAATAAGCAGCTGGGTTATAAGAAATTAGCATCTCTGTTCTTTCCCCTGGGGGAAAGGCTGCAGCTCAAGCTCAACCATGCCATTAGACATCAGAAAATCCAGCAGGAAAAGAGCCAGTGAATGAAAGCTGCAAAACAAAACCCTAAAATACACGTCACGCTGCTCCAAGAGCCATTTGCATACGTGCATCTGGCATCTCCTTGCACGCTCCGCTGAGCAGACGCAGCGCGGGCTGCTTTGGAGGCCAGGCTCTTGTTGCTAAAACGCATCTCGCTGTCATACAAGAGGGTGAACAAATAGCTCAGCGGCCTTACCAGAGCGGTTCTTCCCATCCTTCGCGTGGACATCGGCACCGAGGGACAGCAGTGTCTGGATGGTGTGCGTGTGTCCTTCCTGCAGTGAGCACAAATACGTGGATTATTTATTCAGAACCAGCTCCGCGGTTTGTCACCGTTGCATTTAGCAGAAACAGCACAAGGTTGAAAAGAAAGGAGGCTGCAAGTGATCTTCAATATTCAAGAAGCGTTTGGCCAACGCCATCAGACACACGGTGTGAATTTTGGGCTTGTCCTGTGCAGGGGCAGGAGTTGGACTTGATGATTCTTGTGGGTCCCTTCCAACTCAAGACATTCTATGATCTGTCCCTGGGTGCATATGGCACCTGGGAGGCCACGGATGCAGATTTACTCTGGCATGGTCAAATCTGGCGCTACCAGGAGCTCCAAAGGACTTTCCAGCGGCTGGAAATCAGGGTTTGCTGCCTGTGGCAGTGCGGATCGGCTCCGTTAGCCAGCGATTGCCCAGGAACAGCAGACATGTTGCTGTTACCCGATGGGAATCGGCCAGAGAAACCACCAGGCACCTTCTCCAGCTCTTCTGCTGGCAACAGTGAGAGGAGTCGGAGCTTGGAGCGTGTCTGCATGTCTCGCATGTCCCTGGCAGGAATTCCAACCCAGAGGCTGAAAAAGCAAATAAGAGGCACCCCAGGAGCAATGATAATTCTCTCTGCGAACATTTAATGGCACGTTTTAAACGCAAAAGTGTTTAATTAAGACCTACAGTGCTTCAAATCACGCTACAGCGCAGAGCTGTGTCTGGTGGTGGTGGTACAGCCAAAGACACACAACCCAGTCCACATCCAGGCAGGTGAAACTGCTTTTAGACAATGGTAGATCCCATATGATCTTCCTGATCATGGTCACCTTGTACCCTGAGGTGTGAGGAATATGGAGGATTGTCTCCTGCCTTTGCCTTTGCCAGTGGCTGCAGAGAATTTAATGCACAAATGGTCTCCAACTTACAACGGGGTGACACGACCTAAAGTGTTTCTTAATAGCAAATTAGCGCCCTAATTTTGCGACCCATCTTGCCTTTGCCTCCCTAGTCCTCCCCTTCAATCAAGTAACTCAATTAAATTGCTTTTAACTCCAGCCGGCCACAAAGCCATAGGAGCCCTGACTTAACCTTTCATAATTGGCAGCTGGCTGTTAAAAGGACTAAATGTCAGCAAAAAGTCGTGTTTTCCTACACTGTAAATCCAGTTCACGTACCATGGGGGTCTGGAATCGCTCTTACTGAGGTGTATTTCAACTCAGAGCACAATCTGTTGCTGATGGATGTGGATGGTTGCGCATCTGCCCATGGTACCCTCAGGCACTGGTTTTTCATCAAGGATTACTCCAGTATTTATAACGCCCCATGAGAAGACACAGAGCCCCACGTTTTCACACCATCACGACCCACAGCGTCCTCTATCTTTCCTCTCTAAGTAGCAAACTTTAAACTCTGCAGGGAAAATGCAATACAGCCCCCACACCCCTCCTCCCTGCACAAGCTTCTCCTTAAAATAAATCCCCTCTCCCTAAATAACACGCCTGATTTTGTAATTACTTCCTCGATGCGATGAATTAGTCTTTGTCGTGCGGCATGAGAATGCAAGGCCCTTATTTTTATCCCCGCCACCTACTCATTTTCCCCCGAATATCGTACGACTCGGGAGCATCTTCTCCTCCTGCTCAAGGCTCCTGTTTCGGGCTACACACGCCCTCTCCGTGGTGAAGACAGCACGCCAGGAACTGCCACAACCTTGGCAGCAAATTGAATTGAAAGCGTAATTTGATTTTCCTGTATTTATAAATGCGAAGTAATAAGAAAAAGACAAAAAAAAAAGCCCACCAGCCAAACAAACGGTGCTGTAAATATAAAGTTACACTGAGCCTCGGGAAAGAAGAGAAACACATCAAATCGCTCCCCAATGAGCCGCTCGCCAAGACAGAGCTGGGATCTTCTCCAAGGCACATTATATTCCCCAATAGCGTTGCTGTTAAACGTACCCTTGGCAACCAAAAGGGCTTTCAACATGGTTTCTCGGAGCATGAGGAAGAGAAGCTGGGAGAAAGGCCTCTTTTGTGAGAGCCAGCAAATGCCATGGCCGGCCCTGCTGGAAGAGAATACTGTTGCCAGCACTCCCAGTAAGTGTCATTGATGCTTTTGTCGAAGCGGGGCACTGGGACGCTGCGTCGTTCCCACTACAAGTCTAGACTGGGCTCTGAGTGCTGCATGTTAAAGCTTAAGAGGTTTAACATGCAGGGATCTGAGCGGGGACCTCCCCTTGTCACCGGCTGCCAGCGTCCTGCATGCTGTGATGTGACAGCAGTGCAGAAGGGTCCCAGGAGGGATCCCAGTCAGCAATGAGGCTTTTGGGATCTGATCTACGCTCCCCAGGAGCGTTACAGGACCCACAGGTCCCGCTTCCCATACAAGCTTGTGATGGGAGGAAGACAAAGCCCAAACAAATTTCACAGCCTGGAATTCAAAACAGCTCCTGTGCGAAGGACATAGATAAGCGCCTGGGAGCTCCCTCCGCCTTTCCACCTCTACTTTCTTATGTTAGATTACACAAGGCCAAGTGCCGGGTCCTGCACTTGGGTCACAACAACCGCATGGACACTGCAGGCTCAGGGAAGAGCGGCTGGAAAAGGACCTGGGGGTGTTGGTGACAGGGGCTGAACATGAGCCAGCGTGTGCCCAGGTGGCCAAGAGGCCACCAGCATCCTGGCTGGGACCAGCACTGGTGTGGCCAGCAGGCCCAGGGCAGTGACCGTCCCTGTGCTGGGACCTGGGGAGGACAAACCGCCAATCCTGGGGGTAGTTTTGGGCCCCTCACGCCAAGAAAGGCCTTGAGGTGCTGGAGCGAGTGGAGAGAAGGGAACGGAGCTGGTGAGGGGCTGGAGCACAAGTGTGATGGAGCGGCTGAGGGACCTGGGGGGTTCAGCTGGAGAACAGGAGCTGAGGGGAGACCTTCTGATCTCTGAACTGCCTGAAAGGAGCTTGGAGCCAGGGGGGTCGGGCTCTGCTCCCCAGGAACAAGCGCCAGGAGCAGAGGAAACAGCCTCAAGTTGCGTCAGGGGAGGTTGAGGTTGGATGTGGGGAACGATTTCTTCCCCAAAGGGCTGTGGGGCATTGGAACAGGCTGCCCAGGGCAGTGCTGGAGTCACCATCCCTGGAGGGTTGGACAGAGATGAGGTTCTCAGGGACATGGGGTAGAGGTGGACTTGGCAGCATTAACAGTTGGACTAAATGATCTTGAGGGTATTTTCCAACCAAAATGATTCTGTGACTCCATATTAGTATTGTTTTGTTATTTTCTTAAACTGTTTTTATCTCAGTCCATGAATTTCTCCTTTCCCTTTCGATTCTCTCCCCACTTGGGGGTGGGGTAGTGAGTGAGCACCTGTTGTGGTTTTGATGGCGGGCTGGGGTTAAACCACAACACCACCACCACTCTGCAGACAGCTGGACACACTTAATGAGGGTCTAAAACCCATTCAACAGGGTTTGGGACTGGTCAGGATCAGAGGGACAGTGACAGAGGATGAGTTAGGAATGTAAATCCACCATCACTGGCAAATACCTGAACCAGACTGGGTTAGATTTCTGCCTGTACCACAGCAACAGGCAGAGATTTTGCAGAGGGAGTTTGTGAAGAGGGACAAACCTTGGCTGCGTAGTGCAGCGCTGTGAGCTGAACGTCCGTCGCTCTCTCGTTGACATCGACGCCCTGCTCGGAGACGAGGAACCGGATGGCTTCATCCTGTGCCGTGACAGCTGCCCTGTGCAGAGCTTGAGCGCCCAAAGCGTCCACAGCTGTGGGACAGGCCTGGAATGGGGGAGAAGGGAAAAGGGAAAGCAATGAACAGCCTGGCGAAACCTTCAAGGACAATCACCGGCCCGAGAAGAATCGTATCTGCCTGCCACGGCCATGGTGACAGCAATGGACATGTGGGATGTCACCAGCATGACTGCTGCGTTGGTAGTGCCGTGATTTGTAGACCAGAGCCAGTTCTCTGCTGAGATGGTGAAGCGATAAGCAAAACTAAGACCAGAAACAAAACAAAACAAAACAGAACCTCCCCTCTATTTTTCTGCAGCACATATGATGGGTTTCAACTCTTTAAACTGGCAAGAAACTGCCCATCTCCAAGCGTTGTGCTGGTGGAGAAGAATTTGGATACAGGTAGAGGGAGAGAGACGGGCGGGTAACCTCAGGAGATCTCTCCTGTGAGTCTCTGAATGGCAAAAATGTAAACTCAAGAAGTATAAAGGGAAGTAACACACAGTGTGCTCATCTTCAAGGGTATCATCCAGCCTTTTGAAGTCTAGTGGGCCTGACTCATGGATTTATAAACACGGCTATTAGCATTTCCAGTGCTACGTTATGGCAGTGAGCCAGGGCACAGCAACGAGGAAATTAAATCAACTATTCCGTCTTCACTGTCTGAAATGCGAGGCTACAAACGTAAGCAAACTTCACAAATGTTTTATCCTGTAAGGGCCAGATGAGTGAAGACAAGCACACGAACATCTACTGAAGTCAACAAGTATCTACACACTCAAACACAACATGGGCATCAAACTGTTTCTGCTGGTGTTATGGCTGAGTAAATCCAAAGTTTCTGATCTTGAAAAGTGCGGTACCATGTTCTCTGGCCTTATCTGTGCCATGCTGGGGGCTCCGTTGGCCAATTCCACCTGCCAGTGCAGCACAAACGGACTGACTGGTTTTGCCACAATTGTTTTCGGCCAAACTGGCGAGCTGCACCAGTGTGGCACAGTGTCTGATGAACGTCACAACTGGTCTGGTGGAGAGGCCAAGAGATGGCAAAGGACATAACAAGGGAGGCACAAATCAGCCGTCAGGTGGGCATCTCACATCGATTCATCAACTCACCATCCCTGGAGGGGTTTAACAAATGCGGAGATGAGGTTCTCAGGGACATGGGGTAGTGCCAGGGTTGGGGGAACGGTTGGACTCAATGATCTTGAGGGTCTCTTCCAACCAAAATGATTCTATGGATTTCCCATCCTGACAGTTCTCAGTCAGTTCCTGGAGAAGGGAGATGATGTTTTTATGTTTTTGGCACCTACCTGGTGTTTTTCCAGAAGCAGCCGGGCGATGTTGACATGCCCGTTCTGGATTGCATCCATAAAGGGAGTGACTCCACATTTGTCTCTGCTGTCAGGTTTGTACTGGCACCTGGGAGAGACAAGAAAAGCCGGTACAGAGTTGTTGGCAGCTCTAAATTCCTTCCTGCACTCGTTGCTTTGCATTAGTGGGGCAGGAGATTATCAATGCCATATATAAAGCCTGTCTGTAGGCCATGTAAACAACATCAAGCTGACTGGGAGTGTTGATCTGCTGGAGGGCAGGAGGCTCCACAGAGGGATCTGGATCGATGGGCTGAGGCCAATTGTCTGAGGGTCACCAAGGCCAAGTGCCGGGTCCTGCACTTGGGTCACAACAACCCCATGGACGCTGCAGGCTGGGGAAGAGCGGCTGGAAAAGGACCTGGGGGTGTTCGTGCCAGTGGCTGAACATGAGCCAGCGTGTGCCCAGGTGGCCAAGAGGCCACCAGCATCCTGGCTGGGACCAGCACTGGTGTGACCAGCAGGCCCAGGGCAGTGACCGTCCCTGTGCTGGGACCTGGGGAGCCCAAACCACCAATCCTGGGGGCAGTTTTGGGCCCCTCACACCAAGAAAGGCCTTGAGGTGCTGGAGCGAGTGGAGAGAAGGGAACGGAGCTGGTGAGGGGCTGGAGCACAAGTGTGATGGAGCGGCTGAGGGAGCTGGGGGGTTCAGCTGGAGAACAGGAGCTGAGGGGAGACCTTCTGATCTCTGACCTGCCTGAAAGGAGCTTGGAGCCAGGGAGGTCGGGCTCTGCTCCCCAGGAACAAGCGCCAGGAGCAGAGGAAACGGCCTCGAGTTGCGCCAGGGGAGGTTGAGGTTGAATCTGGAGAACAATTTCTTCCCCAAAGGGCTGTGGGGCATTGGAACAGGCTGCCCAGGGCAGAGCTGAAGTCACCATTCCTGGAGGGTTGAACAGACAGAGATGAGGTTCTCAGGGACATGAGGTAGTGCCAGGGGTGGGTTATGGTTGGACTCAATGATATTGATGGTCTTTCCTAACCAAAACAATTCTATGACTCTAGAAACCTGTCTCGGTGCTTTATGCACTGGGGCACAGTCTGCTTTTTGGCCAGTGATCTGCTATTCAGCTGGTGCAGCTTATTTGCCTGCACAAAAAACAGGGCTCTACACATCATTTCTATTTATTTCCCTTGCCCCCCGAACAGAGGATCTCTGGAAGGGTAAAGCACACACAGGCCTTGCCCTGACAGAGGTGAAAACCACATCCTCATGCCACAACGCCATGTACTAAAACACAGTCCACACGTCTCGCTCAGGTTAAAGCTCAGTTGAAATGAGAGAAGACAGAATTAAAATTGCAACCTGTCTTGAATCACAGGGCTACATTTATGCTGGGCCAAACACGGACAGGAATTAAGAAGGCTTGGACGAGTCGGCTAACGGGAGCTGTGAAAAGCAGCGGCTGCGATGCCCAGGGAAAAATGCTCCAGCTCTGGCAGGGTTGGTTCGGAAGGTAACAAGGTCAGGATGACTGAGCACAAGCTGATTTAAAGCCACTTCACAGCATTCTCCCAGAAGCCCCAGCCTGAAAAATAAAGCCTGGAGGCTGAGTCCAGCTTAGAGGAGCTGCAGCCAGAACCAAGCTGCCAAAACCCCCTGTTTTTGTGTTGTTATCGTATGGCCTTGGACACATGGGAGGCAACAGGGATGAATCAGCATAGAAAAAGAGCCGTGTTATATAACCGAGGCTTATGTCACGCTGAAGTCAGAGCCCAAGCGGAGTGTCCTTGTCTCAAAGACCCTCCGACCGGCTGTGAAAAACCCAGAGGAAAGGGAGACGGGCTTGGGATGGCGTGCGGTGCAGCTGGGCGTCCGCGGACGGCACAAACGGCCTTTGTGCGCGGACGGCTGGAAGGAGGGAGCTCACTTACCGCTCCAGAAGCAGCTCCACGGCGTCCGCGCAGCCGTGCATCGCTGGCAGAGAGAGAGAAAACACAGGGTTAATGTATATTTTCATGCCACCGTCTGCCTACGGTGAAATATAATCAGGTTTCCAAGCCTTTCGGCTTACTCATGATGCGGGAGGGGGTTGCAAGAGGCTTTAAATTCAAAGCTTTTGATTTTATTCCTTGTAATTAAAACATCGTCTCCAGATCTCAAGCTTTCTCTTCCCCTGATCCTATAGGAAAACACCATATAAAAATATGCATATAAGCACCATTTAACTGCGGAATGCATGAGAACAGTATATGCAATTACGCTGACACAAAGATCTTTTCTTGCGAGTGTTTGTTAATCCCTGAAGTGAAATCTGTGAGGAGGAAAATGAACACAAAGCGGGGAGCTGGTGAATAGCTGGATGGCATTTCTAGCCCTCCACAGCCACTCTGGACTCCCCATCACTCCCATCTCATCATCCTAATGAAGCATCTTCACTCAGACAGCATCTCGGAGGAAAAACAACAACAGTGGGGGAGGATTTGAACATCACGCACCAAAATACTCTCTTTAAAAAAAAATAATTAGAAAAAATCATATTACAGCAAAGTGCAGACAGCCTTAATCTGGCTTTTTTTCTTTTATTTCTGCAGGTTATTTTGCAAAACAAATTAAATAAAGAAAAACATCAAACCAAACGTGGAGCTGTTACATCAAGGTATTTACTCAATGGAAGAAGGGCCCCTGGCAAAGGTGCCTTACTAGCAATAACCTTCAGATGCAGCTGCACAATAGATGCTCTTTGAAAGCCCAACAAGGTGTCCCCATCCTCCCTATTTATCACCCTTTCACCTGAGCTGAGATAAATAGAGGCAGAAACACATTGTGAAACGGATTTTCAAAACGGAGGCTTTAAAAAAACCCAGTTATGTGAAGACAAAACAACCCAAGCAACACGATTAGATCCCTTAACAGCAACAGAGAGACAAGAACGCTGCAGCTCTCAGAAACACTGTTGCACTCCACATCCTCTAATTATGTCTCCTCCGCTCTCTCGCCTCAGGCTACTGATATAAGAAGCAGCAAAGCTTGAGGAATCGACCCAAAAAATAAAAGGGGGGGAGGGAAGAAAACTACCCGTCATTTATCCAGGGATATGTGTGCCAGGAAGCCAGCTGGACTGGTCACGGGTTAATGTGCTCACATCCACACCCTGGGGATGGAAATTCATTGAGACAGCGACTTCTTCTTGACATGATTTCCCCCAGTAGCTCCAGTATCATCTCCAGCCCCTCACCTGTGTCCACTCCTCTGTGTAAATGGGCTACGTGGTGGTGTGGGGGGGGATATTGGGACCAGTACCCACCCCACAGCATCCCCCAGTATCCTCCTGGGTTAAAATTATGCTGGGGGAAAGGTGGTTTAAGCAGCTCCAGCCCTTCCTGCTGCCCAGTCACTCTCACATCGGCTGCTTCTCTGCTAGTGTGTGGCCCAGGGTCTAACCTGGAGCTGTAAAATGACCAGAAATCAACCCAAATTGATGGCTTTGCCACAGAGAAAGACAAATGTAGGAGGCAACATAGAGATGAAGACACACCTCTGTGAAGCAGTGAGAACTGGGTGCTGGATCCACCGTCGCTGTCTGTACCCTCGTACCCCAATAACCACGAAGCAGGGAGGAGACTTGAAGTTCAAGGTCAAAAGCAGCTTTTCCTCAGGACACTCCCCACCCTGCCCCTGTCCCCAAATCCTCAAGCTCCAGATCCCCACCCAACGCCCACATCTCTGCGGGGACAGGGCTCAGCTGGGGCTGCGAGCCCAGACATGGAAACACAACCCCTGGGATGGAGCAGGGACAGGAGAACATGCAAATAAATGAGAATCAGCCATTTCTCCTTCAGGCAACGTGCTCCTCACCGCCCAGCCTGAAACATCAAACAAATCAGCAGCTTTTTTCATTCCCAGGTCAAGCACAAGGACTAAGGAGCAGCCAAAGCCCCTGGGCTGGGACTGTCACTGCTGATGAGGACAGTGCAGGGACAGACAGCCAGAGAAGTAACGGGAATGACAACCAAGGAGCAACATGCTCAAGAGATTCACTACAGCACAGCGGGGGTCTCCCTACCACACCTCGGGTCTTTCCAGAGAGTCGATCCCTATTAAACCTTCTCACTCTCTGCAACTGCCTGAAAGGAGGTTGGAGCCAGGGGGGGCTACATTACACAAGGCCAAGTGCTGGGTCCTGCACTTGGGTCACAACAACCCCATGAACGCTGCAGGCTTGGGGAAGACCATCTGGAAAGTGCCCGGTGGAAAAGGAGCTGGGGGTGTTGGTGCCAGCGGCTGAACATGAGCCAGCGTGTGCCCAGGTGGCTAAGAGGCCACCAGCATCCTGGCTGGTGCCAGCACTGGTGTGGCCAGCAGGCCCAGGGCAGTCACCGTCCCTGTGCTGGGACCTGGGGAGGCCAAACCATCAATCCTGGGGGCAGTTCTGGGCCCCTCACACCAAGAAAGGCCTTGAGGTGCTGGAGCGAGTGGAGAGAAGGGAACGGAGCTGGTGAGGGGCTGGAGCACAAGTGTGATGGGAGCGGCTGAGGGACCTGGGGGGTTCAGCTGGAGAACAGGAGCTGAGGGGAGACCTTCTGATCTCTGAACTGCCTGAAAGGAGCTTGGAGCCAGGAGGGGTCGGGCTCTGCTCCCCAGGAACAAGCGCCAGGAGCAGAGGAAATGGCCTCAAGTTGCGCCAGGGGAGGTTGAGGTTGGATCTTGGGAACAATTTCTTCCCCAAAGGGCTGTGGGGCATTGGAACAGGCTGCCCAGGGCTGTGCTGGAGTCACCAGCCCTGGAGGGCTGAATACACATGGAGATGAGGTTCTCAGGCACATGGGGCAGTGCCAGGGGTGGGTTATGGTTGGACTCCCTGATCTTGTGCTCCAGCCCCTTCCCCTCCTCTGAACTCACTCCAAAGCCTCAAGGTCTTTCTTGTCATGAGGGGCCAAAAACTGAGCACACAAAACTGATGGAGGTTCTCAGGGACGTGGGTTAGTGCCAGGGCTGGGTTAAGAGTTGGACTTGATCTCTTCCAACCAACATGATTTTGTGATTCTACGACTCTAAATTCTTTGGGACATGAGTTTAGGTAACGCAGGTTTGAGTGGTGGCTCTTCTCACTCCTTTCTCCTGCAGGAACGTGAGCCCTGGGACACGCAGAAAATCACCCCTCAGCAATGGGGCATCTTTCAGATTCAGGGCCACCACCCTCCAGCGCTGAGCCTGCCCCACAATGTCACCCCGACTTGGTGTCACACGCTTCTCCCTTTGTTCACTCACTCCACCATCCACTCCCTCTGGGTAACCAGTGCACTGAGACACAGCGGGACAAACTTAATTCTGCGTTACCATATTTCTGGGCCATTCAACTTATTAAGGCTAAGAGGACTTAACTGATGCACTTTGTGCATTGTTTATAAATTAAAATTAATCACTCCCACATCTTAAGGGTGAAAGAGTCAGAAAGCCAGAAATGAAATCTAAACTGTCTCTGGGTCACCATTCACTTAACTGTGTCCTCCTGCTCCTCACCACGTCTACAGATGATGCCTGTGGTTCCTCAAACAATTTCTCTCCCTTTTTATCTCCTTTGAAACCAAGGAAAAGGGCAGAGAAAGGAAATCAGACCCCCCGGGCTCCAGCACTAACAACAGCCCCTATGTATTCCCAGCAGAAAACTGCATTTTGCTTTGCAGAAAGGCACTTTGGATTCATCACCACGCAACGCAGCCTTCTTGAGAATAACACAACTCTATGATGCTTCTTACCGAGGTTGTGTCCAAAGACCCTACAGCTCTTCAGATTCGTCGTAACAACCAAACCCACCAAGCACACGCAGCAAAATGGAGCATTTAGAAAGATACTTCTCTTACAAAAACCAATGACAAGACTATAAACCAAACCAGCAGGTCCCAAACGGTGCCTGTCAGCAGCTCTACTGGTTTTTGGGAGTTTTAAAATTCCACAATATTGGAGCTTTGCCGATTTTCCAAGTGCAATTTGCAGCTTTATAAATCAGCAAGTGTTTTGCATTGTGTCCCGAGCTGTGGGAGCTCAGATGCGTCTGTCACAAGGAGACAGAGACGGAGACAAACACCCTGATCCAAGGAAGCCAGAGCCAGTGGGTGATCGTGAGCACTCCTGGTGCAGACCCAGAAATTATCCACCACAAAACCACACTTAAACACAGGCAAAACCCAGTGAAATGGGAGCTGAGGACCCCCTAACCTCACAAACTGAGTCTTTGGCACATCATTACAAAATGCTAAGCCTAATTCTTGTGGTTTATTCATCTGAAAGCCACGAAGCGTCTGTCCTGAGGTGAAACCCTGTAAGGACGTAGCGGATGGAAGTTCAGAGGCGTGAGCTCCCAGTGCCCACCACTAACACATTTTCATTTAATTTCAGTAACTTAGTTTATTTATTATTATTATTTAACCATTTTCTTGTGGTTTTGTATCAATAAAACTCAGGCTTTGCTCCTCCAAGATAAACCTGAACTGAAACAAGAGCCTGTTCTCCACGGCCCACTCTCTCTTCCAACCCATTCGGTGGCAACGAGACCCTTCTTTACCTGCTGTGTGCAGTGGTGTTCTCTTTATCGTGCTCTCTGTGTCCCAGCAGCTTGGGGACACATCCAGCAGGTACCGGAGGACTTGGGGATGGCCTTCCCGGCTGGCGATGTGGAAGCAATTCCAGCCATCCTTGTTCTTCAGCAGCGGGTTGGCTCCGTGTTCCACAAGAGCTTTGATGACTTCCAGGTTTTTCCTGGTGCAAGCCATCATGAGGGGGGTCCTAAAATTAAAATGAGGCGAATATAATAACCAGAGAGACAGCGCCACACAAGCCTGATGGATTTTGTTCTAAGGTCTGAGCTTGAAACACGATTTAAAGTTGTCTCTAGCACCAACTGGCTTAATAAAACACAGCAGCCAAGCGCCAGCTGTGGCGAGGAAGCCAGAGGGAAAACTGATGTGTTAAAACCGCTCCGGGGGAGCAGGAAACTTTTCTGGCTAAAGAATATCTCCAAGCCCAGGGCTAAATTTATCATCTCACCTGCATTTGGATGCTTTGACTGAAGCTCAACACAGGCTGAATACGGACCCATGAGATTTTACAGCACTACTTCTTTCATGCAGGTAATATGGGGTCTGGATTTTTGTGAGGTAGAGCTGCTAAAATCAGTGTTTCTGACCTCAGACAGGCAGCAAACCACAGACAACTTCCCATCTCCAAGTGGCAGGGCACGAGTCTATCAATGAATGCCACTCTGGAACATTTCTGATGCAGAGCAGCTGGCCTGAGAGTGAAGCTTTTCACAGTTTTGTCCTGTTTTACATGCATGGGAAGAACCTTTGATATTTAAAACCATTTTTACAAGCTCTCCAGAGGAACAGCATCTTCTCCATCGCACAGTTTCCAAACTATGCCTTGCATGGATTTTGCGTGTCGTCCTAGAAATCCAGTGGTACATCTGGCAAAGAAACACAGCGACCAGCCCTCCTCCCTCTGCTTTCCATCCAGCAATGAGCACATTTGCACACCTAGAACCCAGGCACTGCAGATTAACAACCAACCCCACTCCTGCCTGGCAGCAGGGCAGGTTCACCACAGTTTCTCCTCCTAGTGACCTGTTATAGAATCATTGAATTATTTTGGTCAGAAAAGACCCTTAAGATCATTGAGTCCAACCGTTAACCCACCCCTGGCACTACCCCATGTCCCTGAGAACCTCATCTCTGCATCTGTCCAACCCTCCAGGGCTGGTGACTCCAGCACTGCCCTGGGCAGCCTGTTCCAATGCCCCACAGCCCTTTGGGGAAGAAATTGGTCCCCACATCCAACCTCAACCTCCCCTGGCGCAACTTGAGGCCGTTTCCTCTGCTCCTGGCGCTTGTTCCTGGGGAGCAGAGCCCGACCCCCCTGGCTCCAAGCTCCTTTCAGGCAGTTCAGACATCAGAAGGTCTCCCCTCAGCTCCTGTTCTCCAGCTGAATCCCCCAGCTCCCTCAGCCGCTCCATCACACTTGTGCTCCAGCCCCTCACCAGCTCCGTTCCCTTCTCTCCACTCGCTCCAGCACCTCAAGGCCTTTCTTGGTGTGAGGGGCCCAGAACTGCCCCCAGGATTGACGGTTTGTCCTCCCCAGGTCCCAGCACAGGGACGGTCACTGCCCTGGGCCTGCTGGCCACACCAGTGCTGGTCCCAGCCAGGATGCTGGTGGCCTCTTGGCCACCTGGGCACACGCTGGCTCATGTTCAGCCACTGTCACAAACACCCCCAGCTCCTTTTCCGCTGAGCACTTTCCAGCCGCTCTTCCCCGAGCCTGCAGTGTTCATGGGGTTGTTGTTATCTCCTTGTCCATCCTTCCCCAGTGAGGACCAGTGATGTTACTGGATCTGCAGCCTCTTTGGAGGACAGAGCCCAGAGCCATCAGCACACACACGTTAGCTGAGGGTTTACTCACAAGGTAAAGTGTGAGCAATTCAAGGTGGTGAACCCACAGACATCTCCCATGTTTGGCTCTACTAAAGTCACTAATTTCACTGCCCTCACCAGCATCAACCCCTATTTTCCTTAATTACCACATTGTAAAACAATAATAGTTTCACGGCCTCACGTAGGAGCTGCATTCTCCATTTTATCTGTTTATAAACTTGCCCCAATCATGGAACGCTGGGTGGGCGTGCGGATCGGACAGAAACCTCTGAGCTTTCCGGAAAAGATGAACACTTCTCTAGCATGGAGAGGACTAATCTCTTCTTCAACCCACAGACATCAGCTGGGAGGCCAAAAAAACCCAACAAACTCTCCTCATTCAGGAAAAGCTGCGGCACAAAAACCTCCCAGCGCACAGGGAATAAGGACTCGTGGGCCTAAATTGCAGGGAGAAGAGATCTGGCTTCGTGTTTAGGAGAAATGCTCCAGTTTTAAGGACAGGTAAGGACAAGAAAAATCGCTGAGAAGGGAGGTAAAACCTCCAGTGACAGAGATTTTTAAGAAGAGATTAGACCTGTGTTTGCTGGGGACGATGGGGTAGAGCTGAGCCTGGAGCTCCGTCTTCCCTGCAGTTCCGTTTCTATACGATGCCTCAGATCTGCATATATTTTCAATGCAAATGACACTTTGTCCCAGGGCTGGGACACGTACAGGCAAACACGTAAGTCCCCGTCTTTAATCCGTGGACAGAAAGGTGCTGCGGGCCCATCAAAGAAAACCAGGCTCGAACACGCAGCTCATGAGATCTCTGCCTCCCTCCACTCCCCTGATGTCAGCGCAGCTTCAAATTATAAGATCTGGTTTTGTATTTCTCCGTTCAGCTTCAAAACAACCTCCCCAAAGCTTTTCTTTGTGGCCTGGGGGGAATCCTTGCTTTCTTTTGCGAGGTGGTACACAGAAATCTCCCTCCCCAAGAGAAGAATGACATTAATCACGTTTGCTGCTTGTTCGTGGCTCAGGCTTTATTTTTTCATTCCCACTTCTCATTCGCTCATCATTTGCTCAGGTGTTACCCACACGGCAGGCAAACAAAAGCCCTGAGGAAACCAGTTGTTTGTTGAGGCTGTTGCTATTATATCAGTAGCAAATCTGAGCTGAGAGGCTGTGTTTGCTGGGGGGAAACAGAAGGAAAACTTCCTTCTTATCTTATTTCAGTTTCTGAGGACCAGGACACAGGATCACTGATTCCCATCAAACAGGGAAGTGGGGAAGAATGAATAACTGTGGATGAAGGCTTTTAAATTGGATCTGTGAATAAAGCAGTAATTTACAACTTTTGTGATAAATAGGAAGGGAATCAGTGATAAGGCTGGAATTTAGCCCAAAGAAACAACTGTATCCTGGGCTGCATCCCCAGCCCCGTGGGCAGCAGGTGGAGGAAGGGAAGGGATCCTGCCCCTCTGCCCCGCTCTGCTGAGACCCCCCTGCAGTGCTGGTCCAGCTCTGGGTCCTCAGCACAGGACACACATGGACCTGCTGGAGAGGGGCCAGAGGAGCCACAGGAATGATCCGAGGCTGGAACAGCTCTGCTGGGGACAGGTGAGAGAGTTGGGGTGTTCAGCTGGAGAACAGAAGCTCCGGGGAGACCTTAGTGTGGCCTTTCAGTGCTTAAAAGGGGCCCATAAGAAAGATGGGGACAGACTTTTGAGCAGGGCCTGCTGCGATAGGCCAAGGGGTGATGGTTTAAACTAAAGGAGGGAGATTCAGGAGAAACTATTGGCCCTGAGGGTGGTGAGAGCCTGGCCCAGGTTGGGCAGAGAGGTGGTGAATGAACCATCCCTGGAGACATCCCAGGCCAGGCTGGACGGGGCTCTGAGCAACCTGAGCTGCTGAAGATGTCCCTGCTCATGGCAGGGGAGAATTGGGTGAGCTTGAAAGGTCCCTTCCAACCCAAAGTATCCTGTGATCCTGTGATTCCATGACTCTAAATCATAAAATCATTTTGGTTCGAAAAGACTCTCAGGATCATTAAATCCAACCGTTCCCTCACCCCAGCACTGCCCCATGTCCCTGAGAACCTCATGTCCATCTGTCCAACCCTCCAGGGATGGTGACTCCAGCACTGCCCTGGGCAGCCTGTTCCAATGCCCCACAGCCCTTTGGGGAAGAAATTGTTCCCCACATCCAACCTCAACCTCCCCTGGCGCAACGTGAGGCCGTTTCCTCTGCTCCTGGCGCTTGTTCCTGGGGAGCAGAGCCCGACCTCCCCTGGCTCCAAGCTCCTTTCAGGCAGGTCAGAGATCAGAAGGTCTCCCCTCAGCTCCTGTTCTCCTCCAGTCCAATTCCCACCTCCCGCATCCAACCCCTTTCAAACACCACTCTGTCCCCTGGCAAATCAAACCCATCACCTACCAATCTGCCTTCTTCAAGCAGTCCACGCTCGCTCCTCTCTCCAGCAGGTAGGAAACACACTCCCCGTATCCCATGGAAGCCGCTTCATGGAGGGGCCTCTTGTAGTCGCTATTAAACACCTCGACGTCCATCCCCAGTGTCTCCACCAAGTAAGCGAGGACGTCGCGGTGTCCGTACCGGGCTGCGTGGTGCAGCAACGTGTCTCCTGAGCGCCCATAGCGCCAGTTCTGCTCCGCCGAGCCCCGAATGGCATCCGGGGGCAGCTCGACCCGGAGCAGCTCCAGCCGCCCCTCCTGCACCAGCCGCAGCCACTGCCCCTCCGCCATGGCCCAAATCTGTAAAAAGAAGAGGCAAAAATCAACATTACGGGCTCAAAATGTGTGATTTCCCAGGGTGACGATAAAAAGAATTTACCATGGCCCTTAGGAAAGTCAGAAAGCAGCCTTTCCCTCATTAAACTGGACATTTCCTTCTTCTTCGGGAAGAATAGGGAGTGATCTCTCCCTTTAGAAAATGCCCTTTTCCTTAGGAAAATCAGGATCTGGCCCCTCTCTTGGGATATACAGAAATCCCTTTTCTCCTCAGGAAAACAAGAACTTTCCTTATTTTGCTTGGGAAATGCAAAAAACAGATGCGCCCTCCGGAAAACGGGAAATCTCCTTTTTCCCCTCAGGAAAAGCAGAAAACAGCCTCTTGCTCAGGAATATCCCAGAATGTCAGGGGTTGGAAGGGACCTGGAAAGTTCATCCAGTGCAATCCCCCCATGGAGCAGGAACACCCAGACGAGGTTACACAGGAAGGTGTCCAGGCGGGTTGGAATGTCTGCACAGAAGCAGACTCCACAACCCCCCTGGGCAGCCTGGGCCAGTGTTATGTCACCCTCACCAGGAACAAGTTACTTCTCATATTCAAATGGAACCTCCTGTGTTCCAGTTTGCACCCATTGCCCCTTGTCCTGTCCCTGGTTGTCACCAGAAGAGCCTGGCTCCATCCTCCTGACACTGCCCCTTTCCATATTGATCCCCAGCAATGAGTCCCCCCTCAGTGTCCTCTTGTCCAGCTCCAGAGCCCCAGCTCCCTCAGCCTTTCCTCACACGGGAGATGCTCCACTCCCTTCAGCATCTTGGTGGCTGCGCTGGACTCTCTGCAGCAGTTCCCTGTCCTGCTGGAACTGAGGGGCCACAACTGGACACAAGATTCCAGGTGTGGTCGGATATTTCCTTCCCCTTCAGGAAAATTAGAAACTGTCCTGCCCTTTAGGAAAAATAGAAACTCCCATTTTTCTTCAGGAAAACCAGAAATTTCCTCCTCCTTCAGGAAAATCCTTTAGGAAAAAGAGAAACGCCGTTTTTCTATGGGAAAACTAGGAGTTTTCTCTCAGGAAAAGAAAGAACTGGCTTCTGCCTCTGGAAAACCAGAAAGTCTCTTTTTCTTCTGGTAAAGTAGAAATTTCCTTTTCCCTCAGGAAAACCAGACAATTTCTTTTCCCTCAGGAAAACCAGGAACTGGCTTTTTCCTCCAAAAAAACCCCATAATATCGTTTTCCCATTGGGAATTGTCAGAAACTGGTCCCTCCTTCAAGAAAACCAGACGTTTCCTTTTTCACTTCAAAAAAGGAGAATTTTCCTTTTCCATCTGGAAAACCAGGTTTGTCCCTCAGGAAAAAACAACATAAATTTAATTTTCCCTGAGGAAAAGTAGAAAATCCCATTTTTCTCTACAGAAAACCAGTTGCTCCCTCAGGAAATGCAGAAATTTCCCTTTTTCTCTGGAAAACGTGTCATTTCCTTTTCCCTCAGGGAAACCAGAAACTAATTGTTTTTCAGGAAAAGCAGAATTTCACTTTTCCCCTTAGCAAGTTCAGAAATATAAGGACCCCCCTCCCCCCCCCCAACGCCCAAGGCGGGAAACCCGCCATATTTCCCGCCCACCTCAGCCCGTGTCGTGGGGGTTCGAACCCACCCGCGTTTTTCTGAGGTGACGTCACGCGTGGCGATACGCTTCACCGTGACGTCACATCCCCCCCCCCGGTTTGGGGGCTGGGGGGGGGCGATAAAGAAACTCCGGGCAAATTTCTCTCGGCCCCGACAGCGTTAAGGTTTCATTTTGGCGTCGTCTGAACCGGAAGTGCTACTCCATTGGGCAGCCGCACTGCGCAGCGCACTCTGATTGGTCTGCGAGGCGGGGAAGGGCGGAAGCAGCGGAACGCGCGGAGTGAGTAGCGGGGGGGGGTAATCCCCTTAGCAACGGGGGGGGTCCATAGCAACGGGAGGGCTTTGGTAATGGGGGGGTGGGGGCGGGCAGGGGTCCCTGGGCTGAGAAGGGGTTAGAGAAGGGGGTCTCCTGGCATTGGGGAGACCCCGAGCATTCGAGAGACCCCTGGCAATGGGAGACACGTGGCAATGGAGGGGGCTTGGTATGGGGGGTGGACACCCTGATATTAAGGGGGCTGAGCAGGGGGGGCCTGGGCTGAGAAGGGGTTCGAGAAGGGCCCCCCCTTTGCATTGGTGGGGAGCTTTGGCAATTGAGGGGCACACTTGACATTGAGGGGGTGTTATTAGCATTGGGGGGGTGTGGTGAGGAGGGAACTTGGTAATGGAGGGGGCTTGGGATTGAGGGGGGGTTAGTAATGGTGGGGGCTCCTTGGCAATGGGGGGGGGGTCCCTTTGCAGCAGGGGGGCCTTGGCATTGCGGTTGGACTTGGTAATGGGGGGCCCTTGGGAACAGGGGGAGCTGAGCAGGGGGCACTGGGCTGAGAAGGGGTTCAAGAAGGGGCTCCCTTGACATTGGGGGGACCTTGGGCATTAGGGGGGGCTTGGTAATGGGGGGACCCTTGGTAATGGGGGTGTTGGCAAGGGGGGGCACAGAGCATTAGGGCACTTGGCTGTGGGTGCTTTTGGGCCAGTGTGGGGGGGCCCCTGCACTGCCGGAGGTCTCCCCAGGTGTGTTTAAGTGCATTGTGGTTCTTCAATGATTCGTGCAGTTTAATCTAAATAATAATAATAATAATAAAAATCCGTTTCAAGTGAGAAATACAATTTTAAAATAGAATCATTTCAGTTGGAAAAGACCCTTAAGATCGCAGAGTCCGACCACAAACCTAACGCTGCCAAATCCGCCGCTAAACCGCGTCCCCAAGTGCCACGGGACTGTCTCACGTTGCCTTTTTTCTTCTACTTGCCTCGTTTGCCGTGTTTTGAGGGTGGTGGAATGTTACAAAACAGCCTCCCCGGGGAGCTCGGCGGCCACTTTCGCCGCTCTGTGATCTGACGTGGATGAAACGGAGGAAGCAGGAAAACGGAACAAACTGGATCCGCCTGCATGAGATCGATCGGTGACTTTTTGTGGCTGCCGTAAACATGTCGGGGGAATTTCTCCTCCTTAGTATCGCATAGTGATAAATGTAAAGCTGCACAAGCAGCGTTTGGTGGTGATTCCCCTGTCAAAAAGCAGCCCGTACCCTGCTGTGACTTGGGGTTTCTCGTGAACGTTTCCATTAGAAGCAAATTGCGCTGTTTGTGCCTTTATTCTGCTGGCCATCCTGCGTGTGGAAGAGAGGAGCTCCTGCCGCTTTTAAGTAAGGTTTCCTTAAAATAACTCACGTAGTTTTGTGCTGTGTCTTAACCATCCTCATAGGGAGGAGCTGCAAGTGGGTCGTGTTTCCTCCTTCACGGAGGGTCCCAGCTTGGATCTGGGTGCGAGAAGCTGACGTTTGTGTGTTTGAGTGTTGGTTCTGACCTTCCCCAGGTGAGTCGGTGTTGTTTTTCATGGGGAATTGTGCAGCTCAGCCTCTGGAGGCTTCCTCGGCATCCTGCTAATGGTGCTTCGCATTTAAATGAATGCATTGACACCAATCTGCTTCCTCCGTGTTATAGTGTTGTAGAGAAAGCCATAAAACTTGTGAGGATTCTGGTTTTATGTCGCAAAATCGCAGACTGGTTGGGGTTGAAGGAACCTCTGGAGATCATCCAGTCCAACCCACCTGCTAACGCAGGGTCACCAGAGCAGATCACACAGGAAGGTGTCCAGATGGGTTTGAATGTCTCAGAGAAGGAGACTCCACAACCTCTCTGGGCAGCCTGGGCCAGGCTCTGGCACCTCCAAGGAAAGAAGTTTCTCCTCATATTCAGATGGAGCCTCCTGTGATTCAGTCTGTGCCCGTTGCCCCTCATCCTGTTGTTGGGCATCACTGAACAGAGTCTGGTCCATCCTCTGACACCCACCCTGAGATATTTATAACCATTGATGAGATCCCCTCTCAGCTTCTCTTCTCCAGCTGAGCAGCCCCAGCTCTCTCAGTGTCTCCTCATCACAAAGATGCTCCAGACCCCTCAGCGTCTTTGTATCCCACTGCTGGACTCCCTTCAGTAATTCCTTGTCCTTCTTAAACTGGGGAGCCCAGAGCTGGACACCAAACTCCAGATGTGGCCTCCCCAGGGCAGAGCAGAGGGGGAGGAGCAACCTCCCTGACCTGCTGGTCACACTTTTCCTAACACACCCCAGGGACCTTTGGCCACTTGGCCACAAGGGCACATTGGTGACTCATGGTCATGCTGTTGTCAGCCAGAACTCCCAAGTCCTCCTTCCTTCCTTCTTTGTCATTCTGTTTCGTTCTGAAGGCTCGTGGGGACGTGGAGTGACGTTGCTTTTGCAGTGTTACATATGTGGCATAGAATCGCAGAATCGTTTTGGTTGGAAGAGACCCTCGATATCATCGAGTACAACCATTAAGCCACCCCTGGCACTGCCCCCTGTCCCTGAGAACCTCATGTCCGTCTGTCCAACCCTCCAGGGATGGTGACTCCAGCACTGCCCTGGGCAGCCTGTTCCAATGCCCCACAGCCCTTTGGGGAAGAAATTGTTCCCACATCCAACCTCAACCTCCCCGGGCGCAACTTGAGGCCGTTTCCTCTGCTCCTGGCGCTTGTTCCTGGGGAGCAGAGCCCGACCCCCCTGGCTCCAAGCTCCTTTCAGGCAGTTCAGAGATCAGAAGGTCTCCCCTCAGCTCCTGTTCTCCAGCTGAACCCCCCAGGTCCCTCAGCCGCTCCATCACACTTGTGCCCCTTGACATGACGCTTTGCGCTCCTGAGCATCTCACCAGAGCGTTGAACAACCTTCTGATGTAACTTATTCAGCGAAACTCCTGCTTAAAACACTGTGACTGCCCTATAAATTTTCTGTAAAGAAACTCTGTCTTTACACCTCTGTTATATTGCCATTTGCTGACTGTTTTTGCGGTCTTCTTTTGGCCAAGTAGTGTATCGATTCAAGAAAGCGCACCTCACGGCCGATGAATGCAAAGCTCTTGCGCAGAGCGCGGAAGGTTCGTCCTCCCTGACGCAGCCGTTGAGTCAAAGGCGAAGTAGAGGAGACGTAAACAGGGGCCTCCATCCCACCCCCCGCGCACGGAGATGTCACGGAGGTACGTGGAGTGCGGATATTTGGAAGTTTGGGGGAGAAAAATGCTGATATAGTGTGAAACAAAAGGGCTTCGTGTAATCCATCATCTAACTTGTGCTGAGAGGAGAGTAATGCCTGTGCAAATGGAAGAAATTGGTGAGGTTTGAGTGGTGCTTAATCTTTGCAAAGTCAAGTGGTAAGAAAAAGTGGTACCTCTGAGTATTTCCATCTATGGGGGAGCAAGTTTGCCCTCGTGTGTGTGTTTTAGTCTCTTCTCACACCAGAAGTGCCTCCGTGTCTCTGTTGCTGAGCTGTCAGGGAGAACAGGAGCTCTCTGTGAGGAACACTACACTCTCTGCAATTAGGGGCTATTAACGATGTGCCTCCTGCTTCTAGATGTTCTTTAGGATGCTCATTAAATAATAATGAGCTGTCTAGTTCACAGAAACACAGAATCACAGAATCGACTAGGTTGGAAAAGACCTCAAGAGATCATTGAGTCCAACCCTTGGTCCAACTCCAGTCCATTGACTAGATCATGGCACTAAGTGCCATGTCCAATCTGAGTTTAAAAACCTCCAGGGACGGCGAGTCCAGCACCTCCCTGGGCAGCCATTCCAATGCCTGACCACTCTCTCTGCACAGAATTTCTTTCTAATATCCAGCCTCAATTTCCCCTGGCAGAGTTGGAGCCCATGGCCCCTTGTCCTATTGCTGATGCCTGGGAGAAGAGACCAATCCCCACCTGGCTAGAACTTCCCTTTAGGTAGTTATAGAGAGTGATGAGGTCACCTCTAAGCCTCCTCTTCTCCAGACTAAACAAGCCCAGCTCCCTCAGCCTCTCCCCATAGGGCTTGTGCTCAAGTCCCTTCCCCAGCCTTGTTGCTCTTCTCTGGACCTGCTCCAGCACTTCAATCTCTTTCCTGAGCTGAGGGGCCCAGAACTGAACACAACACTCCAGGTGTGGCGTCCCCAATGCAGAGCACAGGGGAAGGATCACTGCCCTTGTCCTGCTCACCACGCTGGTTTGGATACAGGACAGGATACCATTGGCTTTCTTGGCCCCCTGGGCACACTGATGGCTCATGTTGAGCTTCCTGTCGATTAGTACCCCCAGGTCCCTTTCTGTCTGAAGTTATGTAGGACTGCAAAAGTGCCGTTGAGCCCTTGAAAATATATTAATGACCTTCTTTCCTGGGAGTGGGAAATGTGATACGCAACTCATAGACATGGGTCTCAAAACTGCCGAAGCCTTAGAGGGTGTTTGAGGATTGATAAGACTTTGAGCTAATCTGCACACAACAGGGCTCAGGGCTTGAACTGAAGGTGGAAGAGCTGTTTTCAAGTAGTTCGTGGTGTAGGAGGAGCCCCCAAACCACCTCAAAACCTGTGTAAAAACAAGAGAAGCATCACAAACGTGTAGGTGAGAAGATAGGCAGAAAGCAAAGAAAAAACATCCTGAGTTATTCCTGAGTGGAAGGTGAGACTTGGGAGCATTTCAGTGGTTCCTTGGGAGGCTTTGGAATCTCTCTGTACCTTCCAATTTCACGGAGAATATCTGCTGGTGAGCCAGGACACCAGCGTCCTAGGCTCTGCTTGTAGACACACTTTTCCATTTTCATATCGGTGATATCTTTGACTAGCTCACTGTTAAAAATCTAGCAATCTTAGAATCTGATGAAATACAACAAGGGCAAGTGTAGAGTCTTACATCTGGGTAGGAACAACCCCAGGTTCCAGTTTAAATTGGGGAACAACCTATTAGAGAGCAGTGTAGGGGAAATGGACCTGGGGGTCCTGGGGATGGCAGAGTGACCATGAGCCAGCACTGGGCCCTTGTGGCCAGGAAGCCAATGGGACCTGGGGTGGGTTAGAAGGGGGTGGTCAGTAGGTCAGAGAGGTTCTCCTGCCCCTCTGCTCTGCCCTGGGGAGACCACACCTGGAATCTTGTGTCCAGTTGTGGCCCCTCAGTTCCAGCAGGACAGGGAACTGCTGGAGAGAGTCCAGCGCAGCCACCAAGATGCTGGAGGGAGTGGAGCATCTCCCGTGTGAGGAAAGGCTGAGGGAGCTGGGGCTCTGGAGCTGGACAAGAGGAGACTCAGGGGTGACCTCATTCATGTTTACAAATATCTAAAGGGTGAGTGTCAGGAGGATGGAGCCAGGCTCTTCTCGGTGACAACCAATGATAGGACAAGGGGTAATGGGTGCAAACTGGAACACAAGAGGTTCTACTTAAATTTGAGAAGAAACTTCTTCTCAGTGAGGGTGGCAGAGCCTGGCCCAGGCTGCCCAGGGGGGTTGTGGAGTCTCCTTCTCTGCAGACATTCCAACCTGCCTGGACACCTTCCTGTGTAACCTCATCTGGGTGTTCCTGCTCCATGGGGGGATTGCACTGGATGAGCTTTCTGGGTCCCTTCCAACCTCTGACATTCTGGGATTCTGTGCGATGTCCAGATTTTAGGGTATCAGATATTAGCAGGGGAGCTGTTCTTTTTAAGAGTCATCTTGCAAATCAGACTGACTTAAGCTATGCTAGAAATAAAATGCATTAAAACCAGGAACAGCTGCTTGTGATTTTTTTTCTTCTTCAGTTGCCTCTTTGCTCAGCATCAGGATATTTTGCAGAATAGGAGCAGGGCAGAGCGAAAACTATCAGCGCTGGTAGGTTTAGTCTGTGTGCAACATGAGCTGTCTGGCTCTCAGAGAAAGGAGAAGCTGCTGAGAGCAGCATCTTGCCAAGTTTCGCTTTCCTTTATGGTCTCCGGTGCTTTTTGACATAACAGCCAGGAAATATCTGTCTGTTTATCTCTTAAAGGCATCGGTCTGTCTTGTACTTTGGGAGCAGCTTCTTAGAGGCTTGGCGTTGTGACCTTAGAATCATAGAATCGTTTTGGTTGGAAGAGACCCTCAAGATCATCAAATTCAGCCATTAACCCAGCCCTGGCACTGCCCCATGTCCCTGAGAACCTCATCTCTGTCTGTTCAACCCTCCAGGGCTGGTGACTCCAGCACTGCCCTGGGCAGCCTGTTCCAATGCCCCACAGCCCTTTGGGGAAGGAATTGTTCCCAAGATCCAACCTCAACCTCCTTCTCCAGCCCCTTCCCCAGCTCCGTTCCCTTCTCTCCACTCGCTCCAGCACCTCAAGGCCTTTCTTGCCCCCAGGATTGGCAGTTTGTCCTCCCCAGGTCCCAGCACAGGGACGGTCACTGCCCTGGGCCTGCTGGCCACACCAGTGCTGGTACCAGCCAGGATGCTGGTGGCCTCTTGGCCACCCGTGCACATGCTGGCTCATGTTCAGCCACTGTCACCAGCACCTTCTCATGGTGCAGAGCAATAGTTAAACCCTGAAGCTTTTTTCAAATCTTAGTGTGCTTCTCTTTTACCGGGTTAAGAACAATAAATACCCACTGGGAGCCCAACCTCAGTCTGACGCACACCAACAACTCAAGTCTCACATTTTGTTTCCTTCCTATTTCTGTTTCTTTGGCTAGTGGAAATTCCTCCCATGAAGTTAGTTCTGCAGCTGTGTTCCTGTTTTAATACAGGTCTGTGGCATTAGGTAGCTAAGGATTGTTGATCTGAGAGATTGCTATGCAGATCATATCATAGAATCACAGAACCCCAGGTTGGAAGGGACCTCAAGGATCGTCTGATCCAACTTTTCTTGGCACAAGCCCGGTCTAGACAAGCTGGCCCAGCACCCTGTCCAGCTGAACCTGAAACGTGGCCAATGTTGGGGAATCCACCGCTTCCCTGGGGAAATTATTCCAATGGCCGATTGTTCTCATAGTGAAAAATTATCCTCTTGTGTCCAATTAGAATCTCCCCAGGAGTAACTTGTACCCATATATTTTCTAGAAGCTAGCAGAGATTTCAGATATACATTGACAGTGCCCAGATTACGTGGACAGTGCAAAGAGATGAATGTCCTTCTGCTGACTTCTATAGGTTACCAGAGAAGCAACATGAAGCAGAACAGCTCACCTGTAGTAAGCTCATAAGTCTGTGAGGAACCTGGTGGAAATAACTACCACCTTATACAACCTCTGGTCTCCTTGGTAGCTCAGGAGCAGCGCACTTTGTTCTTGTTTCTGTTGACTTCACTCATGTTCTTCCTCTTTCTGCAGGCCAAGGGCAGCAGAAGAACATCACCGATTACTTCAGGATCTCTCAGACACAACGAGTAAGTGCCAGTGCGACAAATAACAGTAAAATCAAAGAAGAGCTACCAGATCCCATCTTCACTGGACATGATGATTCATTCAGCAGCATCTCCACTGTGTCAGAGATCAGTGGTGGTTCCTCCTTTCCGGACGATGAAGACTTTGTAACAACTCCCAGGAAAAGATCCAGAAAACGACCTCTGTCCACTGCAGCCGTTCTCAAGCCAGAACACGACTTGTGGGGTGAGCCTGAGGAGAAGACAACAGTTCTTCATCCAGAACACAGCCAAATCAGGCAGGAACTTGATGATATGGACATTGAACCGGTCCCTGATAAACACTACGGACTCCTGGGGACTCGGAACTGGGAAGCGCCTCAGGGAAGTATTGACCAGCTGCCAGTTGAAGTCCTGAGGAACATCTTTGCTTTCCTACCAGTGACTGATCTGTATCAGAACCTGAGCCTGGTGTGTCATAGCTGGAGGGAAATAGTCACAGATCCAAGGGTAAGGGTTGGTGTAGTATCGATTTGAGCCCGTCCTGTCTCCTGCTGCTCTGTTCTCAGTCTTGTTGCTGCATTTATTCCTGTATCTGTCTCTCTTTAAATCCCTTTTTTGTTCCCTGATGCCCACATCCTATCTTACGATGTCTTTTGCCTTTTTTGTGGTCTTCAGGAGCACAGTGGCACCTTGAGATGCCAACCTTTATCAGGAGATCAATATTGGGGTAATTTCCCTTGATGCATTCTTCATATACATCTAAAGAATCACAGAATCGCAGAATCATTTGGGTTGGAAAAGACCCTCAAGACCATCAAGTCCAACCATAACCTAACTCTGCCACCAAGCCATGTCCCTGAGAACTTCATCTCTGCATCTGTTCATACCCCTCTCAGAGCAGATCTGTGCAATAGTGCAGAAAACATCCTGATTCCTATAATGCTTTGTTGTTGGAAACAGAACCAGCATCACCCTGTTCCCATCATTCTAGAAAAAAACAGCCTTTTATAGACACCTGCTGGCTATGAGGAAGAAGTTTTTCTCTCTTTCCTCTATTACCTCTTTCCTTCCCCACCTCATGCTGGGTACCTGTTTCCATCAAGCTACAGGGACTTTTTGAACCCCGAGTCTTCTTCAAAAATCACATTGATTAGCTTACTGCCAGAAGAAACCTATTTTTTCCAGTCCTCTGAGATGAAAGATGATGATTTGTGCTTCCCATTCTAGTTCATTCCTTGGAAAAAGCTGTACCATCACTACCTGATGAAGGAGAACATGGCCTTGAACAGAGTCGAACAGATCATGCAGAGTTTTGCCATAACAAAGGAGCAAAGACCTGTGTTGGGGCTGATCAGGTGAGTCGTCTTCATCACTTGACTTTGTACGTGTAGATCCTCAGACCTTCCTTGCTTTGGGTTTTTAATGCTGGGAATTGTCAGGAGAAAAATAGGTTTTTCTTCTAAAGTGTTGTGAGATGTAGAGGATGATGAGGAAAGAACAGTTCAAAGCACTAGCAGCTCTAGAAATAGGTAAAAAACCCTTCTTTATTGTATTGGGAGAACATGATTATAGAATCATAGAACAGATTGGGTTGAGGGAACCTCCCAAGCTCATCCAGCCCAACCCCTGCCATGAGCAGGTACATCTTCACCCAGATCAGGTTGAAGAAGTTGAGGTGGGTTAAGTTGGGTCAAGGAGGTTGAAGAGGTTGAGGTTGAGTGTGAGAGGTTGAGTTGAAGAGGTTGAGGTTGGGTTTGTAGAATCTTGGAAGGGTTTGGGTTGAAGGAACCTTCAAAGCTCATCCAGTTCCCCCCATGCTATGAGCAGGGACATCTTCACCAGCTCAGGTTGCTCAGAGCCCCGTCCAGCCTGGCCTGGGATGTCTCCAGGGACAGGGCGTTACTTGGAGAATAAACTCACCTAATAAGGCTTGTTCTTTTGCAAATGCTGCTGTTCCCATTCTGCACAGGTGCGTGTCTGCCATACCCACCAGGTGGAACGTGGATACCGGGGCGGTTCTCCGGTGTTTGAAGAGTCATCACCTCTTCTCAAAGGCTGAAGTCTGCGTCACCAACAAACTGCCGCATTTACAGAGCGGGACGGGAGTAGGTTTAACAGTTATTAACTAGTTTATTTAACGGGTTTAACAACTGCTGGTGTTTTGAGGTCATGTCTGCCCTCCTGCATCTAAAGGTTTTCCCTTTGGGGTGTTGTTTGGTACTGGCCAGGTTGACTGAAGAGAATTTAACTCTTCGTCACGGCATAAGTGTTTTTTTCAGTGTTGACGCAGGATCTTCTGGCTCTTAAAGGCTTAAAGCTCTTTGCTCACTCTTTCTTTTCGTTGTCTTTACCAGCCTGAGAACATGTGGGCCATAATTGCAGTCATGGTGCTTTTTTCCGATGGCGTCAGTGACATCCAAAAGCTGATGGCGTGTCTGCAGAGACCCTCCTCTACCCTCTGCGTTGTGGAGGTGACGGAGACGCTTTACTGCATCGCCACATTGCTGCACGCGATGAGAGACAGGAACATCGCGATCACCAACAGGTTAGGAGTGGGGAGATGTTTCCTGCTGCCTCTTTCTAGGCATGGCAGTATGTAATATATATTTTAGACGCCTCACAAGAAAGATCTTGTGGTGCTGGAGCGAGTTGAGAGAAGGGAACGGAGCTGGGGAAGGGGCTGAAGCACAAGTGTGATGGGAGTGGCTGAGGGACCTGGGGGGTTCAGCTGGAGAACAGGAGCTGAGGGGAGACAGGGACACAAAGAAACGGCCTCAAGTTGCGCCCGGGGAAGTTGAGGTTGGATGTGGGGAACAATTTCTTCCCCAAAGGGCTGTGGGGCATTGGAACAGGCTGCCCAGGGCAGTGCTGGAGTCACCATCCCTGGAGGGGTTGAACAGATGTGCAGATGAGGTTCTCAGGGACATGGGTGGACTTGGTAGTGTTGGGCTAACACTTGGGCTCAATGATCTTAATAATCTTTTCCAACCTAAATGATTCTACGATTCCATATGCCGTGGCTATATATTCATGAGCAATTCTGTTCCTTTGGTTAGGGTTCTTCAGTTCCTCACTGTGTGTAGGGACAGTGTGCACATCCTTGTGTTTTTGCAGGATCTTTCCGGAGCGTTGCCTTTCGATTCTCTTTAATTCCTAGACGGTTTCACAGTGTGCTTGTATTTCAGGAGATTGTGTTCAAGGAAATTTCTTTTTCAGAAACAAAAGGAGGTTTTAGTGCAACTGTAGAAACTTCCTGTTTAGAAATAGATACACATCAGCTAAAACAATCTAATGCAGTTATTACCTGAACTCAATTAGCCCTTAAATCGTACTACAAATCCCATGGACACCCATCGCATGTGTGTAGCGATCTCTCTTGCACCTTTTATTCACAGAGGTGCCTGGTAATGCAGGTAAGAACCCACAGAATTTCTTCAGAATTGTGGTGAGCATGAGATGAGGATTAAGGACGCGTGTAAATCCTTCTCATGAGCAGACTAGCAAGGAAATGCACTGGAAAAGGAATCTATAGCCAGAAAGAAGGTGGTTCTGTAAGCTGCATACGGGAGGTTGTTTGTCCTCTGCTCGCTCAACCATGGGCCTTGTGCTCAGATCACCAACCAGGGAAATCAGGATCCTTGTTTGGCCTGTTAGTGATTGATAATTGCTGGCTAAGGTCATTAATTTAAACAAACTCCTCCTGAAAACAGAGGGTGTCGCTCAGTAGCAATAAGAACCTGTGGACAAAGTCGCCCCTGTCTCATCTCCATCTCCTTGAACAATCTAGACTAGAAGAAATAAAAACTACCTTGTCTCTTGTGCTGTTATCTCTTCAAACCACACAAGGTTTGTGATTTAGGGTATAAAAAGAGGAAACGTGTCCTCAAGGAACCGTCTGGTACCTCTTTGCAACTCCTACGAGTAACTAATGAGTCCAAGCACATGGGTCACCTAATGTAAGATGCAAAGTCTGTCTTGGAGTGTGGCCCAGGGTGACAAATGTTTGGTCACAGGAACAAAACTGCACTAAAAGAGGTAAAACCACGGTGGTGTTAACCCTGATGTACAATAGAGGTTAATTTTAAACCAGCTGTTGCTGGCATAATTGAAGCCAAAGAACTTTAATGACTGTGCTCCTCTCTTTGTGTCAACAAATCACAATGAAGTATTGTCAGGGCTAGCACAGTTCTATGAAATGGTCATAAAATTGGTGAAACTGGTTCATTTTAGAGACCTAAATTAGCCTAAAATCTCTCTCAGGCTAATAATGTTGCTAATAGTGGTTCAGGAGAGGAAAAGGATCCCATGGACTCTGATCCCAGGTCATGTTTGTGTGGCACACCCTGAAACACAAACCAGCCAGGAGAGAAAATCCACAGGGCTGTCCTCACGGTGCCTTTGCAGTCACTTGTCAAGGCAGAAATAACTTCTCTTTAAAGTATTAATATCATCTCGTGCAACTCCCTGAACACTTAAGGCTTTGTGCATCGTCCTGCTGGAAGCATTCAAGGCATTGGCAGGTGGCTGCAGATGTTTAATTTGTTATTGATGCTTTCCGAATGATAGTTTCTCTTTTGTCTTTTCTCCCAGGATCCATTACAATATTTTCTACTGTTTGTATCAGATGGAAAATGCTTCTGTAACTGTGCAGACAGTTGAAGAAGCAGCAGCGGGATCACGCTGCAGGCAAGACTTGTGGTCCAGGTAATTCTATTTATGTGATCCAAGCAATGAATCTAAATACGCAGGGTCCTGGTGGAGCACTGGACCTTGGCAGGGGCTGGTTGGCAAGACTCTCACATTCATAAACATTAGTGCAAAACCTTAATCCGTTCCTTCATAGAATAATTTGGGTTAGAAGGGACCTTCAAAGTTCGTCTAGTCCTTGCCATCTTCTGCCTGAATTCTCGGAGAAAAACCAGAATCAGGCCTTAAATCTGTAAAAATTGAATTACTAACTGAATTTAAAAGTCATCATGCACTGATGGGTCTGTGTTTTGGCACAAAACTGTTCTAACCGCTCCAGTGTGACGGCTGCTGAAATTGTGCAGAGCACAAGTCATCCCAAGAATACCTTCCCAAATCACCACTCTCCCTATGGATAAAAAGCTCTGTAGCACAAATCATCATAGAATCATAGGATATGATAATGTGGCCGTTCATTTATGAACGCTGCTTTCTGTGCACAGGAGAAAACGAGATACCAGCCGCAGGATATTGATTTGGCTCCTGTTTTCTAGATCTTCTCAGATAACTGTTATATACTCACTATTATATATATATGACTGTTATAAATTAGCGTTGGTTGGTAGTTTGATGCCTAGAAAGGAAGGATAAGAAGGAATTAAGTGGTCTATGGAGATCTAGGCTTGGATCCCCTTCTGCAGCAGTTACCCTGGGTTGAGTTATTGAATTTCTTTATCCTTACCTATGGAAGGGCAGTAGTGTTGCTTTCATCCATCACAGCGGTCTAGCAAAGATAAATCCAATAAAATAACCGATTATCCGAGGTGCAACAGTGGGAGAGGTTATAATAAATCAAAGGTAAAGAGGTGTTGGGTTTTAGTGCTTCTTGTTTTCTCATCCTTTTCATTCTACCCCTCAATTTGAAGTCTTTTTCTAAGCAGATGCTGCTTGTTCAGTAAAAAGTGTGTCTAACCGCCGGCTGTGAAATGTTGAGGATGTTTAAATGAGGTTTTCCACCCTTACGCTGGAATCGGGGAGGACTCTGCCCTAAGAAATGGTTCACGCTGATGGCTGATTACAGGTTTCAGACCTTTATGAATAAAACAATTTCTCTCCAGCCGAAAGCGCTGAATCCCTCTCTTGATGTTAATCAAAGCTCTTAGCTCCCCGGAGAGACAGGGATAATTAATCCGTCCTACATGCTGAGAAATCAGAGAGTAATTGAAGGTGTGTGCTCTCAAAAGCAACAAAACACCCCAAAACCAAATCGCTCTTTGTTCTCAATAAGCCTGAGGAGCCGGGATGCCGAATTTATGTTTAAAACAAGGCATGGACCCTTGAAAAGATCTTTTCCTATGTAACCTTCCCCAAGGTTTCCTCTTTATTTTTGCTATCTCCAATTTGATTCCCCGCTTTTCTCATTTGCACAATAACCAAGTTGCTCTAGTGCCACCTTCCCACTTGTGGGACGGGATAAATAATTCCTGGGTTTCCTTCTGCTTTTAGTTGTTGTGTTTGTTTTATATGGGAGGATTTATTTTCTTAATTCCTTTTGCTTTCTTTTCTATTTTTAGTGTCTGTCCTGAAGTAAAACTGACCCATGAACAGCAAAGGATTCTGAATCACAAAATTGAGCAGGGTCAAGTAGTGAAAATCATGGCATTTGCGGGTAAGAGCCAAAAATTATGTTGTAGGAATAAACGCATAACCTTTAATTCTGCTTCTTCCCTCCCTGCTTCTTCTATCCAAGGAACTGTGTGGATGCCAGGGGGATCAACCTTACTTTTAATTAATATTAAAAAAACAGAGTGAATTTTTGCAGAGAAATAGGGATGGGAAACCCACCATACAAGGTGGGTAAATGGCATATTTGGACAAGATACTGAAACTGAGTGTTTAGGTGCTTTTAATGGTTGCCCAGAGCAGCTTGTCAGAGAACCCAGCAGAGAAGAAGTGACTCTCTCCATGTGTTGAGTAGTCACTGAGCCTGTTTCATGGTGGTTTTGTCCACAGACCACTAGACGGAGTCACTCTTACTGTTTAGATTCAGCATCTCTAAGAGCAACATAAGCCGAGGAATCTTCCGCACTCACGCGCTGTTTTGAGAAGGGGAATAACATAAAATCAAGGGAGCCTGTTGAAAGAAAAAGTAAATAATCTCTTCCTACCTGTGGAGAGTTTCCTTTAAAGGCACCAAACAGGGCGCTCAAAGCTAATTATAGAGTCACAGAATGGTTTGGGTTGGAGGGACCTTCAAAGCTCCCCCAGTTCCCCCCCTGCCATGAGCAGGGACATCTTCAGCAGCTCAGGTTGCTCAGAGCCCCGTCCAGCCTGGCCTGGGATGTCTCCAGGGATGGTTCATCCACCACCTCTCTGGCCAACCTGGGCCAGGCTCTCACCACCCTCAGGGCCAACATTTTCTCCTGAATCTCCCTCCTTTAGTTTAAAACCATCACCCCTTGTCCTATCGCAACAGGCCCTGCTCAAAAGTCTGTCCCCATCTTTCTTATGGGCCCCTTTTAAGCACTGAAAGGCCACAATAAGGTCTCCTTGGGGCTCCTGTTCTCCAGCTGAACACCCCAACTCTTTCAGCCTGTCCCCAGCAGAGCTGTTCCAGCCTCAGATCATTCCTGTGGCTCCTCTGGCCCCTCTCTAGCAGGTCAATACTGTCTCTGCCAGAACAGACTTGCAAAAGGACATGTACAGCTGAGCACCACGGTGCAGAAGCCACAAATAGTTGATTTCTTATGTCTATACAAAGTCACTGTGTACAAATGACAAAACCAGGAATGTTCATGAGCTTTGGCAGGTAATCTCTAACCACAACTAAGCAGGGCAGAAAAATAGCTTGAGGAACTGCTGCCAAAAAGCATAAGTCTCATAATCTCTCCTCAAACATGTGGATGAGGGTGTTGCCCAAAGCATCTGTTGGCGTAAAGGATATCCTAGAGTGAACAATGTGGTGTCAGGAAAGCTAAATGTGTTTCTACATCTATGTTCCTCGTAGAAGGTCTTGGAAAGGGGCAGCTTCAGGATCGTTCTCTGTAGGGGCTCCACTGGATATTCAATCTCACATTCACGTGGGAAAGGTTGAGGATGAAATATGTATTCATATAATTGTTTTGGTTGGAAAAGACATTTAAGATCATCGAGTCCAGCCATTAACCCACTCTTGGCACTGCCCCATGTCCCTGAGAACCTCATGTCCGTCTGTCCAACCCTCCAGGGATGGTGACTCCAGCACTGCCCTGGGCAGCCTGTTCCAATGCCCCACAGCCCTTTGGGGAACAAATTGTTCCTCAGATCCAACCTCAGCTTCCCCTGGAACAACGTGAGGATGTTTCCTCTCATCCTATGACTTGTTGGTACTGTTCATTTCATGATCTACATCACGCAAAAGATATAAAAGAACTCAGGGGTGAAGTAGCTGAACCAGTAACTGTGTGTGGAAGCTGCCGTGGCCGTGGAGTTTTACAGGGAGACGTGGGAGCAATCTGCCAACAAGCCTGATATTTGTCCCAGGAAACATGGTCAAAGATGCTCATGATCCTCATGGCTGAATAGTTAATTAAAAGCTAGAAAGCAAAAGTAGGAGCAGATGGTCAGTTTTCTGGGGGTGTTGATCTCTTTTCTCAAGTAACAAGAGATAGGATGAGCAGAAATGGCCTCAAGTTGCGCCAGGGGAGGTTGAGGTTGGATATTGGGAACAATTTCTTCCCCAAAGGGCTGTGGGGCATTGGAACAGGCTGCCCAGGGCAGTGCTGGAGTCACCATCCCTGGGGGGTTGGACAGACAGAGATGAGGTTCTCAGGGACATGGGGTAGTGCCAGGGATGGGTTGGACTCCATGATCTTGAGGGTCTTTTCCAACCAAACCAATTCTATGATTCTGCACGGAGAGTGGAGAGTCCTGCAGAGACCTGTGCTGGGACCTGCTCTGTGCAACATCCACGAGTCCTCCAGAAGGAGTGTGAACAGCAAGGTGACCAAGTTTACTGACACTGTCATCACTGAGGGTACAAAAAGAGATGAAGAAGAAAACGTGTGGAGGTTTCTGTTGTCACTGGAACCCCATGAGTGAAGCAACTTTGCCATGCAGTGTGGGCAGGGGAGTAAAGAGCAGCATTAGTGGGAGAACTCACAAGGAAACGAGCTCATGAATCATTCAAAAGAGCAATTTTAACATTTCATTTACCGAGCTGTCCTTCAAGAGAACCAGCACCTTCACATATACTCAGACTTCTAGAATACCTGGTGATAAAAAGATGATTTTTAAAAGCTTCTTGGCTGCAGACTGTAATTTTTCAAAGCCACTTTGCTCCACAGCTTCTCATTTCAGTGGAGTCGGTGAATAAATTCCCATTAGCTGAGAATAATCCTGCTGTGCAGTTGGGACAGCAGGAGAGGGAAGGTGAAACCAATGAGAAATACGTGGATTCATTCATTCCTGACTCTAGATGCTTGATTTTCTTTTGTACTTTCTTCTGTTGTCCAGGTACAGGAAAAACCACCACCTTGGTGAAGTACGCGGAGAAGTTTCCTGACCTGAACTTCCTTTATGTGACATTTAACAAAGCTGCCGCGGATCGAGGAAGAAGCGTCTTCCCCAGAAACGTCACCTGCAAGACTTTCCATTCGTTGGCGTTTGGAAGCGTCGGCAAACTGTGAGTGGTGATTTTTAGATTCCTTCACTGAAAACCAGTGGAGTGGGGGGAAAAAAACAGCAGGAAAGGAAGGTTTGGTTTGAAAATAAACCTCCAGGACTTAAAGAAGCAAAAATAATAGGGGACGTGATTTTTTTGACCTGCTTTCAAGCCCAGTTGTGATTGGTGGTTTCTGAATTCTCTCAGATTGGATGGGTGAGTGATTTTAGCATCCGCCTGAGCATCGTTGCCTTGGGGTGGCATAGACTGTGCTGACATACACCCTCATTTGGGGGGCTTTTCATCTTTCCTATGTTTGTAGCCAAGGAGATAAAAAGCCCCTGAAAATGGCTTTTTCACATTTCCCATTTACACTTCAGTGGTACAACCACTCTAAATGTTGCTTTTCCTTAGCAGAGGAGGGGTTTTCTTGACCTGAATTGTTCCAATGATACTGTTCTTGGCACCACCACCAATTATCTTGATACATCTACGCTGCAGACAGAAGGGATAATGAGCCACGACCTGGAAAAACAGGAAAATGCTCTTAGCTGGCTCTGAAAACAATCTGTAATTGCAGGGGTGAACGTTGGGAATATCTCTCTGGCTCAACTTTTCACCTATAAAATCTATAAAATGAACAAGTTTGTGCTTTAATCTGCAGATTCGAACGATAATTCCATGACTGGATCAAAGTGGGGTGTATGAAACAAGAGTCTTAGTGTGCAAGAGAGGGAAAAGCGAGCTTGCTTTTCCAGTAAACTTTTCATGGGTGTTTCAATACCTCTCTTATATTTTTTGTCATCTATGGCACAGCTATAAAGAAAAAGGCAAACTGAACTTCTCCAAGCTGTCAGTTTATTCCGTGAGTTTCCTTCTGCGGAACCGTGAAGGCCAATCTCTGTTTGTAAGAGGCAAAACAGTCTCGCAGACCCTTGAGAACTTTTTTGCATCTTCAGATGAAGAGATTTGGGAAGAGCACACTCCTATTTGGTTCAAAAATACTCACGGCGAGACAAAACTTGTCAGTCCAGAGGAAAAGAAAGTGAGTATCTGAGATAAGCAAGACTTGGGCTGCGAGATCCCGAAGGGGCCGTAGTTATTTCTTAGAGTTCATGGTTATTTGTGCTTCAGCTGTTACGAACTGACCGTCAAAATGTCTTTGTCTTCCTGTGGTGACGAATCCAGCAGAACTGAGGTTTGTTTGTTCTCCGTGTTCGCACAGCTGGTTTCCAGAGAGGAGTTTATCGCTCTCTCTTCTTGGTTCAGATGTTTCTTCCCTGCAAAGAGAAGAGAGAAAACACTGCAAATATTTATATCAACGCCTGAACGGCGTTGCGATATTACATATAAAGCCAATAAACCTTTTTTGGTAGTCAAGCCCAAATATTCTCATTTAAAGAACAAACAGCAACACTGAAAAGGCAGCGCTGACATTGCAAACAACGCGGGCCGAGGTTGTGCAGAAAATCAGCTTTTCTGCTCCGTAATCATCACATATGATCAGATCTAGTCCGGCTAAGCAAAAATCCAATTTGCAAGGCATTATTTCTAGACAGTCCTAAAATATGAAATACCTTTAAGCACTTTGCAAGCTATCCAGAGAAGCCAAAATAAACACCAAATCTGTGTTAATATGCAGAAGTTGGGAGGTATTGTATTCCTCTGTCCTATCATTGGGCCAAATACATACTATTTGCAGGGGGCTGCGTTTGGAAAGACAATGTTGAGGAGATGAAGTTGGTGGTGGTGACACAGAGTAGAAGTTGAAGGAGATGGGCGTTGGAGGAACCTTCCAAGATTTGCTGTACATGGACTGTTTTCCTTCTCAAATCGATCTACCCATACCCTTCTGGTTTCTCCTTCTAGATCAACGTGGAAGAGGCCAAAGAGATCTGGTACAACATGAAGAAACTGGATGGAGACGTCGAGAGGAAATACAAGATGACTTGTGATGGTGAGAGAGTACAGGTGGCAAATACCCTTCAGATAAAGAGCAGTAGTAGAAAACCGAACGGATTTGTGTCTTTGTGTATGAGGAATGAGCATCAAATAGTACAAAATTCCCATTTTCCTGCCACTACCTGTGCAGATATGTTGCGATATTACATATAAAGATGATAAACATTTCTTGTAGTCATTGTGATACGCAGAGACAAACGCAGAAAGTGGCTCGTACTGGAGAAAAGCTTCTTCCTTGTGATTTTTCTCTGTGCATTAGGAGCTCTGGAGTGGTGGGTGCAGCTGCCTTCCTCCAGCGCAGTCAGTTTGGCTTGGTTTTTATCCTTCATGCTACAACCAAGGGAGACAGAGCAACACCTGGGAGCGAGAGAGATTTTTGTGACCCCTCCAAATGTCACGCAAATTTTGAGCAAGAAGTAGGACCAGAAACACTTTATTTAAAAAAAAAAATGAGCTTGTTTTAAAGATCATGGTGTTTTATGACAATAAAATGACCCTTTCCCTGACACGGCATGTTCTTTCTTTCAGGGTATTTGAAACTTTGGCAGCTCAGCAAGCCTCAGCTCACGGGATATGATGCCATTTTTGTAGATGAAGCCCAGGACTGCACTCCAGGTGAGCACAAACACAGTTACCACCTTCCTAAGCACCTTCCAGAGAAGGTGTTTGGAGCACAATTTAATACATTTCTGCCTCTCAGCTGTAACATTATAACTAACCCTTGGCTTGGCTGCCAGATCTTTGCAAATTCAGGAGGGTAGATTGTAAGAGAGCTATTAATATTATTACTACAACAATCCACGTGCGTCAGCTTGAGGGCCAGCAGCTTTCAGTTGCTTTGGGCATCCAGACATGCCGTCCAGATCCTTTTGCTCTTGCTTTGCTGCTAACAGGGAAAAACAGAATCCCAGCATAGCCCAGGACGTGGTTTATTTGCAAGAGGGGCGAGACATTAAATGGTTGGGCTGTCAGAAGAGCAGAGCTGCACCATCCCACCCTTGTCTGGTGCTCACACCACCCTGGGCATTCCTGAGTCACGGAGCAGGAAGCTGTTGGCTTTTTTAGCTGTGGACACGGGGAGTAGCTCTCTGTTGCAAAGCAATTTGAGTTTATTCTGCAAAGGGATCTAAGTGCAGCGATCTGTGTGCTGAGGAGCAAAAGGAGCAGTGCAGAAGAAGGCCTGGGCTTTGCAGCAGATATTAAATGAGCTCAAAGGCTTCATCGGACCGTCTCGCATCTGTGCTCGCTGGAGACTTGGTCTTGCGGAGGTTTGGCTTTTGCAGCTCCATGCAATGCAGACATTCCTCTTCCAGCATGAATGAGCCTTGGACAAGCTTGGTCTGAGTGGGGATGAAGATGTTGTGCAGCTCCAGTCCAAGAAAAAATACCCTCAGATGAAAATAGCAGGAGGATGTTTGTAAAGGCAGTCAGCTGTGTGCGTCCCTTTGCTCCTCCCCAGCTTGCCTGCTGCTGTGTTGACCCCTTCTTTGTAGAATCATAGAATATTTAGGGTTGAAGGGACCTTCAAAGCTCACCCAGTGCCCCCTCTGCCATGAGCAGGGACATCTTCAGCAGCTCAGGTTGCTCAGAGCCCCGTCCGGCCTGGCCTGGGATGTCTCCAGGGATGGTTCATCCACCACCTCTCTGGCCAATCTGGGCCAGGCTCTCACCACCCTCAGGGCCAACAATTTTTTCCTCATGTCCAGCCTGAATCTCCCTCCTTTAGTTTAAAACCATCAGCCCTTGCCTCTCTACAGTTCTAGAATTCATTCCTGGTTTATGAGCAGGCTCCCCCTTAATGCTCCACTGTTTTCCTGCAGCCATCGTGGATGTTGTGCTGTCACAGAGATGCGGGATCATCCTTGTAGGAGACCCTCACCAGCAGATTTATACCTTCCGCGGTGCTGTCAATACCCTCTACTCGGTGCCTCACACCCATGTCTATTACCTCACCCAGGTAAGATGAGGGTTTGCTGCTGTCCTTGCTCAGACAGATCCCTAATGCAACGAAAATGTTTCACATCCTTCTTTAGAAGGCCGGACTTCTTGAGTTTGGCACATGGAGTGTTTGCATTGCCTGGATTAGTGGCACATTTTGCTTTTCACCCTCCGCACTGCTCCTTTGTGCCTCTTAGTGGGGTGATCCCACCTTTAGGAAAGTTGTGTGGCTTGAAAAATGGGTACTGTGGTACAGACTACAGACTTAAATATGTACCTTAATTAGAGAAGACTCATAGAATCATTTTGGTTGGAAAAGACCCTCAAGATCATCAGTTCCAACCATTAACCCACCACTGGCACTACCCCGTGTCCCTGAGAACCTCATGTCTGTCTGTTCAACCCTCCAGGGATGGTGACTCCAGCACTGCCCTGGGCAGCCTGTTCCAATGCCCCACAGCCCTTTGGGGAAGGAATTGTTTCCCAGATCCAACCTCAACCTCCTTCTCCAGCCCCTCACCAGCTCCGTTCCCTTCTATCAAATCGCTCCAGCACCTCAAGGCCTTTCTTGGCGTGAGGGGCCCAAGGACACATTTGGTGACTCATGGTCACGCTGTTGTCAGCCAGAACTCCCAAGTCCTCCTTCCTTCCTTGTCATTCTCTTTCGTTCTGAAGGCTCGTGGGGACCTGGGGTGATGTTGCTTTTGCAGTGTTACAGATGTGGCATAGAATCACAGAATCATTTTGGTTGGAAGAGACCCTTGAGATCATCGAGTACAACCATTAACCCACCCCTGGCACTGCCCCATGTCCTGAGAACCTCATCTTCGTTTGTCCAACCCTCCAGGGATGGTGACTCCAGCACTGCCCTGGGCAGCCTGTTCCAATGCCCCACAGCCCTTTGGGGAAGAAATTGTTCCCACATCCAACCTCAACCTCCCCTGGGCAACTTGAGGCCGTTTCCTCTGCTCCTGGCCCTTGTTCCTGGGGAGCAGAGCCCGACTCCCCTGGCTCCAAGCTCCTTTCAGGCAGTTCAGAGATCAGAAGGTCTCCCCTCAGCTCCTGTTCTCCAGCTGAACCCCCCAGGTCCCTCAGCCGCTCCATCACATTGTGCTCCAGCCCCTCACCAGCTCCGTTCCCTTCTCTCCACTCGCTCCAGCACCTCAAGGCCTTTCTTGGCGTGAGGGGCCCAGAACTGCCCCAGGATTGGCGGTTTGTCCTCCCCAGGTCCCAGCACAGAGACGGTCACTGCCCTGGGCCTGCTGGCCACCTGGGCCAGTGCTGGTCCCAGCCAGGATGCTGGTGGCCTCTTGGCCACCTGGGCACACGCTGGCTCATGTTCAGCCGCTGTCAACCAGTGCATCTTGTGAGAAGTCTTGGGACTGGCCTTGTATCACCTCGCTTGTGGAGGTTTCTCTTTGCTGATGGAGATGTCGTGCTCAGCCGAGCACCGTTGTTTTGTAATCACAGTGTTAGTGAAAACTGATGAGGGCTTTAACCTCACGGTGCTTTGACTCTTGGCCCCAGATCTACAGTTTAGGAAACTATGAGGAACAAACCTGGCCCATCACATCTCCAGCAGCACAGCCAAGTGAGGGACCTGGCTCGTTTCTCACCACCCTCCTGAAGGACAAATGCACCATGTCACATTAATTTACTGGGAAAGAGTCTTGGCAGTGGAGAGGCTGGAAATCACATTTACCCTCTATGATTGTCCCATTTCACAACACAGTTCCTATCACATCGCATCTAAGAGTGACCAGGGTTTCTAAGAGTAGTTTGGGGGGATTTGGGTGCTTTTGCTAAGAGAAATGTTGTCCGGAAGGTTGGTGGGAATCATATAACTCCATATATAGTATTACTTCTGTGGGTTCTAACAAGTTCCTCTACTTTTCCTGCTGTTTTCATCCTTTTTCCATGTAGAGTTTCAGATTTGGTCCTGAAATAGCTTACGTTGGAGCAACCATTCTGGATGTCTGCAAGAAAATCAGGAATAAAACATTAGTGGGTGGAAACCAAGAAGGTAAGTCGTGCCGATGCACCACTTGGCTTGGTCAGCTCTGTTCAGTGACCAAGAGTCATGGAGCTACTGCTTAAGGAACAAAGTTTGTTATGCAGTATTATTAATAATCAGGATTAATTGTGATTTATGAAGATCTCTGCTTTTTAGATACCAGCTTTCAAACTGCCCTGGCTAACTGGGAATTTCTTCACACAGGCGATGTGAGAGGCAGAATGAAAGGGAAGATAACCATCCTATCCCGAAGCAATTTTAACGTCTTTGAGGATGCTGTGAGGCTTACGGAGAGAAAGAGAGACATTAAAATACACGTGATTGGGGTAAGGAGAAGTTGCCAACGAGTCCTTCACGTCCCAACCTCAAGCCCCTGAATTTTCAGACTCTTCAGAGAGATGAAACCAATGGTTGAAGCTGAAGGTGACCTTTGGAGTGTCCTGTGATGGGCTGTTTCCCGTCTCAATAAACCCAGGGAAAGTTGGTTCACCAGCATTGTTGTTGGGGGAAATTGGGATTTTCAGCAATGCTGAATGTTATCACCATTAGAGATCAACAGTTCTAAGATTCGCGCTGAATTTTCACCTGCAAAAAGCGCCCGTGTGTCTGAAGAAAGAGGGTGTGCGTATGTGCACATCTGCAGAAATTCCCGTGCTGGAATTGCAGGGAGGTTTTATTATAATAAGGCTCCACATTTCAAAAGCCTCAGGAGAATCATTAGTTTTCAAACTCTGAATCATCAATACCTATGGTTTCATTGCAGATGTTGTTACTCACCTAGAAATGTGAACACTAGGTTGTCCTAGTGCGGAATGTGTTTGAGGAAGAACCTGGTCTTTTGAATTTTAGGCTAATATTTTAATTTCTCTTTATTTTTCACTGGGAAACTGTATTATGATGGAATGAGTGTTTGAACTGTCCACCCAGTATTAAAACCTTGTCTGCCTTTGCATTTTGGAATAAGTCTAAGTTCAGACTGACTCTTCTTTTGATGGAACAAAACAAACTATATTTGGAAACAAGGCGCGAAATTACTTTCTGAAAGTAAAAATTGTCAGAGCAAAGCCCTTTGTGTTTCAGTTTACATAGAAAGTGAAGCATTTACAGTCGGTTTAGTGGGTTGATCTTTGTTGTAGTGAGCCATCACATCAGGAAAGAGGATAGATTTCCCACAAAACAATGTGCAATCAATAGACCAGCAGCATTTATGGCACAACAGACTTTAAAAGTTGGTGTTAGCCAAGTAATATGCAGCTATTCAAAGCTAAAATGACTCAAAAGGGGAGGTTTTGTTAGTGAAAGAGAAAACAACTTCCTTCTGCATCTTCAGCGTAGTTCCCTTATTCCCTCCCTCTTAACACCGATAACTGCCGGTCCCTGCTGCCTTATCTAGAAATTCTCAGCGCTTTTACTGCTGTGTATTAAGATAAATGGTTGTTTGTTTGTTTTAGGGCCTTCACCGTTTTGAACTGAGCAAAATTGATGATATTTGGAAACTCAGTCAAGCGGCGGATGAACGGAAAAAAGGTGAGTCCATCCTCCCCCTTCTCTCCCTGCGCGATCCCCCTTCGGCAGCTTGGATGGTTTAGTTTTTGCCGTGGTGATGGAAAATAAGAGGCTTCTTGGTGTTTCATTTTGTTTCCTCCTGCAGTTATCTGTCAAAAACTGACTTTTCAACAGTACTGGCATGGGCTGTGCTATTTTAGCTGCTTCACTGGCTGCTGTTAATACCAGAAATGCCAAAATTGTGGGGCCTGTGTCATGCAGTGCTCCCAGATTTCCGCTGCAACGCCTTGAGTGTTCAAGAGCCCAGTAAACTCATAGATAGAGATTTATTTTCCCTGTGTTTTCCAATTTGACTTCATTTTTCATTCGTCTTAGGCCTTTCCTGATTTGTTCTTGTTTTGTTTTAAACCTGGTGTGTTGACTCCTCTATCATGTTTTCTCTTCACTGGTGGGTATCATTTAGGAAATAAATCATAGAATCACAGAATAGTTTGGGTTGAAGGGACCTTCGAAGGTCACCCAGTGTCACCCCTGCCATGAGCAGGGACATCTTCACCAGCTCAGGTTGAGGAGGTTGAGGTGGGGTTGAAATTGGGTCAGGGAGGTTGAAGAGGTTGAGGTTGAGTGGTGGAAGTTGAGTTGAAGAGGTTGAGGTTGTGTTTGTAGAATCTTGGAAGGGTTTGGGTTGAAGGGACCTTCAAAACTCACCCAGTGCCCCCCCTGCCATGAGCAGGGACATCTTCACCAGCTCAGGTTGCTCGGAACCCTGTCCAGCCTGGCCTGGGATGTCTCCAGAGATGGCTCATCCACCACCTCTCTGGCCAACCTGGGCCAGGCTCTCACCACCCTCAGGGCCAACAATTTCTTCTTCATGTCCAGCCTGAATCTCCCTCCTTTAGTTTAAAACCATCACCCCTTGTCCTGTCACAACAGGCCCTGCTCAAAAATCTGTCCCATCTTTCTTATGGGCCCCTTTTAGTCCAGAATGGCCACAGTAAGGTCTCCCCGGAGCTTCTCTTCTCCATCTGAACACCCCAACTCTCTCAGCCTGTCCCCAGCAGAGCTGTTCCAGCCTCAGATCATTCCTGTGGCTCCTCTGGCCCCTCTCCAACAGGTCCATGTCCTCCCTCTTTTTGGGGCCCCAACATTGATTTAAAATCTCTTGGCAGCAGTATTGTTATATATTGGACACAGAGACAAACTTACTGAACTGCCAAGAGTGATTGATTATGTGGGTGTTGTTACTGGTTCTTTGGAAGGTGAAATATGAGGAAAACTCCTTCCCACCTGGGTAAAAATGTAGGTTGGAAGGGTGCTGGGGGTGTCTCTGCCCTGAGCTGCTGCTCCAGCCGCTCTGAAGTCACTTTAGATTCTTTTTGGGCTGCGCGGAGTCTTTTCCATTTCCAAATATCTCCGGGGACAGAGGTTGTGCGGATTTTCTGGGACACACGGTGAGCTCAGTGAATGTTTGCCAGCTGCTCTCCCTTGAACTTTGTCATCTTCTCTATCTTCATACTACACCCGTGCTGGATCTCAAAGTGAATCTGCTTTCTGAAACCACCCGTTCTGATGAGAGCATCGAGCTTTGATGTCATTTCGCATCAGTAAAGAGAAAATCCTGAGCGAAAACCACCCGTGACAGAGCAGGAATACATCCCAAGCCCCTGCATCCCACAGCAGCGCTCCATCCGCTGCCCACGCTTCCCTTCCCTAACGTTAATTCTTAAATTTGATTAGAATTTTAAAATGCAATTATATATATCTGTCAAACAACCTCGTCTGCTGCTTTCTTTTCAGCAAACCTTGTTATAAATGACTCCTTTATCAAAAAATGGGAAGAAACTAAAGGATTCGTTGGTTTAAAGGAATACGCAGAGCATATCGATGACAAAGACCTGCAAATGAAGATTGCGATAGTGGAGAAATACAGAGAGCGCATCCCCGAGCTGGTGCAGAGGATTAAGAGCAGACACGTCTTACAAGAAGCCTCAGCAGGTAAAACCAAGTTGTGTCTTTAGAGGATTAAGTTCAAGTCCTTTTTCAATTAATCTTCAGTGCTGAATCCACCTTGTTCTGCAAAAAAAGCTACTTTTGGATCAAGTAGGTTTTTTAGGGAGAAGTGAAGTTTAACAGCAACTTTTGTGGTACATCTGGGGCTCCAGATGGAGTTCAGTGCAATTAATCTGCCAGCATCTGCTTAATCTGACTTTGCTAGAGGCAAATAAACCTTTGGACACCATCTCCTGCAGTTGGACAGCCCTAGGACTTTATCCCACTTTTCGGGATTCCTGTTGTAGTTGACCGGCAACTTGCTGACTAAAATTTGTTGAGAGAACAAGGTGATGAAATTAAAAATTCACCAAATAAAGAGCATTCCTGTTTGGGGGTCGGGGCTGGGGCTCAGGCTGGTGTTTTCCTTGGCTGGAAAGTTGTCTTCAGCAGCCTGCATTCCCAAAAAAGGTGCTTTGCTTCTGGTTTATATTTGGGGAGAAGTGAAGTGAATGCAAAATGAAATAATTTCATTTATCTCGATGCCTTGTGAACTTAAAAATACTGCTGCAATAACTAGTCTTTTCTCCTTCTTGTTCCTGACATGCACTGGTTGCAGATTACGTAATAGGTACTGTCCACCAAGCCAAAGGCCTGGAGTTCGATACGGTGCTGATTGCAGATGACTTTGTGACAGTATCTTTTCTTAGTGGTGGTAACCAGAGAAGAAATAACTTCAATATTGGTAAGGGAATGGCTGCACATGGTACCTCTCTAGACCTGAAAATGGGAAAGCAACGCGTGCTGCTGGTGTTTGTCCTGCACACCCCGTGCTTCTCCGTGGCATCAAGTGCCACTGGATGTCCTAGTGATCATAGAATCATAGAATAGTTTGGGTTGAAGGGACCTTTCAAGCTCCCCCAGTTCCCCCCCTGCCATGAGCAGGGACATCTTCAACAGCTCAGGGTGATCAGAGCCCCGTCCAGCCTGGCCTGGGATGTCTCCAGGGATGGTTCATCCACCACCTCTCTGGCCAACCTGGGCCAGGCTCTCACCACCCTCAGGGCCAACAATTTCTTCCTCATGTCTGGCCTGAATCTCCCTCCTTTAGTTTAAAACCATTGCCCCTTGTCCTATCACAACAGGCCCTGCTCAAAACTCTGTCCCATCTTTCTTATGGGCCCCTTTTAGTACAGAAAGGCCACACTAAGGTCTTCCTGGAGCTTCTGTTCTCCAGCTGAACACCCCAACTCTCTCAGCCTGTCCTCCCAGCAGAGCTGTTCCAGCCTCGGATCATTCCTGTGGCTCCTCTGGCCCCTCTCCAGCAGGTCCATGTGTGTCCTGTGCTGAGGACCCGGAGCTGGACCAGCACTGCAGGGGGGTCTCACCAGAGCGGGGCGGAGGGGCAGGATCCCCTCCCTGACCTGCTGTCCACGCTGCTGGTCACACAGACCAAAATACGACTTACCTTCTATGCTGCAAGCGCACGTTGCTGGCTCATGTCCCATCTTTCACCCCCAAGCACCCCAATTCCTTCTCCTGGGGGCTGCTCCCCATCCCTCCATCCCCAGCCTGGGTTGATACCGGGGGTTGCCCTGACCCAGGTGCAGGACCTTGCACTTGGCCTTGTTGAACCTCACGAGGTTCACATGGGCCCACTTCTGCAGCTTGTCCAGGTCCCTCTGGATGCCATCTCATCCCTCACGTGTGTCACCTGCACCACACAGCTTGGTGTCACCTGCAAACTTGCTGAGGATTCGCTCGATCCCACTGTTGTCATAGTTGCCTTCACAGCAAGACAAGGGCAGGGGAATATTTCTGTGGTTGAGTGCTTAGCCATCTAGCAACAGAGAAATGCCAGTTCCACACTTGGGGAAGACATGACTTTGGTATTGTGCCACAATTCATACTTTGAAGGAGCTGGGCTCTTCCCAGTGAGCAGAGAAGAGCCTGCAGAGTGAATTTAGAGGCTTAGAAACTCTTCCAGTGCAGCGTCTGTGCCCAAGAGGTGGGAAAACACATGGCACTGATCTGCTTCTCCTGGCACGCAGCATCCTACCTTTGCCTGGCAGGGAGACTGTGGAATGAGGCTGCAGCGATTGGTGCTGTCAGGGACTGCCCAACAGCTGTGCTGCCCTGCAGGGTCATGGTTGTCCAGAGAGGAATCATAGAATCACTTTGGTTGAAAGAGACCTTTAATATCACCAAGTCCAACCATTAACCCACCCTGTCCCTGCCCCATGTCCCTGAGAACCTCATGTCCATCTGTTCAACCCTCCAGGGCTGGTGACTCCAGCACTGCCCTGGGCAGCCTGTTCCAATGCCCCACAGCCCTTTGGGGAAGAAATTGTTCCCAAGATCCAACCTCAACCTTCTTCTCCAGCCCCTTCCCCAGCTCCGTTCCTTTCTCTCAACTCGTTCTGTCACCTCAAGGGCTTTCGTGGCTTGAGGGGCCCAAAACTGCCCCCAGGATTCAAGGTCTGGCCTCACCAAGCACTGAGTGTCCTTCCAGCAGTACTAACTGAAGCATTTGAAGGACGACAGACCTGTTCATTCTTGTTCTCTAAAGCTATTGCTGATCTTTCCTCCAACCTAGACCCGCATCTTGAGGACGAATGGAACCTGCTCTACGTAGCAGTGACACGTGCAAAGAAATATTTGCTGCTGTCAAAGACCCTGGAAGACCTTTTAGCTTTGGCTGGGGTGAGTGAAACCTTCTCAAGGTAACCACAGAGGTGCTGAGAGAGGCAGCACCCACTGCTCATAAATCCTGCACATCTCTGATTATTGCATTTAGTGGGGGGGCTGTGTGGTAGAGAAGTGTAAAAGAAGATTATTTTAAGGTTCACCCTGATGCTAAGATTCATGCTGAGCGTGCTCTGTGCCCTGGCTTGTGCTGAGGTCACACTTTTCCCTCAGTTTAACGCTGTTCTGCACTATAATTTCAATAGCAAGACACAAGGTCGCTGCATTTTTTCCCCGCAGTCCTGGAATTTGGGTGTTGTCTTGCACAGATCCTCACTTTTCACCTCATTACGAGCGTGTGTGTTCCCTTTTCTCCGTTCAGCCATTGCCAGCTCTTACTTCACTTCCCTTCTCACAAGCTTCTGCCTTCTGTTTGATTTTTGTTGTCACTGGAGGGTTGCGATTTTTTTGTTTTATTTAAAAAAACATGTTGCAAGTCACTTCCCAGGGCATTAAAAATATATATATATATATGAAACAACCTATTCCAGTATCTCAGCTCCATCTGATTGTCGTTGTTCCCTTTATTTCTTGTTTATTAGGAGCGTTTCCTTCGGGTGGAGCTGATGAATGAGGCTGCAAAGGACGGGGCTGCGGTTGCTTGTTGCATGCCGCGGTGTACGGCAGCACTGCCGTCCGGCTCCGCGCTGGTTGTGAAGAAGCTGCCTTTAACTCACGTATGTCCCTTTTCTTGGCCTTTGAGGTCATATTTTTGAATCACGAGCCTTCGTGAGCTGCTTGGCCCTCTGGTGGGGCAGATGTTCTCTGCAATGGTTCTGTGAGCACAGACCTCTCTTCTAAGGCAAATTGTGGTCTCAAGTGGGGCTGTTTTGGGGGTTTTGTTATGTCAGATCCCATTTCTGACTCTTAGAGTCTGTGCTGAGGCCATCAGAGGTGGGCAGAGCCCCCCTCGCCCCTGCCAGCCGGCTGGAAGTGACAATCTGGCTTTTGGGTCCGGTTTTGGCTTTGCTCCCACTTTGGGCTCTGGGGTTGATCATTGCCCAGACGGACAAGATTCCCCGGTGCTGGGATCTACAAGTGGATGGAAAGTGCCCGGCGGAAAAGGAGCTGGGGGTGTTGGTGCCAGCGGCTGAACATGAGCCAGCGTGTGCCCAGGTGGCCAAGAGGCCACCAGCATCCTGGCTGGTGCCAGCACTGGTGTGGCCAGCAGGCCCAGGGCAGTGACCGTCCCTGTGCTGGGACCTGGGGAGGACAAACTGCAAATCCTGGGGGCAGTTTTGGGCCCCTCAGCTCAGTGCACAACATGGCAACCCCAGGGGCACCAGAATCACCTCAGGGCTCAAGATGGCGGCCCCAGGGGTGGCGGGATCACCTCACACACAAAATGGTGGCACCAGGGGCACCAAAATCACCTGAGGGCTCAAGAAAGGCCTTGTGATGCTGGAGCGAGTTGAGAGAAGGGAACGGAGCTGGTGAGGGGCTGGACCACAAGTGTGATGAGGGCTGAGGGACCTGGGGGGTTCAGCTGGAGAACAGGAGCTGAGGGGAGACCTTCTGATCTCTGAACTGCCTGAAAGGAGCTTGGAGCCAGGGGGGTCGGGCTCTGCTCCCCAGGAACAAGCGCCAGGAGCAGAGGAAACGGCCTCAAGTTGCGCCAGGGGAGGTTGAGGTTGGATGTGGGAACAATTTCTTCCCCAAAGGGCTGTGGGGCATTGGAACAGGCTGCCCAGGGCAGTGCTGGAGTCACCATCCCTGGAGGGCTGGACAGACGGACATGAGGTTCTCAGGGACATGGGGTAGTTCCAGGGCTGGGTTAATGGTTGAACTCAATCTTAAGGGTTTTTTCCAAGCAAAATGATTCTATGATTCTCACATCTCTCTTTTTCCCACAGAGCAATGGCAGCACAGATGCAGGTGGGTACCTTTGCCGCTCTTGCACGTGGCAGCACTTCGGCTCTCTGGCACCACTGCTCTAACAAAGCTCTGCAGAGCCCTCGCTGCCTCCCAGAGCCATCCTGGCCGCGGGACAAGGCCCCTTGTCACACCCCAGCTCCAAAATCAGGTGGATATTGGAGCAGGATTTCAGGCCAGGTTCAAGAGCAACCCTGCAGGAGGTATGAGACCATTTCCCCAGCCCTACCTTGCACTCTAGGAGCCGACGGGCATTGCTGCACAGAAGAATACTCACTATATAAACTGTATTGGACAGGATGATGTACGGTTTTCTTTTTGAGCATTACACCTCCATTACCTCTTTCACCAGGAAATCACCTCTAGTGACCAAACTACTTGTTTTGTCATGTTACGCTGTGGTGAAATCCCTCTGATCCACTGGAAGAAAAGCAACACGCTATTCAGCAACACTGTAAAATATCCAGAGAAGCACTTTATTCCTAGAAATGGGCTTTTTCCTGGAGCCTGTTTCATAGGGAAAATTTATCAGCTCTGGCTGGAAGTTTTTCATCTCTCCCAGCTGAACTAATTTTCCTGCTTGCAGCAGAGGGGTTTCCCCAGACTCAGTTTCCCTTCTCCCTGCAGCAAACCATAAGGGAAGAGAAAACAGAGACAGCATCTGAAGAGGTGCTTTGGTTTGCTTTCGGTCTTACTTAGAGACAAACCGGAGAGTGCTTTTAATGATGAAATTAAATTTGTAACAAAAAAAGCGCCTTTAATGCTGGTTTTTTTTCTTCCCTTATGTTAAGAAGCCGTCCTGAGTTGTGTTTGTTTACCAGCCATCAGTCACGATGGCACGAGTCGCCTTGTTATCTCATAAATCCAGCAGTGGCTTGCGCTCTTTGTTTGGAGACACTGTGACTCGTTGTACCGGAGCCCGTGTGATCACACAATCACAGAATCGACTGGGCTGGAAAAGACCTCAGAGATCATCCAGTCCAACCCTTGGTCCAACTCTAGTCTGTTTACTAGATCATGGCACTAAGTGCCATGTCCAACCTCACTTTAAAAACCTCCAGGGATGGCGAGTCCAGCACCTCCCTGGGCAGCCATTCCAATGCCTGACCACTCTCTCTGTAAAGAATTTCTTTCTAATATCCAGCCTAAATTTCCCCTGGCAGAGTTGAAGCCCATGGCCCCTTGTCCTATTGCTGATGCCTGGGAGAAGAGCCCAATCCCCACCTGGCTAGAACTGCCCTTCAGGTAGTTATAGAGAGTGCTGAGCTCACCTCTAAGCCTCCTCTTCTCCAGACTAAACAAGCCCAGCTCCCTCAGCCTCTCCCCATAGGGCTTGTGTTCAAGTCCCTTCCCCAGTCTTGTTGCTCTTCTCTGGACCCGCTCCAGCACTTCAATCTCTTTCCTGAGCTGAGGGGCCCAGAGCTGAACACAATACTCCAGGTGTGGCCTCCCCAATGCAGAGCACAGGGGAAGGATCAGATGCAGAGATCAAAACCGAAACTGAGTTTGGAAGGTGTGTCTGCTCTTGGCCATGGGTCTGGAACCAGGAGCTGCGCCCACTGGAGGAAACTCCTGCATCCTCTTGATTTCTGTGGTTGTTTATGGAACAGTCACCGCTTCACCGGCTCTTTTCACTTTCGAAACACTGACTCCAGAAAGGCTTTCCCTGGTCCACCCACCTGAGAAATTCACTCAAGGCTTGGACGTTGGATGTAACTGCAAAGCTCAGCGTGGACGTTCAACCAGGTGCCTCCAGGGATCCCTTCCAGCCTCACCTGGTTTCCAGCCATCCTGGGGTACGCTGGGGAGAGGCAGAGCCACTGCTGAGGGTTTGGTCCATCACATCCAAAGAGTCACATCCTCCAGCTCCAGCAGTCCAGAGTGGTGGCACAAACAGGAGGACAAGACCCAGTAGCAAGGAAAAGACGTGGAAATGAAGTTTTCAGACACCTGCTTTCCAGCTGACTGCTAAAAACCCTTTTGCCGTCCAGCTGAGCGACGGCAGCCGCCACCTGGCTGTCACACGTTGTGTCTAGAGGACGGCCCTGTTGGGAAGATGGAGTGACTGTCGCTGTGCTGGGCATTGGAGAGGCCAAACCCCGAATTCTGGGGGCAGTTTTGGGCTCCTGATGCCAAGAAAGGCCTTGAGGTGCTGGAGCGAGTGGAGAGAAGGGAACGGAGCTGGTGAGGGGCTGGAGCACAAGTGTGATGGAGCGGCTGAGGGACCTGGGGGGTTCAGCTGGAGAACAGGAGCTGAGGGGAGACCTTCTGAGCTCTGAACTGCCTGAAAGGAGCTTGGAGCCAGGGGGGTCGGGCTCTGCTCCCCAGGAACAAGCGCCAGGAGCAGAGGAAACGGCCTCAAGTTGCACCAGGGGAGGTTGAGGTTGGATGTGGGAACAATTTCTTCCCCAAAGGGCTGTGGGGCATTGGAACAGGCTGCCCAGGGCAGTGGTGGAGTCACCATCCTTGGAGGGTTGGACAGACGGACATGAGGTTCTCAGGGACATGGGGTAGTTCCAGGGCTGGGTTAATGGTTGGACTTGATGATCTTGAGGGTCTCTTCCACCCAAAATGGTTCTGGGATTTCACCCCACCCATCCATCCCCACTCCCCTCCCCACTATCACAGCTGCCAAGATGCCCAACCAGACCAAAAAAAAATCAACTGCAGTGTGTGTGTTGTTTTATATACAATATATACACATTTGTACATAAACCAGCATCAACACAAAGCTGCCTGTTCTCTAGCAAGGGGGAAACGAGTGGATAACAACTGATGATGGACGAAAATATTTCCTGCAGTCATGTTACTGCCTTCAGTCTTTGGTAGTGTCTGTAGCAAAATAGCTCCTGGTTGCGGTCCCCTGCGAGCGGCCGGAGCCGTCGGGCATCAGATCGGTGCCGAAAGTGTCTCCGCAGGATCCCTGAGCTGCGTACGAGGGCTGACCGTGTTGGGACGGTGAATGGCTGGAAGAGAGGGGGAAAGGGGTGAGGATGCGGTGCAGGGATGCTCAACCAGGTCCCTCTCTGTTGGCCACAAGCAGTGCTGTTTTTTGGGGCAATTTGGGGGTAAAGCGGCTCTAGGGAAGGGGCTGGTGTCCAGCTGGCCCAACTCTGGCCTTGCTCCTGATTCCTGGGTGCTGCTTTGGAGCAAAGCTTCATGCCCAGCACCCAAACCCCATCCCCTGCACCCCAAACACCCTCCGCTGGGACACCAGCACCCACAGAACCACCTCCTCTGAATTTTGGCTCCCGACACACGCCACCCACCACCACCATGTCACCCCAGGGTGCTCCCAGCACTCACTCACCCCCTGTGGGTGACACCCACACACCTTTGGGTGCTGGAGCAGTCTCATCCATGAGAGTCACTGGTTCAGACTGAGAAGAGCGGCCGCATGTCCCTGGGGCGAGGATGCGGCTGGGGACCATGACACACTCTGCCGCGCGCTGTCACCACTCGGGCCAGCATTGGTCTTTCCATCCAAGCCCTGAGCGTCCTCCGGGTTGGCGGGTGCACCGAGTTGCCCGGCGGTGGGTGCTCAGCCCATGGGGAAGACGTTGGGTGGTGACATCTCCTCATTCTCGGCATCAAGAGCCATCATGGGGACGGCAGTCGCTGCCACCGCGTAGTCCTGTCGCGCACGCCTGCAACAGGGAGAGCAGCGTCACCGGCATCCCAAGGCCTTTCCGCAACTTTCAGGGAAGCGCAGAGACCGAAAACAAACTCATCACAGGAGTGGGAGGACATCACAGGGCTCAGCACACTTACATTTTCATCCTCCAGCAGCAACAAGACACGACTCCGACAACCACCAGCAATGGGAGCCCTGTGGGAGAGAAACGGCGGCCGATGAGCATCTTCCCAGCTCAAACAAAACAGCTCCATGAAGAACCAAACACAATCTGTGAACGTTCGCAAGGTGCCCTCCCCACCCTGGGAAGAAATTTGGGTGCTGTATCCTTCCCACTTTGGAAGCATCACCCTCAACTACAGCCCCAAGGAAGGCTTTTAAGCTAGAAATAATAAAGAAAATAAGCCACTGCTTGCCAAAATAAGGGGTGTTTTTGCCCAGCTTACCAATGGAAGAGGCCAGGGTCTGGATGGAAACTGGAAAAGAAGAGAGAAATGGAGATTTTTTAGCTGCAAAGCCAGGAAAGGGGGTGGATGCTGGGGGGACCCTCATTAAAAATGGGGTTGAAAAGGGAAAAATGTATTGAAAAACTAAAAGAGCCTTTGCTGGTTGAAACCAGCCCCATGGGTGGGTTTTCTCCCCCAGAGAGGCAGCCTGACCTGCGGCGTGGTCCGGGGGGGCGGTGAACAGCGGGGTTGTCCCCAGGGATGTCCCTGGGGCTGTCTCCTCTCCTGGTGTGGATGTCTCCAGTGGTGGGGGCATCTCCAACAGCGTCGATGTCTCCGGTGATGGCCCATGAGTTGCTGGTGGCAGCGGTGACAGGCGGGGGCTGGAGGTCGGGCTGGCGTCGGTGGTTCCTGCTGGGGAAAATGGTGTAAAACCTTCTCATTTCAAAAATTACAAGTCAAAACTCTACGCAGCACCATTATTTCAGTGCTGAGCTTGGGGCATGTTGAGGTGAGGGCAATACAGCCCATCCAGCAGCTACAAAATGGCCTGATTTCATGCAATTGAATAAACTCCATCACACCATTGAAATATTTTGCCTTCCACACCACGGCGGTCGCGGTTTTGCCACAACTACAGCCACGGTGGCCCCAAACCAACCCCCATGAGCTGCATTTTTCCTCTTGCTCACCCTTCTGGGTTGTTGTCTTGGTGTCCGGTGCCGTTGGCAGCTCAGGGCTGGGGGTTTGCGGAGGTAGAGCCGGGTCCCCTTTGAGAAAACACAAGGTGGAAATGCCATCAGCATGGAGACACCATCATCATGGAGACACCATCAATGGGGAGACACCATCAACTTGGAGACACCATCAAAGCGAAGACACCATCAACATGGAGACACCATCAATGTGGAGTCACCATCAATGTGAAGACAACATCAATGTGGCGACATTATCATCATGGAGACACCATCAATGTGGAGTCATCATCAATGTGGAGACAACATCAATGTGGCGACATTATCATCATGGAGACACCATCAACATGGAGACACTATCAACACGGAGACACTATCAACATGGAGACACCATCAATGTGGAGACAACATCAACATGCAGACACTATCAACACAGAGACACCATCAGTGTGGAGGCACTATCAACGTGGAGACAACATCAACATGGAGACACTATCAACATGGAGACACCATCAACATGGAGACTCTATCAACATGGAGACAACATCAACATGGAGACAACATCAACATGGAGACACTATCAACATGGAGACACTATCAACATGGCGACACCATCAATGTGGGGACAACATCAACATGCAGACACTATCAACACAGAGACACCATCAGTGTGGAGGCACTATCAATGTGGAGACAACATCAACGTGGAGACACTATCAACATGGAGACACCATCAACATGGAGACTCTATCAACATGGAGACAACATCAACATGGAGACAACATCAACATGGAGACACTATCAACATGGAGACACTATCAACATGGCGACACCATCAATGTGGAGACAACATCAACATGCAGACACTATCAACACAGAGACACCATCAGTGTGGAGGCACTATCAATGTGGAGACAACATCAACGTGGAGACACTATCAACATGGAGACACCATCAACATGGAGACTCTATCAACATGGAGACAACATCAACATGGAGACACCATCAATGTGGAGTCATCATCAATGTGGAGACAACATCAATGTGGCGACATTATCATCATGGAGACACCATCAACATGGAGACACTATCAACATGGAGACACCATCAATGTGGAGACAACATCAACATGCAGACACTATCAACACAGAGACACCATCAATGTGGAGACAACATCAACATGCAGACACTATCAACACAGAGACACCATCAGTGTGGAGGCACTATCAACGTGGAGACAACATCAACATGGAGACACTATCAACATGGAGACACCATCAACATGGAGACACTATCAACATGGAGACACCACCAACATGAAAACATCATCAGCATGGAGACACCATCAGCATGAAGATACCATCAGCGACAGCGCCCACGCCACCCCGCATCCTTGTCCACCACACCAGTGATAGAGATGTCCCCCCTCCCCGGTCCCCATTGCATCCCAGCTGCCGAATGAGGGCTTACGGATGCACTGGAGGGTGGTGTGGGTCCAGTCAGGCTCGCTGGAACCGTCACGGAGGATGCACTGGATGAGGCTGGAGGTACCAGCTTTGCGCTTGTAGCCGGGGTTGCAGGTGTAGCGCAGGTGAGTGTTAAGCAGCACATTGTTGCCCACGTCAATGTGAGCGTTGGCCACATCTTTGGGACGGCCGCATCGCGGTGGCACTGAATGGGTGTTAAAAAAAATAGAGATAGGGGTCACAACAGGGAGATTAAGCATCCTCTGGCCCCAGCTTGCTGTGCTGAGTGGTACCCAAGGGGGTCATATCCTGCCTGTGGGGTTGGGATACGGGGAACAGGTGATGCCCCGGGGCTGGGAGAGATTCACCCAGCTTGCAAAAGACATCAGTGAGACAGCTGTGCCTGTGCACGGCAGATGGAGAAGGGGAAATCTCCATTTCCAGCATATTTGTGGTCACTTGTAGTAGCTTCTCCGGTCAATGACGCCTTTTTGCAGAATTTCATCCCCTCGCAGTGACCGTCCCCGGCCAAAATCCCCGACTGCATCCTCCCACCAGCTGCTGCATTTTGGCTGCGGTCCCTGCCCCCTCTTTTCTCCACTTATTTTGCAGCTGGTCATGAAAAATTCCAGGTGCTGCGTGTGTCCATCAGATGCCTCCTGGGGCTTCTTTCCCAGCAGAGCCTGCAGCCCACGGCCCCAGAGGCAGCTGAAATCTGAGTATCACATGGCCGGGGTGGTGATGAGCTTCGAATTACGGCTCATGCTTCCCCTTTGGCCTTTATTTGAGGTTGGTTTCACATTTAACTTCTTCGGTGCAACGGAGGAAGTTTCTTGGTTGTCCCAAGCCCGTGCCTGTGCCTGGACCCCTCCTGCAGCATGGAAATGGGTCACTAAGAACCCCAGCAGCTGTCAGCTGTCCCAAATGTGGGATGGAGAGGTGCACAAGGGAGATAAAGCAATATAGAGCCAGGCTGGAGTGATGGACAGCTGGGATGTGATTGTAGAATCACAGAATGAAAGAATCACAGGATGGTTTGGGTTGGAAGGGACCTTCAAGCTCCCCCAGTTCCCCCCCTGCCATGAGCAGGGACATCTTCAGCAGCTCAGGTTGCTCAGAGCCCCGTCCAGCCTGGCCTGGGATGTCTCCAGGGATGGTTCAGCCACCACCTCTCTGGCCAACCTGGGCCAGGCTCTCACCGCCCTCAGGGCCAACAATTTCTTCCTTGCGTCCAGCCTGAATCTCCCTCCTTTAGTTTAAAACCATCACCTCTTGGCCTGTCGCAAATAGGCTGGGATGATTTATGGCTGGGACGCAAATGCATGGACAGGATGGAGCAATGCAGGGATGGGATGTCACAGAATCATAACATCATTTTGGTTGGAAAAGACCTTCAAAAATCAAGTGTAACTGTTAACCCAGCCCTCACACTACCCCATGTCCCTGAGAACCTCATTTCCAATCCATTCAACCCCTCCAGGGCTGGTGACTCCAGCACTGCCCTGGGCAGCCTGTTCCAATGCCCCACAGCCCTTTGGGGGAGAAATTGTTCCCCACATCCAACCTCAACCTCCCCTGGTGCAACTTGAGGCCGTTTCCTCTGCTCCTGGCGCTTGTTCCTGGGGAGCAGAGCCCGACCCCCCTGGCTCCAAGCTCCTTTCAGGCAGTTACAGAGAGTCCCCCATGGAGTGATCCATGGCTGGGATGTGATGCGCAGGGTGGATGAATTGATGCTCAACTGGAATGAAACACGTTTGGTGTGAGGGATGCACAGTTGGTCTGGGATTGGGAGCGGGACGGTGATGGGAGCACAGTGGGGACAGGAGCACCACGTGCTCACCCAAAACTCCTGCAGATAAAAAATCAATTTGTTATCTATCTCCAGAACAGGTGTGTCTGCTCCATTTCGGTGCTCAAGTGGGTCCATTTGTGTCCCCTGGTGCTGGAACACCCCAAAAAGCTGCAGCCGCTGTGGCCGGAGAGTGCAAGTGGTGCCCATGTGTGTGCTGAGCATGTTGGTTCTCAGCCTCTGCTCAAGGCAGCAGCGGAGTTTATGGGAGCACTGCAAGAAAACACCACGGGACATTTCACAATAGCCTCACATGTCACCAGACCGGATGCTGTGCCAGAAAATGAATGAAAAGCCCTCCCAGTGCCAACACAACCCATGGACACCGAGATCCAGCCCGAAGCACCAAAATGTCCAGGAAAAACAGGGACTTGTTGAGTCCTGCTTATGCCTTTCAGCTCTTAAACCTGATCTTGTCACTGTAATCTCACCAAAGCACTTTTTTCCGCTTGGTTGGAATCTAAAGTAAACTTCTCTTCCACAAAACACCCATATCCTTCAATGAGAAAATCCCAACATCTCTGCTGTCCAGGATCATGACCCCGGCATCTCATGCCATCGCTGCATGGATTTTAGTTTGTTCAATGAGATGAACATGTGCCGAGGGGGAAAAGAGGAGGAAATCTTTGAGAATTCAGTTTTCCAGCACTGGAGATGTGTGGCAAAGATTTAGGTTTTCTTTATATAGTGAATTGGAAATGGTGCGAAACATGGATGGATGGATGGATGGATGGATGGGTGGATGGATGGATGGATGGATGGATGGATGGATGGATGGATGGAAAGAACTGGGACCGTGATAAAGCTCTTGCTTCCAAGCAAGATCGGTGGTAACTTAAACCTCTCCATCTCTTATTTGCTTTTTTATTGAAGCAGATTGATAAAATTCCCTGGATCTGTGCACCACTGGGGACTTCCACACGGAAAAAACCCAACATCTGTCTTCTATTTTGCTTTTTAATTCAAGGAAAAGCTCACAAGACTCTCTCAGGATGGCCAGAAGCATCTCTGTGCTCGTCTCCATTCCCTCTGAGCTTTGCAGGTTGAATTTTCCCATTGACGTGCCAGCCCAAGCACTCAAAACCCCATCACATCGTTAACGAAGCTCCCAAATGAGCTGTGGTGCTGGGTACCAGCCGTCCTGTGAAAATACCTCTGGCTGCTTTATTTCCACCCTAATTCCCTGTATCCCACTGATATTAAATTTCCAGGCCAAAATACACGCGCAATACGTGGTTTGTGATGTGTTGGGGTGGGTTTTTTTTGGTATTGCATGAATTAAGCATGTTTTTGCTTCGCTTTTTTTGGCTTTCTCAGCCAGCGATCTCAAATTATGCCGGTGAGCTCGTCCCGACAGGTTGGGAAGCAGAACATAGAGTTGCTTGGATTAGTCCCAGGGATGGAAATGCTGTTCTGTGCTGTCATCCCATAGCATGGAGATGTCCCCTCCGGCTCATGGGGCTGCACAACCACAACGAGACACCAGAGAATCCACACCAGGAAAACGTAATGATTTTTCTTTCTATTTTCTAGAGCATTTTCTGCTAATAGTTTAAAAAGCATAAGCAAAAAAAAGTGGTGAAAAAGAGAAATTTCGGAGTTCTATGCCCAAGACTGAAGAATTCCTCAGGAGCACTGAAATCATAGGAATAGATAAAACGTTTTCACATTCAAACTGAAGAATATTTATGGCTGTGCCAGGGATGGGAAGCAGGAGAGGACGTGATGCCCGGAGTGAGCGTCATGGGATGTGTCGGCACAACCAGCACATCCCAAATTGTCTGTTGACTGAATTAAAGGGGGAATGGTGACAAGGTCCTGGGGCAGCAGGAACGTCTCCTCTGTGACTGCTCCACCTTCCCATGTGCCCACGTGTAGTGGGTATGAGGGTCTGTAAGTGGTAATGAAAAATAGGAGCAGAGGAAACAGCCTCAAGTTGCACCAGGGGGGTTGAGGTTGGATTTAGGAACAATTTCTTCCCCAAAGGGCTGTGGGGCATTGGAACAGGCTGCCCAGGGCAGTGCTGGAGTCACCATCCCTGGAGGGTTGGACAGACAGACATGAGGTTCTCAGGATATGGGGCAGGGACAGGGATGGGTTAACAGTTGGTCTCCATGATCTTAAAGGTCTTTTCCAACCAACAGTTCTGTGACTCCATGATTTTCCAGGGCGTTGCAGCTTTGGCAGCAGACAGGAGCCAGGAGAAGGGACAGCACTAAAGCTGTCCGAAACCTTTTCAGTCCCTTCCAGCCTCATTTCCTATGCTTCCACGCCCACCCTTCGCAATTCCAACATGTTTATTTAATTAAATATTAATTAAATATTTCCTAATAGTCTCGCCAATGCTGTCAGCAATTTGCTGGGGTGTCAGCATCGCCAGCTCCACGCTGGGCTGTGATGGTGATTTTTCCTAAAGCTGCTTTAGGAGATGCAAGACACGGTGAGACATTCCCGATCCAGTGGTGATTCTCAGCCATGGACAAATCACAGTCCCATGGAAAACCCACAGAGCCCACCCAGGGTGAAATCCTGCAGTGATGCAGCTCCTGTGGGTCCATCACATGGACCCTAAATTCACTCCCAGCCTCCCTGGACACCAGTGGGGAGGTGGAGTGGGCACCCAAGGAGGGAGGTGGGCACCCAGAGGGGTGCAAGGGGAACATGAGGGTGCAGCTTGGGCACCCCAGGGAGCAGCGTGGGCACTCCAGGGGTGGGCATGGGGCACCTAGAGAGAGGTGTGAGCATGCGTGGAGCAGCACGGGCACCCTGGGGTGCAGCGTGGGCACCCCAGAGGGGTGCATGGGGCACCTTGAGAGAGGTGTGGGTGCTTCGGGATGCAGTGTGGGTACCCCCAGGGTGGGTACGGGGAATGCAGGGAGAGGTGTGGACACGCATGGAGCATCTTGGGCACCCAGGGGTGCGGTGTGGGTACCACAGAGGGGGTACATGGGGCAGCTAGAGGTGTGGGCATGCAGAGAGCACCGTGGGCCCCCCAGGAAGGAGCCCAGGCACCCCAAAGAGCAGCATGGAGACCCCAGAGTGCAGGTGGGTACCCCAGGGGTGGGCATAGGGCACTTTGAGAGAGGTGTGGGCATAGCAGGGAACAGTATAAGCACCCCAGGAGGGATCCCAGGCACCCCAAGGAGCAGTTTGGACGCCCTGGGGGTGCGTGTGGGGCTGCTAGGGGGAGGTGTGGGCACACAGGGAGCAGTACAGGTACCCCAGGGTGCCCCAGGGTGCAGCATGGGCACCTTGTTGGGGTACATGGGGGACCTAGAGAGAGGTATGGGCACACAACGAGCAGCGAAGGCACCCCGGGGGGTAGTGTGGATACCCCAGGGGGTTCATGGGGCACCAAGAGAGAGATGTGTGCACACAGGGAGCACCATGAACACCCCAGTGGGGAGCCTGAGCACCCCAGGGAATGGACACCCCAGGGGTGGGCCTGGGGCACCTAGAAAGAGGTGTGGGCACCCAGGGAGCAGTGTGGGCACGCAGGGGTGCAGCATGGGTACCCCAAGAAGGAGCCTGGGCACTCGGAGGAGCAGTGTGGGTACCCCAAGGGGGTGCATGGGGCACCTAGAAGGAGGTGTGGGCACCCAGGGGTGCAGCGTGGGTACCCCGGGAGGGAGCCCGAGCACCCCAAGGAGCAGTGTGGGTACCCCAAGGGGGTGCATGGGGCAGCTAGAGGGAGGTGTGGGCACCCAGGGGTGCAGCGTGGGTACCCCAAGAGGGAGCCTGAGCACCCCAAGGAGCAGTGTGGGCACCCCAGGAAGGAGCCTGAACACCCCAAGGAGCAGTGTGGGTACCCCAGGGGGGTGCCTGGGGCAGCTAGAGGGAGGTGTGGGCACCCAGGGAGCAGCGTGGGCATCCCAGAAAGGAGCCTTAGCACCCCAGGGAGTAGGGTAGGCACGCACGGGTGCAGCATGGGTACCCCAAGAGGCAGCCTGGGCACTTCGAAGCGCAGCGTGGGTACCCCAGGGAGGTGCATGGGACACCTAGAGGGAGGTGTGGGCACCCAGGGGTGCAGCGTGGGTATCCCAGGAAGGAGCCTGAGCACCCCAAGGAGCAGTGTGGGCACCCCAGGAAGGAGCCTGAACACCCCAAGGAGCAGTGTGGGTACCCCAGGGGGGTGCCTGGGGCAGCTAGAGGGAGGTGTGGGCACCCAGGGAGCAGCGTGGGCATCCCAGAAAGGAGCCTTAGCACCCCAGGGAGTAGGGTAGGCACCCAGGGGTGCAGCATGGGTACCCCAAGAGGGAGCCTGGGCACTTCGAAGCGCAGCGTGGGTGCGCCGCGGGGGTGCATGGGGCAGCTAGAGGGAGGTGTGTGTACCCAGGGAGCACCGCAGGCACCCCGGGCAGTGGATTGGGCACCCCGGGGACGGCGTGGACACCCCTGGGACGGCGTGGACAACCCGAGGATGTCGTGGACACCCCGGGGACGGCGCGGCCACCCCGGGAACGGCGTGGCGACGCCGGCGGCGAGGCGAGGGAGCCCGAGTGAGTCCCGCTTACCGCTGTCGGCGTCGGTCCAGGGCAGCAGGAGGACGACGGTAGCGCAGAGTAGCGGCAGAAGCGGCCGCGCCATGGGACGGTGGCGGCACTGGGGCAGGGCCGGGGGGCTCAGGGCTCCCGGGGGGGGTCCGGGGCTCGGCCCCGCCGCCCGCCGCCGGACATACCCGGCGTGGCCAGACCCGCCTTCCCCTTTCGCTTTCGCTTTCGAGCAGAGACCGGGGTGGGGGGTGCAGTGCCCGGGGGTTCGTTACCCGGGGGGAATGCAGGGCCTGAGAGTTCGGTACCCGGAGGGGGATGCAGTGCCAGCGGGTTCGGTACCCGGGGGGGATGCAGTGCCTGGGGGCTTGGTACCCGGGACGGGATGCAGTGCCTGGGGGTTTGACACCCGGGGGGGGTGAGGTGCCTGGGGATTCGGTACCCGGAGCGGGTGCAGGGCCCAGGGGTTTGGTACCCGGGGCGGGTGCAGGACCCGGGGGTTCGGTACCTGGAGGAATGCAGTGCCCGGGGGTTCGGTACCGTGGCGGGGCTGCGATACCCAAGGGTTCAGTACCGGGGGGAATGCAGTGCCTGGGGGCTTGGTACCCGGGACGAGATGCAGTGCCTGGGGGTTCGATACCGGAGGGGGATGCAGTACCCGGGGGTTCGGTACCCGGAGGGATGCGGTACCCGGGAGGGATGCAGAGTCTGAGGGGACGCAATGGCAGAGACGGGGTACAATACCCGGGGGGTGCAATACCCTCGGGATGCAATACCGGGTGGGGGGTGAAGTATCCGGGGGGCGACATACGATACCAGGGAGTGAGATACGATACCAGGGGAGGATGCAATACCTGGGGGTGGGATGCCGAACCTGTAGGGAAGGATGCAATACCGGGGGGAGTTGCAGTACTGGAGGGGGGAATGCAATACCGGGAGGGGGAGGAGGGGGATGCAATACCCAGGGGGTGAGATGGAATACCTGGGGATGGGATGCAGTAACGGGAGGAGGATGCAACAACGGGGGGGGATGCAATACCTTGTGGTGGGGATGTGATACTGGGGGGTGAGATGGAATACCTGGGGGTGGGATACAATAATGGGGAGGGGCTTCAGTTCCCGGGGATGCAATTCCTGGTGGGGGGAGGAGTGTAAGGAGCCATTAAAGGACAAATGTTGATTGTACACCTGGGGACCTGGCGCCTGACCCCAGCGCGGGGGGGAGGACTGAGAGACACCAGGCTATGAATCCTTAATGTAAAACTAAGTCACTTCGAACTAATCCCAGAATGCAAACTGATTACTGTATTTTAAAAGTTAAGCTAGGGAGAAGAGTAGCCAGAGAGCTGGGAATTTGCACTTTAAATAGATCAATAAGGGGAAGGAGTTGGCAGAATTAGATGAATGAGACAGGTAATCTGCGCAGTCTGTAAACCCTGCAGAACCAACCCCTGGGGAATTTGCGGCTGAGATTAAGGTGATATAGGCACCGGCTTTTTGCCCTATTCCATGTGCTTACCATTAGGTAGGACACACAGGTCTGCAAAATCGTTAATAAAATCTACATTTCTGAGAGATCCTGCCTGAGCCTGTTATATTGGCAAGATGATGGTTTCCTACAGGGAGCTATAGCAAGGTGTGGTCCACCTACACCAGGTCCCCAGCAAAGCTGCTCTGTCAGTCGCTCCTCAGCTGGATGGGGGAAAGAAAGCACAATGAAAGGCTCATGGGGTGGGATAAAGGCAGGGAAATCCCTCAGCAAGTACCGTCGTGGGGAAAACAGACTCTGCTTGGGGAGAAAATAAAATATCAATCAAATCAGAGAACTAAAACCAAATGTTAAAACCCCTTCCCCCCATCCATCCCTTCCTCCGAGGCTTAACTTCACTCCCAAATTCTCTACCTTCTCCCTGGGAGCGGTGCAGGGGGACAGGAATGGGGTTTGTGGTCAGTTCATCACAGGTTGTCTCTGTTCTCACACTCTTCCCCTGCTCCACCATTGGGTTCCTCCCATGGGACACAGTCCTCTATGGAGCTCTCCAACGTGAGTCTTTCCCACAGGCTGCAGTTCTTCATGAACTGCTCCAGTGTGGATCCTCCATGCGGTCAGGAGTCCAGCAAACCTGCTCCAGCCTGGGCTCCTCTCCATGGGTCCAAAGGTCCTGCCAGGAGTCTGCTCCAGTGTGGGCTTCTGTGGGGTCACAACTTCCATTGGGCTCCACCATGGACTTCCATGGGCCGCAGGTGGGTATCTGCTCCACCATGGACCTCCATGGGCTGCAGGTGGGTATCTGCTCTACCATGGACCTCCGTGGGCTGCAAGTGGGTATCTGCTCCACCATGGACCTCCATGGGCCACAGGTCGGTATCTGCTCCACCATGGACCTCCATGAGCTGCAGGTGGGTATCTGCTCCACCATGGACCTCCATGGGCTGCAGGTGGGTATCTGCTCCACCATGGACCTCCCTGGGCTGCAAGTGGGTATCTGCTCCACCATAGACCTCCATGAGCCACAGGTTGGTATCTGCTCCACCATGGACTTCCATGAGCCGCAGGTGGGTATCTGTTCCACCATGGACCTCTATGAGCCACAGGTTGGTATCTGCTCCACCATGGACTTACATGGGCCACAGGTGGGTATCTACTCCACCGTGGACCTCCATGAGCTGCAGGTAGGTATCTGTTCCACCATGGGCCTCCATGGGCTGCAGTTGGGTATCTGCTCCACTATGGACCTCCACAGGCTGCAGGTGTATTTTAGAAAGAGCAACATAGGAGACTAAACCTTGAGAACAAGGTCCATACGCCGGAGGCTTGTGCCCAGAAACAATCAGGGCCACGCAGATGAAAATGCTGCACCAGTTATACACCAGTTAAGTGATACACACCGAGCCTTGGGAATCTTGGTTAATTGCTCTTGATTAGGCACATGCTATAATCAATGTACTCTGGACAGGTTGAGATTTCACAAGATGTGCTTTATGAAAAGCAATCAAGAGGTCAGAGTTCACAATCGGCTTGCGCAAGAAATAGCTGATGATAATGATACTGGGATTTGGTAAAGAAAATACGGTCTGTGAGACTTTATCCTTCTTCCCAAGCGTTCCTTCAAAAGCCATGTAAGATCCAACCATGTCATAACTCTTTCTGGGTGAGGATTTTTGTGATGTTGGTGAAAACAAACCCTATAGCTCCTAATCTTCAAGAAGATAAGCAAAATTATGCATGAGAGGGTCGAACTGGAGAATTGTGATACCTTTATACAAAAAATCAGAGCTACTGAATGCCTGTGGGTGCTGATTTCCAGACGAGATTCTCAGGGACGTGGGTTAGTGCCAGGGTTGGGTTAATGGTTGGACTCCATGATCTTGAGGGTCTTTTCCAACCAAGATCATTCTATGATTCATCACCCCACTGAGTCCTGCCCAGTCCTCATCTCGGGGAGCCCTTTATGCACTGTCCCCCTACATGTGGCATCAAAGGATCTTTCCCACCTTGTCCCTGTCCCATGCACCAAGATATGACCCTAAAGCAACTCTCATGGTGGAACATGGAGATAACCAAGGTCTGAGCACATCTTCTGTGTTTTCAAAGGGCTTCGCCATCCTGCATCCAAATGAACAATTTAAGAATTGTTTGTTTTCAGTCGCTTCGAACATCTGAGAAGCAATTTTTGGGCTGAGCTCTCTGTCACCTTCTTGCCTTGTGTTGCTTTGGGAAGGTTGGGCAGAAGTGGTTGAGGAGTTCTGCTTGTTTCTCCTTGGATGTGGCATGTAGAAGGGTTGTGTTATTGACTACAACTCTTTAAGTGGAGATTTTGGGGGTGAGAGAAGCTGGATTCTAGGCCAGGACTAGAGATCAGTCCAGTGTCTTTAAAGAGAGACAAACTGCTTGTTTCAAGATGCCAGCACCAGGGATTCGGAGCTCTCTCCTTCCTGGGCAAAAATGTTCCTTTGGGTTCACTTTCCTATGGGTATTTCAGATTAGTTGTAAAAGCTAAACATGTTCAATAGTAATGATAATAATAATAATAATAATAATAATAATAATAATAATAGAAAGATGAAGATGAAAATTAAGATGAAGAAGACATGATGAAGAAGACGATAAAGAAGGAGATAAAGAAGATGAAGGAGGAGGAGGAGAAGAAAACAAATATGAAGGAGGAGAAGGGGAAGGAGAAAGAGAAGGAGGAGAAGAAGAAGACAAAGAAGACAAAGATTAAGAAGACAAAGAAGATGGAGATGAAGACAGAAGAAGGAGATAAAGATAAAGGACGAGAAGAAGAAGACAAGGAAGAAGAGGAAGATGATGATGAAGGAGAAGAAGAAGATTAAGAACATGGAGACGAAGATAAAGATGAGGAAGAAGACAAAGAAGATGAAGAAAACGGAGAAGAAGAAGAAGAAGGAGAAGAAGAAGAAGAAGAAGGAGAAGATATGGTGCTTAGCATTGTAGGCAAAGCCATTTTCTACTCAAAGCTGAAATACACTGCATTTATGCTTGCCACAGCTTTTACACATTGAAAACTTCATCTTCTGGAGGTTAAGTTGGTAGAATTGGTGGAAACAGGGTGGTTTTGCTGCCCAGAGGAGCACCCCAATGAAGGCTATGAGCCTTTGTTGTGTTTGTGGCCTCTGGTCAGAGAGGATCCTGCCTTTCCAAAAGCTGTTTTTGAGCTTGATGAGAGAAATTGCTCCACGTTGAAGTTTCCAAAGTGTGACTTTATTGCTGAGGAATCCATTTGGAGCTGGGTGGAGTGTGCGCAGCTCGGGGGCTCACAGGGGATCTCCAATGGGATTTTTTTGGGGGGGGAAATTCATCTCTTTTTTCCATTTGGAGCGATGGGAGTTGAGTGGGAAGCACTGATGTAACCACAAAAGGGTTTTTTCCTGCCTTTTCTGGGTTTCCTGCCTTGTGGGAACTGCAGTTCTTGCTTTTTAAGGTCTTTGGCGAGAAGTCTTTTCTCAAAGAGAACTGATTGACTTCTCTCACAAGCCTTAATATTATTAAATCAGATCCTAGGAGACAAGTTACTTATCCTGGAACAAATAACCACAATCGCAGCCGCTGACGAAACATGAGGCTGTAGAATTTGCAGCTGGAGGCTTGGACACATCCCCTTTTGCCTACAAATGGCATCCCCAGAGGATTTATCTTAAAGCAAAATGAATTCTGCTCATGTTTTGGTTTTGCTTTTATGTTTTTTTTTATTCTCTGATAACGAAAAGGAGAATGGAAGATTTGTATGGGTGTTCCTACCATCACTTTCTAGGAGCACATCAATGTCTGTCCCATGGGGCTTCTTTCCTTTTTCATTTCCCCAGGGTTAAAAATAAATGTGCATAATGTCATTTGTCGCTGCTAGAAAGCGTAACAAATTACAGGCAGGTTGTGTCACCCGGTGTCCCCCTATCCCACCACTGTGTCCCCATGGCCACCTCCACATGTCCCATGCTCATTTCCTCATGTCCTACAGCCTCCTCCCTGTGTCCCATGGTCCCTTTTTGTCCCCTTTGTCCCCTGGGCTTTGAAGTGTGGCCACGTCCCCATGTTCCATCACTTTGTCCCCATGTCCCATCACCTTGTCCCCGTGTCCCACGTCCACCTCCTTCTGGTCCGCCTTCTCCCTTGGGCTTTGACATGTGGACACACCTGTATGTCCCATCCCACGTACCCGTCTCCCATGGCCACCTTGTCCCCTTGGCTTTGAGATGTCCCACTGCCACCACCCATAACCAGGTCCCTTTGGTCCCCTAGGCTACAAGACATGACCACGTCCCATGTCCCCATCCCTATGTCCCATGGTCACCTCTCTTCAGCCCCTCCCACCTCACCCTTCCCTGGTCACCTCACTGTCCCTTGAACTCCATCTTTGGGTCCCATGAGCAGCCATCACCAGCGATGGCCACATGTCCCCTCCCTGGCCACTTTGTCCCTGGTGTCCTCCCTGGCTGGGGGCTGTGGCTGAGGTCCTGTTATCGTCCCTTTTGTCCTCAGGGTGACTCGTTTTTCCTTTCTTTGGCATAAGAAAATGAATATTCTGTGGTGATTGCAACCCATCCCATGTCTCCTGGGCCACTCAACTACCAGAGCAGGTCAGATATGATCTGGGGAGAACAATTCCCATTGTGCAAGTGCAATGAAATTGGAAAACAGAAGCACAAGTGCAATAAGTCAAGACACAAAGGCACAACCCTCCATGTTCTTCCCGTATGGGAAAAGAAACCCCTTTCTGCCCTGGAAAGGTGGAAACCATCAGTCCCTTGTGACAATTCGGTACCAGGGACACAGCCCAAGTGTAAAAATACCAGAATTATGTGATCTGGAGAGTTCTGGACATCACCAGAATATTGAGAGTGGCTATAAATTTAATTTGAGAAAAAACTTCTTCTCAGTAAGGGTGACAGAGCACTGGAACAGGCTGCCCAGGGGGGTTGTGGAGTCTCCTTCTCTGGAGACATTCAAGACCCACCTGGACATGTTCCTGTGCGACCTCACCTGGGCGTTCCTGCTCCAGCAGGGGGATTGGACTAGATGATCTTTTGAGGTCCCTTCCAATCCCAAACATACTGTGATACTGTGATATAGTGGAAAAATACTGACTAAAGCCAACCTTCTCATGACCTTATGAAGAGCAATTCCAAAGTGAGGCCCTTGGAGCTTTCATGGATCGCAGCAAACATCTCCTTCCGAGCTGGGACATCCCTTGGACACATATCATGACCAACCGATGCCGCAAAGGTGTGAGTGAGGACAGATTTCTCCAGTCTCAACAAATCACCCATTAAGAAATGCCAGTGCTACAAAGTGAGTAATTTGCTTGACTCAAGAGGCAAATTTTAACTCTATCTCCACATATATTTCACATACGTATGCTCAAAGCTATAGGTTGGTGTGCGTGGATATATTCAAATATCTATGGATTAATATGTCCAAGCATAGCGTGACCCTTGACATCATCAAATCTGTCATCAAGTCACTGTTTTGATTACAACAAATCCCATTGAACTGCTTTAAGTCACTTTGTTAATCAGCTGTTGATTTAATGTCATCAGAAACCATATATTAAACTTGTCCTCTAACTTAATAAATCCTGTAGCTTGGTATTTATGGGTGATTCTCTCTATACCATGTTTTTTGAGATGTAGTGGTACGCAAGTAAGGAGGATGGAGTAGCCCATGAGCTGACTCGTTACCTAAATAGTTATTAAAAATTCCATACAGTATATTCGTATCCTTCCTCCATGCCACGGTTCAGAAGAGGCTTAAAAAGATCCTGAGGAACATCAGAGACGTAACCGTGACCTCATCAGATTTATGTTTAGTGCATAACAATTTAAATAATGTACAAGTATGGCAATAAAAATACAAAGTATTGGTGAAAAGGGTTTCCAGGATGCTAAACCTGAGCAGCTGGGCAGAGTCAGGGGCTTCTTCATAGATCCAGAGAAGCACATAGGAGATAAAACTTGCCACTAGAGTCAACAAAAAAGAAAGCAAACAGCTGGAGGGGTTAAGGAAAGGGATTTCTTCTGAAAGAGCAAACTTGTTTGAACATATTGCATCCCTTGAGATGTGAGATTCTGCAGAGAGCTAATTAAGAAAGCATTTGATAAGAAGACAGATTGTGGTGACCAGGAGCAGGGTTGGATCAGACAAGCACAGTGAGCAGCCCTGATTTACACCCAACTGGCCCCTTGTACACACTCTTCTGGCTATTCCTCCTTTTTTTCCTTCCTGATCCTCTTCCCCTCCCAATCTGCAGTTTCATCAACTCCCCCAAAATCCAGGACCCGAGGGTCTCGTCACTCACAAAATTTGAGGTTGCCTGCAGTATCTCGACAGCCCATCAAAATTGTTTCTCATCTTTGCCCTCATGACGTTGGTCTCTGCTCCCAAGGAACAAACACCAGGACGAGAGGAAATGGCCTCAAGTTGTGCCATGGGAGGTTGAGGTTGGATGTGGGGAACAATTTCTTCCCCAAAGGGCTGTGGGGCATTGGAACAGGCTGCCCAGGGCAGTGCTGGAGTCACCATCCCTGGAGGGTTGGACAGACAGAGATGAGGTTCTCAGGGACATGGGGTAATGCAAGAGGTGGGTTATGGTTGGACTCGATGATCTTGAGGGTCTCTTCCAACCAAAATGATTCTATGATTCCGTGTTACTCCACTGTGTTTGTGTCTCTGTATATTGTTTTTACACCTTCCCCCTTTTCTTATTAATCCTTTTAGTATTATCAAGATACAAAAAAGCCCACATTTTCTTCACATAAAGCACAGGAAAGCGTCCAACTGAGAAGCACGTCCTTCCTGCCCAAGAAAAGTCTTCGCTGTGTTTTTGGGATGGGGCAAAGGATCCAGGAGCAGAGAAGCTCGAGAGAGGTGGGGAGATGGTAAACATCTCAAACACATCTCAAACACATCTCAAACACGTCTCAAACACATCTCAAACACATCTGCAGAGCTTGAACACCTGCGGGACAACCAAAAAGTGCTGCCACCAGAACTGGCCGAAGAGGATGAAATGAAGACCCTCCACACCCCCAGTAATGAAGAATTCAGAGTTAAGTCCTTGGCTTGAAGCCACATTAATGTATTAAATTCAGAGATGAAGCGATGAACTGGTGCAGAGCACCATGTTTCAGACAAGGGATGAAAAGAGTAGTAGAAAGGAAGAGTTGTTTGGGAAAAGAACCAGACTGGACGTATTTTTCATGAATCTGTACTTTCTGGAAGGAGATGTCTTGTTTGAAACCAAGAGATACTTACAGTGCATGGATAAAAATTAAAATGTTAATATTCATTACAAATGAATGCAAATTTTTTTCTTCTCGGGGTAATTTCACGCAGATGTGATTACAGTGCAATTAGAAAACCTGAGCCTCAGAGTAATCACTCTAGAAAAATGATATTGGAAGAGTTTATGTGTTAGGAATAAGTTATTGGTCATGGTGAAGAGCTCAGTCTTGTGAATTACTCACTTTTTTGACTTGTTTTCAATTGCTTTCAATAAGATGCAAAGACGCGGGATTGTTTTCAGAAGATGAATGCTCACGCACATACACCATGGATGTGAATTTATCATATTTTGCTAGACATAAAGAATTAAACTCAAATATTACATTTTGGAGCATGTAGTCTTTCTTGAGATCTATAACATTTCAAGTTATTTTCCTACGTTACCTAAATTGAGGGTTAAAACCACATCCCTGCAGCTCAGAGAGTCGCTCTACACCAGATTTACACATCGACAATATAGATAATCCCATATAATCCAGTTTGCTTCAATTCCTTTGGAGGCTGGTATTCAGCTGATGTTGAGATTTAGATCTACAAAGCTTGGGCTGGCTTGAAACTGCCCCTTCAAGCATCATTTTCTTAAATTATGAGATATAATTAATAGAGAAGAGAGTCCTTGATTTCTTCTTCATTCATGGGAAGAACCGCAGGAGCTAATGGTAACCACCTACAAGCTCCCACCTTGCAGAAGGAACGTTGCCCAAATCTTTCACAAAATGGAATAATTTGTGTTTTAAGAGACACACTTAGGCATTCAATGGATTAACACCATTAGCAAAAATCTAATTAAAAGGGATTTTGCTGCTGGAGGTACAGTGGGCTCTGGAAAAGAACCAGTATCATCACATTTTGCAGGAGTGGGATTTTAGGACAAGAATCAAGATTCACTGTGACTTGACGTTTCCCCATAAACAGGAGAGCAGATACATTACATTGTATGGTCTCAGTTTGTGGAAGATCTCAAATAGTTCTTTCAAATATTCAAACTATATAAACACGTAGGTAGACGGCAAGGACTTGCTTCTTTCTCTCGCTCCATAATATCCTATTAATGGGTTAACACCACCTCTTAGATTCCAACAGCAGCATGTAGGGAAACAAAAACGTCCTCTACCCTCCCTAATTTCAGAGACCAAGGAGCTCTGCTTGGGTTTTGTGTTTATGCTGCTAAGAGGAGTAAAGCAAACAACTTTTATTGCAACACACTGGAACAAACAGACACCACTTGAATTTTTGCCTGTGGGAGACTGTAGGAGACATGAAAACAAGGATGGTCCCAGGAGATTTGGACAAATTAATCATATTTAAATAGTCATTCAAACCTTTGGCTGAAAGAATGCAGCTTGTCTGAATTTGTCTTTGTTGGATTGCATGGAAAAATAGAATTAAAAATGTTGAGTGTCATTCGTCTGCATTCATTATGCAATTGAAAAACAAGCCTGTTCCCTGCGAACTGACAGACAGTACTGGTGATCCCGCTTTGCAGATGATATGAACTCAAGGAAATGTAGAGAACAGCAATTTTCAAAACTCAGGGATATAGAAAAACTCTCGGAAGATGTTGGAGGAGAGCGTGTATTTCTCAGGAATGGTGCAGAGGTCTCGTGGCACCAAAAGGAGAAAGTACTAAACCCAGAAGCTCCGGAAGGAAAAGCCACATAACACAGCCCAGTGTCAGACAACAGAAGTCCTTACAGACACAACTTCACCCACAGAACCAGCCGGTCACTTCACCGTATTGCCTGTGGATGGGATTAGAGAGAAGCGTTTCATCCAAACCAGTAGACCTGTGCTAAACATCTGTGAGAGTCGGTCTGAAGACGGAGCAGTATTTGCCTGAACATTGCCATCAAGAACTTAGAGAACTGAAGCCCTGACCGAAAGAACAGGTGGACAATGGCTTGGAGAGAGGCCCAAGGAGAAGCATTGTGTTGCACTGTTTCTCCGATACGGGCGGGCTCCTGCTAACAATGGCTGCTGTGTGGACTTTGCCTGCTTCTCCAGCCAAACCAGCCTCTGGAAAGCTGTTGTTATGAGGGTCTCTTTGACCCAGGGACAAGAGCTGCCGTCCAGAAGAATGTGTTCTCACCTGCAGCCTCAGTCACACGTGTCCCTCACCTGCTCCCCCAAACAATGGCCAATAACAAGGAGCATGTCCAGAAGCTCGCCAGAGGTCCTGAGCTCACCCAATGGACCAGAGAAAGACCCTGAATGCTGGACACGTAAGCGTTGGCAAAAGAAAGCGTGAATCCTTCGAGCCTGCGCAGTTAAGCCTGGGTTGCAAAATCAAGGCAGACTGGGCTGAAACAATGGGAGCAGGGGGGTGAAGAAGCATACAAGGTGACTCCAGAATGGACATCAGTGAAGATCTTCCCACCAGAGGATCCCGAACCACGACGGAGGAGCGGCCGGACTGCACGGGACCGGAGACCAGAGGGAGCTTCTGGAACTGGATGGTGAGAAACGCAACCTCATTTCTCATCTTTACTTTTCCCTGTTTCTTTTCCCTATTCTCTTTCTTACTCTGTCTCTATCGTGTGCCGCTTTACGGGCAAATTAATAAAGTAACACTGCTTGATTGAGTTATAACCCCTTGGCATTTTGGTCGCCTTAATTTTGTGCTCTGAGATCAAGGTAAAAGAACCATCACGAGTCCATCGCCAAAGGGACCGTGACAACATCTAAACCAGTTTAATTTTTCAGAGATTAAAATGAGAGCTGCTCTCGCAACAAATCGTGTGTAATTGCTCATCTTCTTCGTTATTGCAATGACCAGGGACCTGATAGCAGGTGGGACACTTTGAGGCTGGTCCATCTGATATTTCCTGGGATATCAAACCAGATAAATAAAGATCTGCCACCACGATGGAGCTCGGACGGTTCCAGTTGCTTGGCTGATGGCCAACCAGTGACCACTGGGGCTTCCAAACAGATTCATGGTTGTTTTTCTACTCATTTGTTCATTGGATTATGAATTTTAAGCTCTTGGGCAGCTGTGGAACACCATGCTCTGGTTGCTTCCCAGCCATCTCCTTTTGTCACCACAAACATGAGACCATCAAATTGCTCTCCTGGAAAGGTCATGAGAAGAATTTGTCTTGGCCTTTCATCTGAAGGGGGTCCAGAAACTCCTTTATTTATTCCATGCCGAGAAGGAGTGGCCTAGAAAGAAGGAAGCCACAAACAGCAAGGCTAATGACAACTTAAGCTGCATGTTTAATTCAGTATTTGAGGGGAAATGATGTGTTTTATTGTATAAATCAAGCTCATTGGGAGCGTTTTGCTATGCTGGATGGTTTTGATAGCAAACTTAGCTTTACTGGTATTGTAATTGTTGCCTGCTCGATGAGTTCTAGACAGCAAATGCATGGTATAGACAACAAATAGATATTTGGAGAAGAGGAGCAACAAAATTGCATTTATTTACGATTAAGAACAAATCAAGAAAACCCACATTAAGCAGATGGCCCAGCAGGTGAGCTTGGCAAGTGTCTCACAGCACATAGAGACCACATGAAGAAGGTGACAGAGCAATCGGTGAGACGCTTGTAAATGGGAAATAAAGCTGAAGGGACTAATGGATAATACTCAGACTTACAAAAGATAAATTCAGTGGCGGTAAGAAATGTATTTTTTGATGTAAGAACGTGTAGGAAGACAGGGAAGGTGGTGGAAGGGGATCTTGAATACACTGGAGGACAAGGGAGATGGTTGGGTGGAGATCGAGATGGTCTCATGCCACATACAATATTGTGTGTTGGGGGTGATGGTGGAGGCAGGGGGAGAAGCTTTGGGAACCAGGATGGGGGAAAGTGAGATGCTGGACAGCACATTTTTATGTGAAACAACCAGAATATGAGCTCCAAGGAGTAACAGTTCATCATATCAACAATGAATGCTAAATTCCCAGGACTCAATGATCTTGAGGGTCTCTTCCAACCCAAGAGAAGCTGCCAAATTAATTCATACCGTGATTAAGTTACAAAAGACGTGCCCACCATTAACCAACATGATAAATGATTTCTGACCACCTGCAAAACAAGGGGTATTTTTCAAGTTTTAGATCCTTCTGCATGACAGGAGAGAGACAGAAGATTAAGTGATATGTTGTTTAGAAGCAGAGTGCTTAGTTTATATTTAACTAATAATAGATGTAAGTAAGAAACTAAACAGTTATAACTAACATCATGAATTATTTCTTAGTGTAGATGTATTGTATGTCAAAATTTTCAAAAATTGTAATGCGTATGTAATAATTATGTGAATATAAGCAACACAAGAGCATCCAGTCTTTGCAGTACTTGGGGAGGATGATCCCAGTGTTCCCCAGCGCCGACAAAATGAAGTCGCTTAACAGTTTAATCGACCCTGCTGTTTATTTCTTCGTTTCACAAGCAAAGTGATCCCAGGATTTTACACACCCCGCACAAAATGGTGCCGCGGCTCCTTTAAGACGCCCCCCCACACACCCCCAGCAGCACGGAGAGGGCGTGGCTTGGAGAGACGGAAGGCGCTCAACGGCCCGAAGCGCGTCCGGGGTTGAGTGACAGCGCTGCGGCCCAATCAGATCGCGGAGATTGAGGAAGGGGGGCGGGCCTTCCGGCGGGAGCGCTGCGGCTCCAAGGGAAGCGGGGGGGCGACCGGCGGCGACATGATTAAGAAGTTTGACAAGAAGGACGAGGAGTCCGGTACGGGGCTGGTGGCGGCGGGGAGGGAGCGGGGGGCGGGCTCAGGGGCGGGCGTGGTGGCAGCGCCCTGAGGGGGAGCGAGCGTTAGGCCGCCCGGCGCGGCCTGTACCGGCCGCTGAGGGGAGCGGCGGGAAAAGCCGCTGAGAGAGGAGCTCCCGCCTGCTGCCCCGTGTCCCGGGCTCCCCCAGAGCCTCCTCTGGCTCTTCGGGATGGTCCGTGGGCTGCAGGGCCCGGGGGTGGGAAGCAGTTCCTCGCCGCCCTGGGCGCCGCAGCGGGCGGGCTCTTCCCGCCCTTTCCGTGAGGAGATAAAGCTACTGGAGAGTGTCCAGAAGAGGCTGCGAAGCTGGTGGAGGGTTTGGAAAGGAAGAGATATGAGGAACGGCTGAAGTCACTGCGTTTGTTCAGCCTGGAGAAGAGACTGAGGGGAGACCTCATGGCGGCTGCAGCTTCCTCACAAGGGGAGGAGGAGGGACAGACACCGAACTCTTTCGTGACCAACGACGGAACCCGAGGGAATGACGGGAAGATGTGCCAGGGGAGGGTCAGGTTGGACATAGTGAAAGGTTCTTCACCCAGAGGGTGCTGGACACTGGAGCAGGCTCCCCAGGGAGCTGGGGCTCTTGAGCTTGGAGAAGAGGAGACTGAGGGGTCACCTCATTCATGGTGATCAGTATGTAAAGGGTGAGTGTCAGGAGGATGGAGCCAGGCTCTTCTGGTGACAACCAGTGACAGGACAAGGGGCAATGGGTCCAAACTGGAATACAGGAGGTTCCACTTAAATTTGAGAAGAAACTTCTTCCTGGTGAGGGTGGCAGAGCCTGGCCCAGGCTGCCCAGGCGGGTTGTGGAGTCTCCTTCTGTGCAGACATTCCAACCTGCCTGGACACCTTCCTGTGTAACCTCATCTGGGTGTTCCTGCTCCATGGGGGGATTGCACTGGGTGAGCTTTCCAGGGCCCTTCCAATCCCTGATATTCTGTGATTCTGTGTCACAGCCCCAAGCCTGACAGTGTTCAAGAAGGGACTGGACAACGTCCTCAGACTCATGGTGTGAATTTTGAAGTGTCCTGTGCAGGGACAGGAGTTGGACTCGCTGATCTTTGTGGGTCCCTTCCAACTCAGAGCTCTATGAGAAATGGTGCTTGCTGAGCTTGATTGAGTTCTGCACCTCAGCCCTTTAATGGGGCAGAAGTTGTCCCCACACCTTGTGGTTCAGACTCTGTCAGGAGCAGTCGTGCTCAAGTGCTTGCCAGGAAAAGATATACATCATCATATCAAGCATAGATGTGGTGAATGAAGCCATCACCTGCACAGCTTTGCTCCACAGAATCATCTGGAAATTAAGCTCAGGTTGCCTGTAGTAACTGATGCCATCTTGAATTTTCTGTTGTATGTGCCCAGCTGGGTTGGGTTTCATTTCATTCTCAGTCTCCTTTTGCTTGGGATATGAGAACTGAAGGATGAATGAACAGAAAATGAAAAATAATTGCTGGAGGGTGAGGGTCAGAAACTGTAGTGAGGGTTTGGAGGGTTTTACATGTATATAATGGGAGCTCTGAGGCAATTTCACTGTGAATGTGGATTCAAAGGCTCATATCTTTGTGCTGCTGACAGAGAAGCGTCACCTCCAATAATAAATACCTCTCAACAGCTGGATCTGGCTGTTAAAAAGCTGAGAAGTACAGTATGGAGATAGTTTAGTGTGAACAACTTTGTGATATACAGCAGCCAGACTTTTTGGAGTTTGCCAAGTAGCCCATATTAGTGGTTTATTGATCGATATATTTCTATTTCAGATCCTGAGCAGCAGCTTTGTCTTAATGTGTTCAGTGCGTTCTGTGCCTAAAGGAATAAAAAGAGGGGGACTATGGGGCTATTCTTGCATGTTCCATTTTGTTGGTTGGGGTTTTTTTTGTGACAAATGCATTTCCTGCACCGCAAAGGTCTCTTTTCTTCCTCAGGTAGCGGCTCTAATCCTTTCCAGCATTTGGAGAAGAGTGCTGTGCTTCAGGAGGTATGAATAATCATAGTATAATGCTGTTTACTTCTCTTTTTCTCTGGTATTAGCAGTTTAAGGAAGTTTTACAGTGCAGCTCTCAGGAAATGTGAATGGCTGAATTCATAAAATGTAAATAAAGTGCACGTGAAATTACTCTCTGAGGGGTTTATGTATAATTAGGATCTTCCTGCTTCTCTTTGTATACTCCAAGGATTATTGCAAGTGGTGAGGTGAAGATGCGCTTAAATAACAGTGAATTTTGGTGCATGCAAAGAGTTATAAGTAGGAGCTTAATAATTTCAATTTTGTGTTCCTACAGACTAGTTCTAAGTAGTGTTTGGACTACAGATACTATGGGAATAATTGGTTTGGAAGTATTTTTACTAGTTGTCCTTTGTTCAGGTTGCTGCCCTCCAGCAAACTGAACATGCAGGAGCTGAATGACAGGAATTTATTCTCTGGAACACATTTTTAAAGTGAAAAAAATTATAAGATACTTAGTTGGAAACAAATATATGTTTTAAGGTAAACCAGAAATTATTATTTTTGGGTTACAATGTAATACAGTATTTATGGTGTTTACACAATGTAATACAGTATTTATACAATGTACAAATACAAAATACAATGTAATACAGTATTTATACAGTGTTTACAGGCACGTATCTTAATACAGTGTTTATGGTGTGTTTACAGGCACGTATCTTTAATGAGACCCCTATAAATCCACGGAGATGCCTGCACATCCTTACCAAGATCCTTTACTTGCTGAACCAGGTAACTCTTACCAATTCTTCCCACCCAGAGTGAACATTCCTGACACTAATTTCTGAAAACTTTCAGCGTGAAAGACATTTTATACCTCTTCCCATAAGACTTGGGAGGCAGCTTTTAAAGAGATAAGAAATGGAGTATTTTTGTTGTCGTATTAAGTTTTCCCTTCCAAATTTGCCGCTAAGGTTTGTGTCACTGAAGCTTTTAAGGCTTTTTCTTTTCTGAGTGCCAAGTGAGAGCTGCTGGCTGCTCTGTGTTCACTGTGCAATTAAAGAGCCACTTGTGCTTGAGAACTAAATAACTGAGGTGAGAACATAAGCCAGGAGATGATGAATTGGAACGTGTCTTTCTGTTTGGGGGGAAGTTGGAAGCACAATAAGGAATATTTTCTTTTGGTATCTCCATAGATAGGTTTTCTTGCATGTCAGGCAATATTTAACATAGAGTTATGATCAGTTAGAAAATGATTCTTCATGTGTGAGTAGGAATTTTAAGTGGGGGCTGAAAGGGGGATAATGATGGTGACTTTTCTCTCGCTTCTTTTATGTTATTTTCAGGGTGAGCACTTTGGAACCACTGAAGCCACAGAAGCATTTTTTGCAATGACCAGATTATTTCAATCGAATGATGTAAGTGCCAAGTATTTTCCACTGGCTGCCTCCCTGCTTTTGTCTGAATTTGCAGGAATTACACAACGGTTGGGTATTGGGATGTGGGAGGCAAATACCTCAGAGAACAAGCTCTGCAAAGTACTTGCTGAAGGCAATTCATGGTTTGGGAACAAATGACTGGATAATAACACATGGTTACTTCTGCACGTAGTTTTCAGTGGTATTTTTTTCTGAGTTGAATTACTGTTGTAAAGATTGTGAATAATGACAGCAAGCCTTAATATACAAATCAGTATCGTTTTATGACTGTTTATTATACTTGCAAATAATCCCCATCTGCTTAAAATCAAAATAGAACGTAAAAGTTGCCTGTAGATCAAATGCTGATATTTCCTAGAACAGCTTGCTCTGTTCATGAATTAGAGTGGAGTGAAGGACTGAGAACATCCAAAAAATGCTGGATTAAACTTTGGACTTTCGCTAATGTAAAGTCCTCTGATCTCTTTTGCAAAGAGTGTAAGAACTCTGAGACTTGTACTTCATGCGATGAATCTCACTGATTTTTGTTAAAAATGAACCGGCATTTCAGATATTTGGCGATGTGGCTGGGGAAAGTCGCACGTGTTGACTATTTAAAAATGGAATGAAAATTTCAAGAGTATGGAGTGTTTGGGGCTTTTCTCATATCCACATTTTATAAAGTAGGGGTTTTTTTAAAATGGAAATACGTCATTTGCTTTCAGAGGATAAAAGTACCAGTGCTTTTTGCATATTTCTGGTTTTCTTCTACAATAATAAATAGATCAGAGGAATTTGGTTTTAAAGCTTTTAACTGATTGTGAGGCTTCTGCATACAGACAAGATGTATCACTTTCATAATTAATATGTAGCTTTTTTTAAATATGTTTTTTTAGTCATATCATATTATAAGACATACATCTGTTGCTCTTCTCCTGGTTTGATTGATAAGTCTGTTACCCATTTATCCACCATGGTTTTACTTATGCACTATGACTTTGTATAGATGTGGGGAAGAGACTATTTTATTTAAAAGTTTATTTAACTTTTAAAACTTCTAGAAAGTGTTTATTCATAATTGCTGTTGGGTTTAATGGTTTTCTGCAATACACTTTTGCAGCAAACCCTTAGAAGAATGTGTTACCTCACTATCAAGGAGATGGCCAATATTTCTGAGGACGTCATCATTGTCACAAGCAGGTAGTAGAACCTACGGAAAACAATATTGGAGCTCTGAAACGAGTAGCTGCATCTTAATGTGTTTGTTGTAGCTGTTTGCTTTCTGGAATTATGCTTTATAAGGGATATACCACGGGAAAACAAATTGCTCCATGATATGGACTGTTTGTCACCATACAAAATGTGAATTTCTTCCTACTGTGTTATTAAGCTTTTCTAAAAAAGGAGGAGGCTTGACTGCAGTTTATCAATCAGTTACTACTTTGTTTTTCTGTTGTTTGTGTTGGTGTTTGGTTTTTTGTTACTGTTGTTCGGTTTGTTTTTTAATTATAGGTGCTTGATGGTTTTGTGAATATCAAGGCTTTGACTTGTGTTTCACTTCACTGTCACAGAGCAAAGCTCAGTTCGCTCCACCAGCTGAACTGTCAATATTTTTTACTATACAATAGACATTGCAGTTGTTTCAAGAGCAAAAGTTGCATCTGTGGCATATGCTAAGTGATTGTTTTATTTTGTATTTTTTTAAGCTATTCACCAAACTGAAATTTGCTTGTTATCTAAGCAAAAATTTTATGTGGTAAAAAGAACAACCACACAAGGAAGGAAAATTGCTGAGTTAAATAAACCAACCCTATGGCAAAGCAATGTTACAGACTATACATTTTGTGATATTCTGCATTTCTACAGAATCTGTTAATAAATTTTAAATAGCTAATTATTAAGAAGTTGTTTGTAGCCCATGCTAGAGCTTTGCAGTTATGTGGTAACAGCCTGAAGAGCAGCTAAATGAGGGGAATGTCACAAAAGGACCAAGACATCGAGATATTAAGAAGTATTAACAAGGTGACTTTGATTATTTTAGTCTAACCAAAGACATGACGGGGAAGGAAGACGTCTACCGAGGCCCGGCCATCCGAGCGCTCTGCAGGATCACCGATGTAAGTACAGATCACATCGCTATCGTGAGAGAGCTGACGAGTGCATTTAAGCTAGAAAAACAACTCTCTTGCCAGGTGTATTCTCCTAGTAGTGATGGCACTGCTGCTTTATGGAGGAGTGCTCAGAACCCTCTGCAAGTGTGAGGAACTCTGAAGCTGTCGCATTGTAAACATGGAGTTACAAGGCAGGAGCTTTGGAGTTCTAGTTGCTGATCTGAGATGGCTTTGCTGTAAACTTTGTGTCACTGAACCTTCAGGACTGAGCACCTGATACTTGTGTCTCCCTTGCAGAACGACATGTTTTCAGAATTAGCTCAAGGCTTTTTTTCTGAGGGCCTTTTGGATACGCGGTCCACACATTTTTGTCTTATGCTGCTTTTCTGCTCTGCCTCCAGAGTTATCAACGCTTTTCGATTTCCCTTTCGTAGGGTACGATGTTACAAGCCATTGAGCGATACATGAAACAAGCCATCGTGGACAAAGTCCCCAGTGTGTCCAGTTCTGCACTGGTGTCTTCCCTAGTAAGTAACGCAGCAGATGATTGTAAATCAGCGCGTTGTATTGTGGCTGGAAGGCTGGTCTGCTGCATGTGTAGCTTTGCTTGCCCTTTATATTGTGTTATTTCTTCATCTTTGATGTGACTCTTCTTTATCTCCTCAGTGGAAAATAAAAAGTAGTACCAATGGACTTTGCTTTCTTTGAGGCAGACTTTGTGTTCTTAAACTCCTTCCTTAATCTGTTGTTTTAGAGGATAACAATTGTAATAATTTTTAAGTGCAAAGTGCTCAGTCATCTATGCAGTTACTGTAGAACATTAATTTCTCTGGGGAGGGGCCTTGTCTGCTTTGGAAAGTCAAGCACGCCAATGATGGGAAGATGCTTATCAGTTTGAGAGTAAGAAACCTGTTCTGTGCTGTGGGAGAGGTAATGACTGTGACAGAATGTATGGTTTCTATACCAGACAAAGCAGTCCGCGTTGTGCTCTGCAAAAAGCAAATCCATTAAATTGCTGCCCTGATAAGGCTGCAATTCAAGATTATTTTTGCTAGTATGTAGCAAGAGAGCAAGATGAAGAAGCTCAGTGTTTTTCTCTCACTTCTTAAGAGAAAAGGCTGGAAAATATCTTGTTAGGTTAGTGTTTAACTTAAAGAGGAGAATACAAGTGAAAACATGGTAGTCTGAGACTGAAATGTGAGGAAAAAGATGGTTTATAGGTGCATAGGATAAAGAATCTGGCTGTATTGGTAAGTGGAGGAGGCAGAGCAGGAGATGAGAGATACAGCTGATGGAGTAGAGCCTGTATGAGGGTGCAAACAAAGCTGATTTAGTATTGACAACTGAAGCCTTCCTGCTGGACTAACCATAGGCAGGTGAATTGTCCTGATATTGTTTTCAGTTCTACTTGAACATAAAACCTCTCTGAGTTACTTTTCTCTTTATTGAAACAAATGCATCCGTATAAATGACATTTGTGAGTTATTCCTTGTTACCTGTTGTATGCAGCAAAGCCATAGATTGTCTCCAAGTCTTTAAACTTAAAAACTGATAACAAGGCTCATGTTCACTGTGCTTTGACTGTTAGTTCATCTACAGTCTCAATTTGTGGCTTCTTCCAGCACATGATGAGGATCAGTTATGATGTAGTCAAACGGTGGATCAACGAAGCACAAGAAGCAGCTTCTAGTGACAATGTCATGGTGCAGGTACGTTGGAGCGTGGTTGCCCCAGGAAGCTCTTGACCTTAGAAAAGTAACTGGTTTTCCTTTTTCACTTATTCTTTTATAAACAAGAATTGTGACTTGAGGGAAACGACATAACTGTTTCAAAAAAGCACAAGTTTCTTCATGATTCTGTTAGCAATCAGGACACATAACCATGGACGTAGTTACATGCGATGCTTTATTTCAGCGCTGGGAAACCAGGGGTTTGCACCCAAAGCTGGCTTCGCTGGTCAGTTTAAGTTACACAGTATTTATACAGTCCATTCACGTACATATTCATATATTCATTAAGATACGTAACGGTTACTCGACATTGATTGCAACATCAATTGCAACATCTTGGAACTATTTTGATCATGTGCAGTGTCCTTTGTTCAACCTCCGGAAATACTGCATGTACTTCTCCTCACTCTATGCGTATTTAGGCTAAGATAAAAGCTAGGTTGTTAAGATAAGAGTATACTTGAACGCGATATGCTTGAACATCCTTTCAGGGACAGTTTACAAAACTGATTCATCCTTTCAGGAACATTTTGTAAAACTGGTTCTGCTACTAACAATTCCAGTGCAAGATTCTTAATTAAAAGCTGGCTCTTTCGTCCAAACCCTTTCCCCACCAACCTTCTGGTTGCTGGGATGTCCCTGGCTGTTTCACAGCAGTTTTTGCAGAAGGGCTTTGATTCTGTTTTCAAAAAGCTTAAGAAATTATCTGACTACCTCTCAGAACCAGCAGCATCTCTTGTCTTGGCCTTCGTAAAACTTGCAAGTTGCTGCAGGACTGCGGAGATGAGGCCGAATATCAGTAAGATGCCCATATTAGCAAAATCTTTGCACAAATGTTCCAAACATCTGTGGAAATGAAAGTATTATGTAAATTCAGCCAGTGTTGCGGATCAGAAATGAGTCTGGAAAATCAGCTTTGTTCTTGCCCAATTAGCAGCCTCATTAAGCCTGACTGTGAATCAGTCTTATGGCAAAAGAACCCAAAACAATTTGGCAAGCAACTAGAAATGTTTGGTTTTACTTTCACCATAAATGTCTCGAGTTTTGTAAGGTCAGTTGTCATTTAAAGTCCTTGGGGTGTCTTGGATGTTGAGTGTACGAGAAATGCAAGTGTCATTGTGCAGTATAATTTAATAAGGTGAAGCCTTTGAAGTTGTGACATTTAATGCGGGGAGAAAAGAGAGTAAACTAACTTCACAGCTCTTTTGAGCCTCAGAAATATGTTGAGGCTGTCTTGTGGAAGACAGGAAAGTGAAAAAATTACTACAGATCTTTGTAACTTGTCAGAAAACCTGGAGCATAGAGGTGAGAAGGTATTTCGGCCTTTCCCAGCTGCAGCATGTACTCAATAGCTGCCCATCTCTTTCTGATTTCCTAGTATCATGCTTTGGGGCTGCTCTATCACCTCAGAAAAAACGATCGCCTTGCGGTTTCCAAGATGTTGAATAAGTTCACTAAATCTGGACTGAAATCCCAGTTCGCGTACTGCATGCTGATCCGAATTGCAAGCAAACTCCTGAAGGAATCTGAGGAAGGGTAAGAGTGTGTGAATTACAAAACTAATTAGAAGGGGGGTGGTTAGTAGGTCGAGAGAGGTTCTCCTTCTCTTCTACTCTGCCCTGGTGAGACCACATCTGGAATATTGTGTCCAGTTGTGGCCCCTCAGTTCCAGCAGGACAGGGAACTGCTGGAGAGAGTCCAGCGCAGGGCAACAAAGATGCTGAAGGGAGTGGAGCATCTCCCGTGTGAGGAAAGGCTGAGGGAGCTGGGGCTCTGGAGCTGGACAAGAGGACACTGAGGGGGGACTCATTCATGGGGATCAATGTGGAAAGGGGCAGTGTCAGGAGGATGGAGCCAGGCTCTTCTGGTGACAACCAGGGACAGGACAAGGGGCAATGGGTGCAAACTGGAACACAAAAGGTTCCACTGAAAGAGGAGAAGAGACTTCTTCTTGGTGAGGGTGACAGAACACAGGCCCAGGCTGCCCAGGGAGGTTGTGGAGTCTCCTTCTCTGCAGACATTCCAACCCACCTGGACGCCTTCTTGTGTAACCTCATCTGGGTGTTCCTGCTCCATGGGGGGATTGCACTGGATGAGCTTTCCAGGTCCCTTCCAACCCCTGACATTCTGGGATTCTGTGTAATTACAATTTGAAGTAAACATTACCTACGAAATTCGCTCTCTTTTTTTCATATAGTTTGTGGAAATCTACACAAAACCAGAACTGTAGTGTTAAAACTAAAAGCAGGTAGAAGCAGAATGCTGGACTGAACTGAGTGGTGCTACGTATGGCAGTTGTGTGGTGGGTTTTGGAGTTTTGTTTTGGCACCACCACCACCAAAAATTGGCTGAGGGTAGGATTAAAACTGCCGAATAATGTCTGGAGAGGTTTTGTACTTTGTCTAGTTAGATGTATTTCAAATGCAATAAGGATCTGCCTGTGTTGTGGGGATATAAATAAAACAATCTATTTTATTCTGATCTCACGCTGGCAGAGGAGGGTATAGATACCCAAGAAAAGAATTTTATCAGGAGGTTAATTTATCAGTGGAAATTTTTGTTAGTGGTGCGTGATAGCTGATTAATAATAAAATATGTGTTTCTAGAGTGCAGCAGTTCTAGCTTGAATAAGATAAAGATGAATAGAAAATAAATACAAAGTTTAGAACTCAAGTGTGAGTTGAGGAATATGACAGTAATTCGGCACCATGCTGTGAAATATCTTCTGGTTTGTAGCCACGAAAGTCCGCTGTTTGACTTCATCGAGAGCTGTCTGCGGAATAAACACGAAATGGTGATTTACGAAGCTGCTTCTGCCATCATCCATCTCCCAAACTGCACAGCCAGGGAACTGGCGCCCGCTGTTTCAGGTCGGTCACGAAATCCTTTGTGCCGCTGATGCAGCTGAAAGAAAGGGTGGTAAAGCACATCAGTACATTACATTCCCCAAGTTAGGTGACTTTTAGATCCTGAGCACATTGATCTCTTTTCCCCTATTTCATCTAGAGCTCTAGCAAATGGGCACAAGAGGTGACACAGGTTGATACTTGACTTCTTCCAGCTGCAGGAAATTGGGGTGGGAGGGAAGGCAGAGAACTTGAAAGCACAAACATGCCAGAGATGGCTACACAAACCACCTATTATTGATATAAGATGGAAAACAGGAGGTTATTTTTAACTTGCTTGTGAAGCTAGTGATAAATTATGTATAGAGCTGCACAAACGTTCAGCAGCATGTAGTTGAATGTGGATACATGAGGTTTTCTTCTGCAGCCTTTCTTTGAAAGAGACCGTACTTGGTTTTCTCCTGCGGTAAATTTTGACTAAACTATTGGCACCTCTAAATATCCAAGTGCTGGCACAAGGCGATTCCCCTTTCCTCATTTGATCTGGTTGTCATGGCTCCTACCTTCTTCTCCCCACACATAAGTGCTGCTTAGAGGTGCAGTTTTCTTTTAACCAGTTTAAATAGTCCCTACTCTGTAACATTTTACTGCGAATTATTTCTCTTGATTATTATGTTCTTTCTGTTTTCAGTGCTGCAGCTCTTCTGTAGTTCTCCCAAACCCGTCTTGAGATACGCAGCTGTACGGACCCTTAATAAAGTGAGTGCTTCCAAAACCTTCTAAACAAGCATAAATCTCTGAGTATCAGAGGAAGCCAGACTTCAGTGCCTAAAGTAGAGCAACTGCTTTTGTGATAACTGTATTTGGAAATACTCTGTGTTGGAGAATTGGCTTTTCCAGGCCAAATTTCTTGCTGTGACAGAAGCCTTTTCAGTGCTTGAGCTACGTTTGCTGATTTCTGGACCATGGGGCTATAACAAGCTGTAGCTGGATAACTTGTGAGCTTCCAGCTGTGAGGAAGCAGAGTCCCAGATATTTCATACCGCAAAAAAGCATGAATAAGGTGTGTGTGAAGGAAATAACATATTGATTTTGAAGTTTTACGCTGCAACAGAAGCAGTTTGTGACTGTCAAACCCGTGAGCTGGAACTTAAGAGAGTTGATTTGAAACGCTGAAACAAAAGGGGCTTTAATCCTTGCCATGTCAAAAGCTTTGAGTTGTAGGATGTTATTCCTCCCATATAATTTGGCATCACGTTCTTTACAGGTGGCCATGAAGCATCCATCTGCGGTCACTGCCTGCAACCTGGACCTGGAGAACCTCATCACCGACTCCAACCGCAGCATCGCGACCCTCGCCATCACCACGCTGCTGAAGACGGGCAGCGAGAGCAGTGTAGACAGGCTCATGAAACAGATCTCTTCCTTCGTGTCAGAGATATCGGATGAGTTTAAGGTGTGGCATTGGAGGCCTCTGCTCTTTCCAGCTGCAGGTTTTTCTCCCATTCTTGTCTTTATGAAGCTTTTCCTGTTTGTTGATCCTTCGGTGACTTAAAGCAAAACCAGCTTGAAATTACAGTATCACAGTATGTTTGGGATTGGAAGGGACCTCAAAAGATCATCTAGTCCAATCCCCCTGCTGGAGCAGGAACGCCCAGGTGAGGTCGCACAGGAACATGTCCAGGTGGGTCTTGAATGTCTCCAGAGAAGGAGACTCCACAAGCCCCCTGGGCAGCCTGGGCCAGTGTCTGTCACCCTTACTGAGAAGAAGTTTTTTCTCAAATTTAAGTGGAACCTCTTGTGTTCCAGTTTGAACCCATTACCCCTTGTCCTATCATTGGTTGTCACCGAGAAGAGCCTGACTCCATCCTCATGGCACTCACCCTTTATATATTTATAAACATTAATGAGGTCACCCCTCAGTCTCCTCTTCTCCAAACTAAAGAGCCCCAACTCCCTCAGCCTTTCTTCATAAGGGAGATGCTCCACTCCCTTAATCATCTTCGTTGCCCTACACTGGACCCTCTCCAGCAGTTCCCTGTCCTGCTGGAACTGAGGGGCCCAGAACTGGACACAATATTCCAGGTCTGGTCTCACCAGGGCAGAGTAGAGGGGCAGGAGAACCTCTCTCGATCTAGTAACCACCCCCCTTCTAATCCACCCCAGGATGCCATTGGCCTTCCTGGTCACAAGGGCCCAGTGCTGGCTCACGGTCATCCTGTTGTCCACCAGGACCCCCAGGTCTCTTTCCCCTACACTGCTCTCTAATATGTAATTTCCCAACCTATACTTGAACCTGGGGTTGTTCCTGCCCAGATGCAGGACTCTACACTTTCCCTTGTTAAATTTCATTAGGTTATTCCCCGCCCAGCTCTCCAGCCTGTCCAGGTCTCTGATGGCAGCACAGCTTCCAGTGTCACCACTCCTCCCAGCTTGGTGTCACCAGCAAACTTGCTGATAGTGCACTCTATTCCCTCGTCTAAATTATTAATGAATATATTGAATAATATTGGCCCCAGCACTGCCCCCTAGGGCACTGCACTAGATACTGGCCTCAACTAGACTCCGCACCATTGACTACCACTCTCTGGCTTCTCTCTTTAAGCCAGTTTGCAACCCACCTCACTACTCTATTGTCCAGACCACCCCTCCTCAGTTTAGCTGTGAGGATGCTGTGGGAGACTGTGTCAAAGGCTTTCCTGAAGTCAAGGTAGAAGGTGTAGTCCCCTGCTTTAAACTTAAATATACTGTGTCATTTCCTCCCACTGCTCCAAGGAAGGAAAAATGTCTTTTGGTGGATTCCTGACTCCTGTGCAGTATCCTGCAAAAATTTGTGCTGCCTTTGGAGAAGTGCAATTTAAACAGTTCTAAATGAGTGTATATCACTTCAGTCTGATGCATCATTAGGAAATAGCATGAACTGTAAATTTCTACCTTATTTGTTGAGTTTAGGCACTATGAACTCAGATAATAACTTGGTTAAGGGTGGTAGTTCACTTGTACTCATCCCTTTTACACCGTGGAGTTGCCTTGAGTGTGTCTACAAAGTCATTGTCTGGTTGCATAGAATGGTCTTAAGTTCTTGTTTTGATGAGAAAATGAAATAAGTATTAGACAAGTTTAAAATTGCAAAGAGTTTTAATGGCAAAATGTAACTAGTTAAGTTAGAATTAGGTCAGGATTATCACTTGGCAGATGAAATGAGGGGAAGCCTTTGAATTAAGATAGTCCCTCCTAAATTACAGTCCCTGTAGCAGCACGAGGTTGTTAACACACCCATGCTGAGAGTCCACCACCTGATTTTTTATCCTTCTTGTACATGAATTCAATCTATCAAGGTGACAACTCGAGATAGCAAGAAGCTTGTATATTTTTTAATAGAAAAATCAATGCACGTGACTAACGTTCTTTGTTGTTTTGCAGGTAGTGGTAGTACAGGCCATCAGTGCTTTGTGTCAGAAGTACCCTCGGAAACACAGCGTCATGATGACTTTCCTCTCCAACATGCTCAGGGATGATGTATGTATGAAACTGTCTTTGTGTAGTTATGAGCAGGCAGCTCTGACAGCTAGTGTGGAGGGTCTCTTCTGTCTTGAATCAGGGCGTACACAGCAATCATAGAATCATTGTGGTTGGAAAAGACCCTTAAGATCATAGAGTCTAATCATTATCCCAAAAGTGGCACTAATCCGTGTCCCCAAGAACATAATTTACACGTCATTTAAACCCCTCCAGGCTGCCCTGGGCAGCCTGTTCCAATGCCCCACAGCCCTTTGGGGAAGAAATTGTTCCCAAGATCCAACCTCAACCTCCCCTGGCGCAACTTGAGGCCGTTTCCTCTGCTCCTGGCGCTTGTTCCTGGGGAGCAGAGCCCGACCCCGCCTGGCTCCAAGCTCCTTTCAGGCAGTTCAGAGATCAGAAAGTCTCCCCTCAGCTCCTGTTCTCCAGCTGAACCCCCCAGGTCCCTCAGCCGCTCCATCACACTTGTGCTCCAGCCCCTCACCAGCTCCGTTCCCTTCTCTCAACTCACTCCAGCACCTCGAGGCCTTTTTTTGCATGAGTTGTACCTTTTTGGGTCAGGGGAAGCTAGGAAGACCCTGTTAGCTCATCCAGCATGCCTCCTCTTTATGTGCAAATGCTTCTTTTTCTCAATGGAAAGAGATAATTGAAGCGTGAGGGGAATGGAGCAGCACTGCAATCTGAGCTCTGCCTGCTGGGTCATTGTCCTTGATTTTCCTTTCGCAGGGTGGCTTTGAGTACAAGCGAGCCATTGTGGACTGTATCATCAGCATCATCGAGGAGAATCCTGAGAGTAAGGAATCTGGCTTGGCTCACCTCTGCGAATTCATTGAAGACTGCGAACATACCGTCCTCGCCACAAAGATCCTGCATCTGCTGGGGAAAGAGGGGCCGAGGACTCCATCCCCATCCAAGTACATCCGCTTCATATTCAACAGGGTGGTGCTGGAGAACGAGGCTGTGAGGGCTGGTAAGTTCAGCTCAAATTCTTGACTGTTTCATGTCTGAGCTCACCAAGAAATCTTGGGGCTGAAAATTACCATTTTATATGGAAATATCCCCTCCATGTAACCGGGTTTCCTCCTTGGAAGCGTGTCACAGACTGATACTTCCATCCTGCGGAGCCTTTACAACAAACTCTGTAGAGTGTTGATTCTGTTTTCATATTTGGGATATGGCATTGGAGGGTTAGCAGCATCAGCTTCATCTCCTGCATGTCGAAGGGAAGGTGCTACTGGGAGGGAGGAAGCAAAACAAGCTCACAAGTACACGATGGTCCAGATTGATTTTTGGTGACAGGTTTTTTAGTCACAGTTTCCTAATTGGGACCTGAAAAGCATCCCCCGAAGAGTGTACACTGTGTAGAAACTTTGTCGTTGTAAAAATATGGACTCTTTTAACCACCCAGGCCATAAAGCTTGCACTTTCTTTTAGACCTTTCTCCTACATGTGGAATTTCTTCAAGCCAGTGCTGAGCTAAGATTAAATTACTTTGGACAGGCAGCTCTAAGCAGTTGCTGAAGGGTTTCAGCTCCTTGTGAAGTCACTGGGTGCAGTCTGGCCTTTGTCACCACTGGTTACGTGTCACCCCTGTGTGTGAAAAACAGATTTATTGGGGGAATGAGCAACAGGTAATGGCAGAGGGGTCAACAACTGGAATGAGCCATGAAGCTTGAACTAAACTTTCCTTTTAGAGAGTTCTTTCAGAACAGATTTGCGGGGCTGTTAAACTGATCTTGTTCTGTTAATCCCTGATGCAAACTAATTTCCATTTGAAAACATGGAAATAGTTTAGTCTTTCCAAACCACTAAAAGGTTTATGGTGTGCAAGTGAAAAGCTGTGTAAATTGGAACTTGAGGACAACACTACAGCTAGTGCTTTGAATTGTGACTGTAAGAACGTGTTTGCTTATAGCTTGAGCACCTCTGATCTCTCCTCTTTTTCTTCTTTAGCCGCTGTGAGTGCGTTAGCGAAGTTTGGTGCCCAGAATGAGAATCTTCTTCCGAGCATCTTGGTGCTTTTGCAGAGGTGAGTGGCTGCGGCTGTGCCGAGCTTGTTGGTGACACCAGGCGCTTTGGCTCCACGGAAGAGCCTGAGTCAGATCAGGTCAGAATGCGCACTAGGATTGTCACAACATACCAGTAGAGGAGTCGGGAGGTGGCTGGCTGCCTCCCTTCCATCCTGCCCCTGTTGGAGATAAGCAAATGAAAGATGTGATTAGTTGTGAAAACATCTGATAGGAATAGGAAGCTGGAAGGAGACTTCTTACAAGGGCAGGTAGTGATAGGACAAGAGGTGATGCTTTAAACTGAAAGGGGGTGGATTTAGATGAGATTTAGGGAAGGAATTCCTCACGATGAGGGTGGTGGGAGCCTGGCCCAGGTTGGCCAGAGAGGTGGTGGATGAACTGTCCCTGGAGACATCCCAGGCCAGGCTGGATGGGGCTCTGAGCACCCTGAGCTGCTGAAGATGTCCCTGTTCATGGCAGGGGTGGAACTGGATGATCTTTAAGGTCCCTTCCAGCCCAAACTCTTCTGAGATGGTAATCAGGTCTGAGAAAATATATTTCCATGTTACTCATAATTAACTTTTGTGTAAAGTTGAGTAGTGATTTCAGATTCATGTGTCTCTTTAAGACCATCCAGCCTCCTGAAATTGTCTATACCATAAATGTCATGTTCTTCATTTCTATAGCACTGTATTGCAAACCTGTGCCAGGTCTGACTTCTGTAGTGAGAGAAATAATTCAAATTATGAAATACTTCAGGGAGAATGCATCGGTGTATATGCAAGTGAATAACGACTTAACAGTTGGACTGGATGGTCTTGAAGGCCTTTTCCAATCTAAACAATTCTATGAATTAAAACTGCCAGAACTGACTTGAGCAATGTGAGGAGGGAGGGAAGTTGCCAGGAGGGGGAGAAAATCTCATTATAAACCACCATAACTGAAAAACTGGGTTAATACTTGAGCACACAGCTATTTTTTCCAGTCTGAAATAGAAAGCATCTTTAACATGTTTGTTTTTATAATCTCTCTATTTCTTCTGCTTTTGTTCTATTGTTAAAGAATGCTGTTTAAAAAACAAAGAGTACAATCATATGGTGTCCATCAGAATTATTAGCCCTAAAATGCAGGTGTATATTTTATAACCCAGCGAGTGTGCACGGTGTTAACAATTCACATGCACATCTCCCTTCATCTTAGTTTTCTGATGTGACGCTTGCACATAAACTACAAGCTAAACTTTAGCTACTATGGCATATGAACACTTTTTTTTGCATGATTTGAAAATGAATTGAGGGAGCGCAGGCTGTCATTGTGGTATTGGGTCTGATTTGGTCAGTGCCATTTTTAACATGTCCCTTGTGATGTCCTGAGCTGTCCTCTTGTCCCCAAAACAGGTGCATGATGGACAGCGATGACGAAGTTCGGGACAGAGCCACGTTCTACTTGAACGTCCTGCAGCAGAGACAGATCGCGCTGAACGCTGCCTATATTTTTAACGGTCAGTGGTAGAAAGGAAAGAAATCTGAGCTGTTATTTCACATTCTACGTTACAGACGAGCTTTGTTGCCCAAATAATAGTTTTCTGTACCGTAACTTAGGTCAGAATAACCAGAAAGAACAGAACTGTGGGGTTTTTCTGGCCTTAGTGCTTTCCTGTGAAGTATTTGTGCTGAGAATGGCAAAGTTAACAAAATATGGAAAGGATTTTCTAGGAAATGGAGCAGGAATATGGGTTGGGCTTTTTTTATCATCACCTCTTCCTTCACTTGGGATAATTTTCATCGCCTTTGCTCCATCTTCTCCCTTACAAAATGGGGATGACGCATCTTGCCAGGGTTGGTTACAAAAGTATTTTGTGGTCTGTGGTTGAAAGTTCATGCAAATAGAGAATTTAATATATTGAAGGCTATTGCAAGAGGACTTTTCTCGAGTGAACTGTTTATACGAAAATACCCTCTGGAATGGCAACTTCCTGTGTCATCTTCAGAGCAGGTTTTTTAATTCCATACAGTATCTCGAAGTACTTTGTGTTCACTGAGAAATGAAAGTGCTTTTACCAATGTTTTTATTAGCTAAAGTCCAAACCATATCTATCTGTAAACTTGAGATTCCCCACAAGAGTTGTTTTCTCTGCAGCCTGAGCCAATAGCTAGAGAGAAAATCTCTTTAAATAATCATCTTGACTTATATCTCAAGACGAAGGTAACTGAGACACAGATAAAGTTTGGTTTGGGGTTTGTTGTTTGGTTTCTTTTCAGACCGGCATCTTTTGGTGCAGTGTGATATCTAAAATTCACACTGTTTATTTGTGAACCTGTAGTGCCTGTAAACCTTAGATATTTTTAATAAAATTAACATTTTCTGCCCATGCTTCTGCTTTGCAGGGTTGACCGTCTCTGTTCCGGGGATGGAGAAAGCCCTGCACCAATACACACTGGAGCCTTCTGACAAGCCTTTTGATATGAAAACAGTTCCACTGGCTACCGCACCGATCTTTGAACAGAAAGCAGGTAACGGACTTTATTTAAATAAGCTGTAGGCAAAGCTATAAGCATTTTGCTTGCTGTAATGATACTTGATGTCTGGAAACGGGGTCGGGCTAAGACCAAAGGTGGGTCAGGTGGATTCTGTACAGGTTACAGGTCATACGCCTGCCTGATATTCACAGATAAAGGAAGACAACGCCTTGGCCACAGAGTCATTATTTGTTCTGCTGACCTCGTTATGAGCGGGGAGTTTGTAACATCAGCAGGATTTATTAGTTTGTAGGTGTTTGAAAAAAGAACATCCCAGAAGCGCTTAGTCACTTCCCTGGTTTCCTGCCATCATCTTGCACAACTTTTGACTCTGCACAAATTTTTAAGAAAGTATTGGGGGTTTTTTTTGTCCTTTTTCTCCTTCCAGCTGTTATTTTTTCTGGCTATTCTGGACTAACATGTAGTTCGTTATTACTCAAACATCTCTCCTTACAACCCAACATTGCTTAGCAGAAAAGATCTATCAGTGTATGTAAGGATCCAAGGGGGCAATGGTTTGTAGCAGAATGTGTGGAACACCACAAGTTAAGGATTTTTTAGTGGAGATATAAAGACACTTAAAACTCCTGCGTGATGCAGTTGACAGCACATCTTTGCTTTTTTCTTCACAGAGATTCCCCTAGTGACCAGCAAGCCTGAGAAAGTTGCACCTTCACGTCAGGATATATTTCAAGGTATGAGAGGAGACCAGTGGGTCTCCAGCGCTTGAAGCATTGGGAGGATTTGCTGCAGGTCAAGCGAGAGTGAGGAACGAGCCTTTCGCTCAGTGTCTGTCACCTTTTCCTTTCCGTGCAGAACAACTGGCAGCCATTCCAGAGTTTAAGAGCTTGGGTCCATTATTCAAGTCCTCGGAACCGGTGCAGCTCACAGAAGCAGAAACGGAGTATTTTGTTCGTTGTATTAAACACGTGTTCACAAATCACATCGTTTTCCAGGTAAGAGAAGTTATGTGCCAGGGTGCAACAGGAGTTGGCCCGTAATGATACCGGGGTGTAGCATAAACGGTGGCTTGGAGATGACAACTTCTCTCTTGAGGGATTTGCAAAGTAGAGTTGAGAGGGTGTGTGTGCTGTTTGCTTCAAGAATAAAAAACAGATGGGGGTTGCGATCCCAGCTGTTAAAGAATTGTAGTAAAATTAGAGGGGAAAGCTGTTTAGTGAGAACAACAGGCTTGATAAAAAGATGCTGGGGCACATTGTAGCTGACTTGGTGTCGTGGTTTAACTCAAGCTGGCAATATAACCACGACAGCTGCCCGCTCACCCCTTCCCCATCCATCCCCAATAGCGCAGAAAATCAAAAGGGAAGGGAGAAACTTGATTGAGATAAACAGTGTCTAATAAAATAACATAATACTAATACACTACTAGTAAATATATAATAGAAATAAAAGATACACGAGGCAGTTCCTCCTGAACACGCTGAGCAGCCAGTCCCAGGAAGCAGCACCTGGTCCCAAAGCTGATCCCAGACAAAGAGTAAAAACAAAAAGGAAAAAGGCAGAAAGGCTCAGAGGCCTCTGCAAAATGGCAAAAAGCCAAATGAAACATTCTAATCCAAACCCTCACAGCTCTGACAAGAAGAGCAAAAAATCCAGAGCAAGAAATGCCAAAAGAAAGAGCAAGAACACCCCAGCGAGAGAGAGAGGAAGTGTAGAGCGGGATAAGGACCAAGCAAAACAAGTCGATTCAATGTGAATCACGCTAAGCCATTTATTACAGAAACAAGTCTCCTTATATACGTAACTATATTCTAATCACGCGTCCACGCTCCAAGCATGGATTCGTTAAATGAGTATCGTGGGCTGTCCATGCTCTGGACTCTCACTGATGATACGTCCGATGATTCACGCCACGCCAGGACCCCGGTGATTGAGGAACGCCCCTCTTTCTCACAGCAGACTCTGTTCTCGAAGTGGCCTTGAGATACCTTTGAGCCTGACTAATTCAGCAACAAATCTTTATCTATCAAGACCCATCCACAAGGAAGGTCCTGACTCTCCTTAAATCTGCAGCATGACACTAATGGGCTGGAATACTCTTATAGATCAGTCTGGGTATTGATCAAGCTCTGCCCCATCCATCCCCAATTTCTCGCTGCCTCACGCCTGCAGGCAGAGCTGAGAGTGTCCTTGGCTCTCAGACCAGAGCAATTAAAAACATTAACTCTGTGCTGGGGTGTTATCTGCTTGTTGTCAAATTAAGTCCAAGTAATGACTGTGCTAGCTGTGAAAAAGAAAGAAAATTAACTCATTTTCAGTCAAACCAGAAATATTTCTGCTATGCTCAAGTCCTTTTCCATCTATTCTTCTGCAGTTTGACTGCACAAACACGTTAAATGATCAGCTACTGGAGAGAGTCACTGTGCAGATGGAGCCGTCAGACGCTTATGACGTGATTTGTTGCATCCCTGCGCCCAACCTGACCTATAACCAGCCCGGCATGTGTTACACCCTTGTCCAGATTCCCCAGGATGACCCCACTGCAGGTACCACTGGGAGGGAGGAGTTTTGAGCGACAAATCCCTCAAATAAAGGTTTTTGAGAATATAAAATGTTCGGGGTGTGGGATTTGCAAGTGCACACTGAGCTTCTAGCATCAGCTTTTTGCTCGTGTGTCACACTTGCTGGTTTTTATGTAGAAAATGAGTTAGTGCAAAATAGCATACATGCTTTTTACAAATTGTATACGTACACTTTAATCAATGCTATTCATGATTAAAAATGGGATGTTTAAGAGTGTGCAAGTAATACAGGAAAATGAATTTATTACCTTGAGTTGAAAGGACCACTTTTGAAAACATGGGTGTTTGCTGATGGTAGTCAGGAACAGAATTGATAAAGGAAAATATAAATAGGGGAAAAAAAGGTAGTTTGGCCTTCTACATATCTGGTTAATGCAATTTTTCCTCTCTTTAAAGAATTAGACTATGAAATTTGCGAATGAGTGATTTTCTTGGGCGTAAAACTTCCCTTTCTTGCTTTTATTATTCATGCTTAAACTCCATCGATTTTGTAATTGGTTTAATACAACTCAGCTCGTCAACGGGTCGATTTCTTGATTATCACTTTAATACACCAGAGAAGATTCGAACTAGTCTGAGTTCTTTGAACTGTGGTTTTGGGTCATAATCCACTTGTTGGAAACCCTGCTGGAGTTTCTCCTGGTAGCAAATCCAGCCTGAATGGTGCTGCAGAACTCCACAGTGAACCTGTGCTTGTTACACCGTGGCCCTGGCATATTTGTCCCCCAAAATCCCTTTGTGTTCCTCAGCTTAGAGTCTAAGGGGAAATTTAAAGTGAAAAGTGCTCCAGCTATGACCTTGTCGTATCTTCTGGGGCAAAGCCAATGCGCGTTCTTTCCAGTCCCGTCTTGGGAAGCGAGGGCTCAAGCAGAATAAGCTGCACCGCTGATCTATACCTTTGTTTTTCTTTATTTTTCCTCTTCCCAGTTGCTTGTACTTTCAGTTGCACAATGAGATTCACCGTTCGAGACTGTGACCCAAACACGGGCGTGCCAGAAGAAGACGGCTACGATGATGAGTATGTGGTAAGTTCAGGACTGTCATGGTAATTCTGAACACACGTGGCCATTGGGTTGATGGTCGCTTTTTGGATTTGAAGGCCGTAGAACAGCAGGTTTGACTGAAATACCATTTCCAAAATACAGCAGCTTGTTGCGTTAGATGCTTCCCCAAAACCTTGTGTCTGCCAATAGCATAGTGCCCTGTGGAGATGGGATTTGTGGGGACTAACAGGAAGAAAGGAGTAACTTCCCTTGTCTGTTTTTCAGAACTTTGGCCCAATCTTTCTCTCCACCCCAAGCATTTGCACTTCTTTTTGTTGTGTTTGTGTTACCAGTCACTGAAATACAGGTCAGACCTCAGGGAAGTGCTTGTCTTTTGGGTTTGAAGGAAGTAAAAGCTCCTTCTGGACTCTGAGAAAGTCTCCTCAGATGCCCGGTAAGGGCTGGAATGGGCTTTGACTCACAAAGCGTTTGCCCTGTTTTCTGCACTCATTTAGTCTCATAAATATTTTTGTGTAAATATTTTTAAGCTTTACAAATCACCACCAGAAGTGACTGCTGTCATTATGCACTTCTCCTCAAATTAAAACCAGGCATGCCAGAGCTGTCTTGGCAAAACGCTGCTCTCTTTGTCTTTTCTTTCTAAGATGAGGATCGTTTCTGTAAACTGGCAGCTGAAAAAATCTCCTTTGCTTTGCTTTCAGTTGGAAGATCTGGAGGTGACTGTGTCCGATCATATTCAGAAGGTTTTAAAGCCGAACTTCGCAGCTGCTTGGGAAGAAGTGGGAGACGACTTTGAGAAAGAAGAAACCTTTGCCCTTAGTTCCATTAAAACCCTTGACGGTGAGATGATCTCTCGTCGTTTATCGGTGACCCAGTAAATCTGCCATGCTGGGGGTATATTTAGTGCGGTAGGAGGAGAATTTGGTGACATTATGTCGCAGCAACACAGATTTGTGTTGTAACGTTGGGATTATAGCGAGGGGAAGCTTGGCAAGTGTGGTTGAAAGGAGGGGTGTGTTCCTTGGTTGTTAAGACAGCAAAAGGAACACAAGGTGTGTTGGTGGGGTTGAATGGAAATGGTAAAGCCACGTGGGTGTTTAGAGAACGTTTAATTGCAAACTAGTTCTTATGGAAAGCTTGGCACCAACTTGGAAGTAATTCTCTTCTTTGATCTCTGAACGCAGAAGCCGTCAATAACATCATCAAGTTCTTGGGCATGCAGCCCTGTGAGAGATCAGATAAAGTGCCAGAGAACAAAAATTCTCACACGCTCTACTTAGCTGGTGAGTATTCATGCTCTTGTACTTGATGTTTCCCTGTCCCCAAAGATCTTTATTAAATGAAGGGAAATGGGTTAGGAGATTCCGCTCTTGTCTAGAGAGTTTTTCTCTATAGAAAGCTAATTTGGTGCCTGCTGTTGTGGGTGTACTCAGGCCAGGTTCTGCGTCTCTTAGAAAGGACGGAACAGTAGTGAATCCTTTGAATTAAGAACTTCCAGAGCAGACACCTAACTCAATTCCTTGCCAGTTTTTCTCTCAGAATGGGGTTTTTAAGACCATCTTCCTTTCAAGTCACAAAAGACACTTCCTGCAGTACTCACAACTTGTTGTTCGGTGACTGTGCTCCGGGTTCACAATTTTGGGTGATCCCTGGAAGTGCTCTACAAAACTTTATTGAGGTTGTTAAAGCAAAACTGCAATGAACAGGGCACACAGAGTTTGGACAGAAGGGTCGGATCTCAATTTATTTCAAGAGGAAGAATTGGGACCACCAGGTCTGCAGAGTGACAGTGACATGGAAGTGGGGCAGGAGTCAGCTCATCCTGCAGCCTGAATTACCTCCAGAAACTCCACTTCAAGCGCTCTAATAGAACTGTAGGAGGACTGTTCCTTCCTTAACGGCAGTGGACTGTGTCTCTGTGACAAAATGACAATATGTGTTGCCATGTGAGCTTCAGTTACCCCCTGTCTGGTTTCTACGTATTTAAATCAACCTCATCTTCCAGCAGCACTTGCTGACTCTGTTTAATTAGGACAGTATCTGTTACAGAATCGTTTTGGTTGGAAAAGACCTTTAAGATCGAGTCCAGTCGTTAACGCAGCGCTGTCTCTAATAACATAATTTACATGTCATTTAAACCCCTCCAGGGCTGGTGACTCCAGCACTGCCCTGGGCAGCCTGTTCCAATGACCCACAGCCCTTTGGGGAAGAAATTGTTCCTCAGATCCAACCTCAACCTCCCCTGGCGCAACTTGAGGCCGTTTCCTCTGCTCCTGGTGCTTGTTCCTGGGGAGCAGAGCCCGACTGCCCCCTGGCTCCAAGCTCCTTTCAGGCAGTTCAGAGGCCATACACTCAAACTGCCTTATACCCACCAGGTTGTTGGCTCCTGGGTTAGGACTAGATCACTGAGCCTCTCTTAAAGTCATCTCTCATGGGTTTTTTTGTCCTCAGGTGTATACAGAGGCGGCTGCGATGTGCTGGTCAGGTCCAGGTTGGCGCTAGGAGACGGTGTGACTATGCAGGTGACAGTTCGCAGCAAGGAAGAAACGCCTGTGGATGTCATCCTGGCTTCTGTAGGCTGAGCTTTCCAGCGGATCAACTGCGGTGAAACCCTTTGCAAGCACCGGTTGGGTATTTACCGGCTGTCAAGCAGCCTGTCTGTTCTTCTGCATGTAGTTTTTATTCCTCAATTTGGTAAATATTTTGTATGATGTTACAGTAGTGGCTGGTACTGAGCCTTTCCTGTGTCCCTTTCCTCATTGTCACTCACATTCCTGTCTAACTTATTGCATCTCTGGCTGCTTGCAGTAGAGCAGGGAAGGTAACAGGTGCAGGTGGTAAGAAAATGGAATCAGACTTTTGTCCAACCTGATTTTTATTAACAGAAAATAAACACTGGTCCAAGTGATTGAATTCATATGAATTACTGTTAATAAAATAGACATTTCTTGTTCTAATTCTGTTTTCGTCATTACAGAAAAAGTAGCCCATAATGGCTGTTTACTCAGCAGAATCCCCTTATTCCTAAAGGGATGCTATTAAATTTCAAACCCAAGCAGTCAAAAAACACACAAAACCTGCACATTTACCATTTCTTGATGATTATCTCCTCTGTTCCACATAGAAAATAATCAGTGTACAAAGAGAGAGGCATATTCAATTCTTTGAGCCTTATGTCAGCTAATACCAAACAACAGTGCAGCCTCTTCTGGGCTCAAAAACGTGTAATATCCTGTATAAAAAGTCAGGAAGGAGGAACCTCGCGGTGATTTTTCGTGTCAGGGAATTTCTACATCTCTGTGCTGATAAACTGGTGTTTTCTTTTGTCGTCAAGTCAGGGTGAGTAAGGAAGGACTATTATTTTAATGCTAATTTAAAGACGTGTCCCAATCCCTGTGGCTGGAACATGCTCAGAACACCTTGGCTTTTCCTAGTGCCAGTATTGCATATTCAGCTTGTTTTAGTAAAACAGGCCCAATCCTGCTTTGGTAGAACTGAGTGTTAAGCTGAGCTTGAGGAAAACTCTGAGACAGTCCCAAGGGTGTAGTGTCAGTGAGTGGCTCTGCTTGTTGAACTGTTAAAAAAATGGAGGTTAAGAGCTTGCTTTTGAGTAACTGGTCATTAAAAAGAGATTACCAAGGACAATTATGGTGCCTAAAAGCATCATTGCCTTTACTTTAGGGGATTACAGATCCAGTTCTCCTGCTGTATTTAGTGTAAGGATAGAATTTAAACTGCCTGTGCAGCAACTCAAAAAACCAATATCCACTCCAAAGACCAATATCCATTTTGGTTGCCAGTTCTGTCTGTGCTTCCCTGCAGACTCATCTTTTTCTGGTCCTTAAAGGATTTAACTGCATAAATGCAGCAGTTTGGCAGCCAAAGATTAGGGCGTTAGTGCAAAGTGTTGGATTTGGAGACTTTAAAAAAGAAACAAACAAGGTTTTTCCTGCCACCAAAGCCTGACTCGTAAACAGAGAGCAAGAACTGAGCTGCAGCAGCTCAGAAGGAGTTGATGAAGTTCAGATAAGCATTCAGGAAGCCCATGGGATCCTCCAGCTGTGGATAGTGGCTGATGTGATCATCCAGCACCGACACTGTGGACGTGGGAAGCACCTTCCTGTTGGAAAAACGCAGCAAGGCTTAAGCACAGGAACTTAAGCCCAGCCTGAAACCAGCCAGATGCTACTGGTGAGAAGGGCAATACTCCTGCACAGTTGGGATTGTGCCTGTAACATTGTTTTGGGCCAAAAAAGCTGTTAGTAGCTCCAGTTGACCACTCTTCCAAGTGCTGGATTTACTTCATGTTAGTTTGGAGAAGACTACTTTGTGATAAAACTTAGCCCTGTGTGATGTGGTTCTCAAATCTGTGATTGATTTGACTGCGAATTGTGACTTCGATGCTTTAAAATGGGGAAGCGATTTCTAAACTGCAGAAGGTTCCTACCAGATCACCTGGCTACGCAAATTCTGAGTGGGAATTAAACCCAGCCTCCATGAAAAGGAAACGGAAAGAAAGCCCTGAGACAAAACCTCCCTCAAAATGAAACTCCAGTTGCTTGGTGGAGTTTATTTTCTTACTTGTAAAGCTGAAGAAACTCTGGATGTGGATTCACAGGGTCCAGGGGCCCGTAGATGAGATGCACTGCAAAAAAAGAAGCACAGGCAGAGCTTCTGTACCCAAGGACATCCCAAAAACAAGCCAAGGAGGTGGGCTGGAGACACGTTCACCCCACTGCGGAGCCTGGGAGGCTTTTAGCAGAACATTGAGTAAATAAATGCCAAAAGGCTCTTTTTTCTCTGCCCTGGGGTCAAGTTCAGCCCCCAAAAATCCTCCTCCAACCATCACACCTTTCCTTGGAGTGGTTGCAACTTCTCTTGAACTTGAAAAGCACCTCAGCTTCTCTGGGGCAGCAGCTGGAGAAACCAAGAGGCCGAACCAGCCCCTAAAGGAGACTTTCCTCTTAATAGAACAAATGTTTTGCTCTTACCTTAGCAAACGGAGCCTTAAACTCGAGCAGGGACGTTTGTGATGCTACTGACCAGATTTGAGCCGCATTGTCCTCGTCAAAATAACGAGAGGCTCCCACAATGAGTGCCAGCAGGGAAGCGGAATGATTCCCAAAGGTAAATCAAGGAAAACTGATTCCTACTCACGTGGCACAGAGGTGGCCATCAAAGCCCCAACCCAGCGCTCTCTGTGCTTCTTCCTCTGGTTTATATACTGCAAAATACTGAAAATAAACCTATTGTTACGCAGCAGATGGTGCCTCGAGGTGCTGTAGAGCCTGGAAATTGCGACGCAGAAGCTTGTGGGCATTGCAGCGGCTCTGAAACCATCGCAGTGCCCCGCAGAAGAGGAGTCGATGCTGAACTACTGAGCACAGAGCAACGCAGAAGATAAAGCGCACAGTGGAAATGTGAACAGCTAAAAGCTCCTCAGCCTGTCTTGGCCTCCCATCCTTTCTTCAGCACAGCTCCCAGGGGCTGGGACTCCCAATTTAAACAGCAGGTTTGAGTCAATTGGGTTATAAAAAGCCTCCCAAGGATGGGACGCTATGCTAAAGAAATAAACGGATACTCTGCCGTGTGACATTTGAGAAGCAGGAGATATTTTGGCACTGAGATTCCCATCACCACTGCGCTGCAGGGAAAGGTGACGTTGCCAGGATTGGCCGTGACAAGAGTCGCCAGCTGGGCAGCATATCGGCTGTGTTGCCGGATTTGGGCAAGTATCCCTCATTATCTTAACAAAACCCCATAAATTTAAGCCCCTATTTTCCAAATATTAAAAAAAAACCTCACATCGTACAGCTCCAGAGTGTCCTCCAACCATGTGCAGGATCAGATCCTCCTGACTCCAGACGTCATTTACCTGCCTCGCATCATCCCAGCAAGAATCCCTGCTCCTACATTGCACCCCAGCTCTTTTTTGGGACACAATGATGATCCCAGATCCCAAAATAAGCTGGAGGCTCCCGGGAGCCAATGTGCAGGGACCTGCCTGAGCTGTGCTAAGCTCTGAGCTGCGGCGCAGCTCTGCCCGCAACACAAGGGCGGCACGGGCGTAAAACTAAGCTTGCGCGGCAATTAACGGTGACAAACCTGTCCACAACGAGGTTGCCATCGTTAGTCCGCACCGCCGTCCACATATCCCAGTACTCTGCCTGCGAAGGCTGCGTGTACGGCCCAAAAACTGCTCCAAGCCTGGAAAACAAAACAGAATCCAGAGCAGCTCAACAGCAGCCACGTTATCATATAGCTCAAAAAAAACCCAAATCCAGTTGAGTGCTTCCAGCTTCCACTGTAAAATATGTGGGTGCCAGCACAGCACTACAAGTCATCCCCCACAGGCAACCAGTGCTGGACATAGTGGCCAGTTTAGGAGTTTTTTTTGGGAAAAAAAGAGGGTTTGTAACATCTGATGAAAGTATCTGTGTGATTGTGTGGCCGGGGTTTCCATCGCCACTGTAGCACATGAAGCCTAACATGGGAAAGAAAGATTTCGGCATACAGTGAAAGGCCGTGTGGTTTATTATTAGAATTATAGAATCATTTTGGCTGGAAAAGCCCCTCAAGATCATCACATCCAACCATAACCCACCCCATGTCCCTGAGAACCTCATGTCTGTCTGTCCAACCCTCCAGGGCTGGTGACTCCAGCACTGCCCTGGGCAGCCTGTTCCAATGCCCCACAGCCCTTTGGGGAAGGAATTGTTCCCCACATCCAACCTCAACCTCCCCTGGTGCTTTTGCTGGAGAGGGAACAGCCCAGAGGATCAAACTCATTCACATCCAGGGGCAAATTTCTCCTGGGATAGCACTGGGGGTTCCACTCACCTACTAAAAATCCGCTACACTAACTCCTAGATTGTCTCACACCCCCTGTACAGCCTGTGCCCAGCCCGACTCACCCTCTGGAGAAGAGAAAGAAGTTCATCAGCCGCATGATGACGGGAGACAGAAAACCTCCATCCTTGAGGAGCTTGAGCAGAAGGAAAAGAGACAGCACCACTCAGTATCATACAGAGGGGTAAATCCTGTCTCTCCAGAGGGTTTTTTCCCCCCCAGCTTCCTGTACCGCAGAAATTTCCCAGTTCAGCCCTGACACTCGGTAACACTGAGATGTACGTGAGCGCTCAACAGCAAGATATCAAGGGATGATTAATCGGGATGTTTGGGATGAGCCGCATCCTGACATCCCCAGCTCCTCCCCACGGCCCCTAACACCTGTGAGCAGCTCAGGTGCCGTAACTGAAGCGGGGAAAGCAGCAGGTCTTTGAGTCAGGTAAAACCCCAAACCCACAGAGTCAGCTTTCTGCTCGAGGAGCAATTCAGTACAACCGGAGCGGGTGGCAGCTCACCTTCTGGATGAAGCGGGGGTAGTGCGTTTCGGGGAAAATCCCTGGAAGGACAGCAAAGAACAGAGTTGTAATGCTACAAGCATTTTGTTCCGCATCTCCCAGTCTCTCCCCTTTGCGGTGCCGCAAATGCAGCCTGAGGACTGACGCTTAATTACAGCACCAAAATTACAATCTGCTTGGGCCATCCTGTGGATCCCCATCCCACTATGCAGGGTAAACCTCACCTCCGTTGGATAAACAGAGGCTGTTGATCAAGATGCTTCCAGTTTTATTGTGTTCATACCTGGAGACAGAAGAGAAGAAGGTGAAACACAACACTAGACCTTCTACAGGCTCTGAGAAATGACTGACCAGCAGGGCAAATTAAGTGTCAGATCATCTCTGCTCCCCTGGTGTTCCCGGTTCGATAAGGAGCTCAGGAGAGAAGTTAAACATCCTGCCAGCTAAGAAATAAGGGATGGAAACCTTGGATCTGCCTACTCAGGATGTGCCCTGAGGCCTCCCAGCCTCCGTTACGGCTGTAGGTCCAGGGAAAGGGGGTTCTGCTCTACGTCCTTCCACTTATCTGCTGGAAATCATCTTGACGGGGACCACAAAGAGCAGCCAGAGCATCAGGGGTTGCAGTGACCTGTGGAGCAGCTCCTGCGCGACCGTGTCCCCGTAATCATGGGACAGGAGGTTAATCCTCTGCCGGCGGAGGCCAAGGTGACGCACCAGCCTCTCCACGATGCTGGCTTGCTCGAAGATGGAGTAGCGATGGGGCCTCTGCAAAGCAAACCAGGAGAGGAGCCACAGTGAGAACCCACTTCGAGCCCAAAAATTGCAGAATAAACACCCAAATTGAGGAATACGTGGTGGAAACCAGAAGTTTGTGAGCCCGGATGGAGCAGTTGGGATGTCCCAGGCCAGCAGCTACGTCCACAAGCCCACTGGAGCGCTGCTCATGCCCCAAAGGGTCTTTGCTTTGGAGTCACATCAAACCCAAAGCAAGATGGTGACAGAGCTGATCTCCACCACACACCTTCCCCACTTCTTCTGCTATTTTAGTGTCTTATTCCGTTTCTGAGGCTGCAAATGCCAATTTTCTGGGGATTCTGTTGTGACAGAACAACCTCTGGGGCAAAAGCAACTGCAAAAATCCCCTTGCCAGGCTACTTACAGGCTTGTCACTGAAACCAAACCCGACAAAATCCAGAGCAATCACCCTGTGAAACCGCTGGGTCAGCCCTTCCCAAATCTGGAAGAGAAGTTAATTCAAATAAAAACCAACAACTGATGGGAGCAGAGAGAGGAGAAGTTTGTGGCGATGCACAGCCATGGATGGACACACTCCCCTCCACTCCCCCAAATATGAACTTCCAGCTCCAAGAAAACTGCAGGAGGTTGAAATTTCCCAATAAACAAGACCACTCCCAGAACCAGCTAAGAAATAGTTGTGGCTCTTTTCCTCCTGCTTTGGGTTGGGAAAGGGCGATGTGAAAAGAGTTTGGATCCTGTGCAAGGTGTCAGGTGAGGAACAGGGCTGATCTCCTGGAGATTCCAGAAGAAAATGAAGAGCTTGAGGTGCTGGAGCGAGTGGAGAGAAGGGAACAGAACTGGTGAGGGGCTGGAGCACAAGTGTGATGGAGCGGCTGAGGGACCTGGGGGGTTCAGCTGGAGAACAGGAGCTGAGGGGAGACGGGGACACAAAGAAACAGCCTCAAGTTGCGCCCGGGGACGTTGAGGTTGGATCTGGGTTTAGTTTAGTCTGGAGAAGAGGAGGCTTAGAGGTGACCTCATCACTCTCTATAACTACCTGAAGAGCAGTTCTAGCCAGGTGGGGATTGGGCTCTTCTCCCAGGCATCAGCAATAGGACAAGGGGCATGGGCTTCAACTCTGCCAGGGGAAATTTAGGCTGGATATTAGGAAGAAATTCTTTACAGAGAGAGTGGTCAGGCATTGGAATGGCTGCCCAGGGAGGTGCTGGACTCACCGGCCCTGGAGGTTTTTAAAGTGAGGTTGGACATGGCACTTAGTGCCACGATCTAGTAAACAGACTAGAGTTGGACCAAGGGTTGGACTTGATGATCTCTGAGGTCTTTTCCAACCCAGTCGATTCTGTGATTCTGGGAAGCAATTTCTTCCCCAAAGGGCTGTGGGGCATTGGAACAGGCTGCCCAGGGCAGTGCTGGAGTCACCATCCCTAGAGGGGTTTAAATGACGTGTAAATTACGTTCTTAGGGACACGGGTTACTGCTAGGGTTGGGTTAATGGTTGGACCTTGATCTTGAGGGTCTTTTCCAACCAAACGATTCTATAAAAATCCTCTGGAGCATGAGCCACCACCCATGTCCATCTGCTCATCCTTAGGGAGGGAGAAACCACAGAATTTGGTGTCACCGTCCAACCCCCCTGTGTATTCGCTCCCCTCACCTTGCACCAGTCATAGCTGGAGGTTGGGAAGCCATGCAGGAGGATGATGATGTCCGAGCTGCCGACGGCACCGGTCGAATCTGGGGAGAGAATGAGGCACCTCAGGGTCAGCATTTTGCTTTTTTCTCCCCAAATTTCCTTTTCTGTAAGACACACATTGCTGGGAGCCCAACCAGCCCCACAGTGTCCCCTGGTCCCAAAAACCAAGCGCAGGTTCGATTTGCACCGTGGCTTCCAGGTGCCAACGTGGCTTTGGAAACCCAGCCAGATGATCCTCCAGTACCAGCTACTTGATGCAAATTAGGGCTTTATTTAGCACAAATTAATCACAGCTGCCTCTAAATTGCTACAACAGGTAATTGTGGCTCCAGGAGAAAAGTCTTTCAGTACTTTTTCCTTGCTGTGACCTTTTGGGATCGTTCCTCACGAACACCAAGGTACTACCAACACTGCACAAAAACCAACGCTTGTGGTTTCACCCGTTTAAAAGGTGTTGATAACGAACAGTCACACTGAAACTGGATCCACGCAGCGGCCCCCAAAGACGCCGTTATATTTTGGAAGGAATTTGCCATCACCCTGGCCTTGGGGACATCCCTGGGGCCACCAAGAGGAGCAGAGCCCCCCGCCCTGCTCCCCATGGGGACAGACGAGGTGTCCCCAGGGCTCAGCACAGCCCCGTCACCTCTGTAGAAGATGTTCTGGTCCTTGTAGGTGAAGTAGCGGCCGGAGGATCTCCAGGAGAGGAGAGCTGGGGACAGCTTGGGCGGTGGGATGTGCAGGTAGATGGCGAGGAGGGGGACGAGCAGCAGCCCCACCTGCACCCACCACTCCTTCATCCTGAGGGAGAGTGCGAGGAGCTTGTCCCTCCATGTCCCCATAACCCGCCTCCGTGTCCCTAAAACCTCCATGTCCTCCTAACCCACCCCCATGTCCCCATAACCCACGCCCACGTCCCCAAAACCGCCACGTCCTCCTAACCCACCCCCATGTCCCCAAAACCTCCATGTCCTCCTAACCCACCCCCATGTCCCCGAAACCGCCACGTCCTCCTAACCCACCCCCATGTCCCCAAAACCTCCGTGTCCTCCTAACCCACCCCCATGTCCCCAAAACCTCCGTGTCCTCCTAACCCACCCCCATGTCCCCATAACCCACCCCCATGTCCCCAAAACCACCACGTCCTCCTAACCCACCCCCATTTCCCCGAAACCACCACGTTCTCCTAACCCACCCCCATGTCCCCCTAACCCACGCCCACGTCCCCAAAACCGCCACGTCCTCCTGACCCACCCCCATGTCCCCATAACCCACCCCCATGTCCCTAAAACCGCCACGTCCTCCTAACCCACCCCCATGTCCCCAAAACCGCCACATCCTCCTAACCCACCCCCATGTCCCCATAACCCACGCCCATGTCCCCAAAACCACCACGTCCTCCTAACCCACCCCCATGTCCTTAAAATCTCCCATCCCTCTGCCCCACCCCCATGTCCCCAAAACCCCCGTGTCCCCAAAACCTGCAGGTCCCTGGGGTGACAGGTCCGTGACAGAGGGGTCTCTGATGTGAAGGTGATGGGTCTAAGGGGGTACATGGGCCCCACTGAGGGGCTATGGGGGAATGTGGGCCCCATAGGGAGTCCAAGGGGGAAATCAGGCCCCATTGGGAGCCTGAGGGGGGATGTGGGATCCATTGAGGGTCTAAGGGGGGACAAGGGCCCCATTAAGGGGCTGAGGGACCCATAGGGGATCAGTGAGGGACACGGGCACCAGTGGGGGTCTAAGGGGGTACATGGGCCCCATTGAGGGGCTATGGGAAGATGTGGGCCCCATAGGGAATCCAAGGGGGAAGTTGGGCCCCATTGGAGTTCAAGGGGGGACATGGACCCCACAGGAGGTCTGAGGGGGCACATGGGTCCCATATGAGGTCCAAGGGGGGACATGGGCCCCACTGGGGGGCTGAGGGGGGATGTGGGTTCTATTGAGGGTCTGAGGGGGGGACATGGGCCCCACTGGGGGTCTGAAGGGGGATGTGGGTTCTATTGAGGGTCTGAGGGGGGGACGTGGGTCCCACTGGGGGTCTGAAGGGGGATGTGGGTTCTATTGAGGGTCTGAGGGGGGGACGTGGGTCCCACTGGGGGTCTGAAGGGGGATGTGGGTTCTATTGAGGGTCTGAGGGGGGGACGTGGGTCCCACTGGGGGTCTGAAGGGGAATGTGGGTCCCATGGGAGGTCTGAGTTGGTACATGGGCCCCATTGGGGGTCTAAGGGGGAACGGGGGCCCTGTAGGGAGTCCAAGGGGGGACAGGAGCCCCATTGGGGTCTGAGGGGGAACGTGGGACCCATAGGGGGCTTGAGAGGGGTTGTGGCCCCGTGGAGGGGGAACTTGGGCCATACAGAGGTCTGAGGGGGATGTGGCCCCAATCCGAGGGTCAAAGACCAGTCAAAGACTGGGGGAGGGGCGCCAAAGTACCGCCCCCCGCCACACCCGTTAACAAGCTCCGCCCACCACAACGAGGCCACACCCCATGAACAGACCCCGCCCTTCGGCTAAGCCACGCCCCCCTCCGTGCAAAGCCACGCCCCCCCCGCCGTGCGCCCCTTCCCCAGAACGGGAGCAGGCCCCGCCTCCCGGCGCCGGTGGGCGGAGCCTCCGCGCCCGGCGGGGCGGGCGGGGGCGCCGCGCGCGCGCCTCACCTGCCTCAGGTGCTTCGGCCGCGCGCCTGCACGGCGCTGGCCCCGCCCCGCGCATGCGCCAGCCGCCCCGCCCCGCCCCTCGAGGGGAGGAGCAGAAGCCCCGCCCCCCTCCTTCCCGCGCGTCACAGCTCGCGCCGCCGCGGCGTCCTCCTCGTTGCCAGGCGACGCTCGGGAGCTGTCAGCCGCTCGCGCGCCCCCCGAGCGCGGCGTTTCTGATTGGCCGCGGGCGCCACGGGCGGCCAATCGGGGCGGGGGTTGTTGCGGGGTGGGGTCGCCAGAACCAGAAGGCGGGTGGGCAGGCGGGTGTGAGGGAAGGCGGGACCGGCTGAGAAGGTTGTTGGCGGCCGCTGACGGGAAGATGTCGAGCAAGAGGAGTGTCGGGGACCCTGAGGTGCGTGAGGGACCCTCCCCGTCTCGGCCACCCTCCCACCGGCGGGCGGGCACGGGCTGCAGGGGAGCGGCGGCCGCATGTCCTGAGGCAGATGTGGGATGAGGGTCCCTGCGGCCGCGGCGTCTCTGGGGGATGTGGGGACCGATTCTTTGGGGACTCTCAGGGGGCTGGTGAAGCCTCCAGAGCCGTGACTCAAGGCGGGTGGGCGGTTTATTTGGTCCCCTGTTGCCGGGTGTGTTGCGAGTGGGGAGAGAAACCGAGAGAAATTCTCCTTTTTGAGGCTTTAATTGGCGGTTTGGCAGAGATTTAATACCGAGTTGGCGATTCAGAGATCTCAGTGAGAGCAGAGCGATAGGATGAGGAGAAACGGCCGCAAGTTGCACCAGCGGAGGTTTAAATTGTATATTAGGGAAAACTTCTTTAACTGGAAAGGGCTGTGGGGCATTGGAACAGGCTGCCCACGGCAGTGCTGGAGTCACCAGCCCTGGAGGGGTTTAAATGATGTGTAAATTATGTTCTCAGGGACATGGGGCAGTGCCAGGGGTGGGTTAACGGTTGGACTCCATGATCTTGAGGGCCTTTTCTAACCAAAATGATTCTATAATGCTACATCTGAGAGGATTCCTGTGGTCTCTCTCATTTCATTGTCTCTTAGAGCTATTTAAGTTGCCTTTTTTTGTTAACATTTTTTTACTTTTAAAAGAAATACCTGGCTGTATATTGACTTCCTCTCATCTTTTCCTCCTCAAAACAGTATTTAACCAGGCGCATCCCTCAGAACCCCAAATATCAACATATCAAAACCCGCCTCGATACTGGTAAGTGGGAAAAAACAACTAAATGTAGATGTAGGAGTGCACAAAAATACATTGTATGTTTTAACTGTTCCTATGTCCTGAGCTGCTTTACCCCTGATACTGTGTCAGGACTCACGTCGCGATTGTGACATATCTGACGATCTCTGTTGCAATGGTTCCCATCGAAATTACTGCCCTTGGAGTTTTTATACATGGGCTTTTCTTTTATAAAGTAGTATTATGACAAGGGTGTGAATAGAAATAATTATTTGGGGGGTTGTCATTGGGGAATTTTTGTTGTTATAGCGGTTGCATTTGTAGTATCCACACAAAGACATTGAGGAAGGGACAGTGTGGCTGCAGTTGCACTTGAAACCACGTGTCACAGGCAGGATTTGAACACCAAGGTCCTGATTTCACCTGAAACATACGGAGTTTTAGGTCGTGACGTTGTGAAGACGATGATTTTCTTTTCTGAAACATCATCAAAACTACTTAACACTTTTAAGCAGAGTGGCCTTGGTGCGGAACTTGTAAACAGGAAAGATGCCATGAGGTTGGTTTTTGGGGAATATCACCGTTCTGTGGATATTTTTATATCCCTTACTGAAAATCACGGAAAACAAAACTCAAGCGTGTTCTGTCGAAGAACTGAAAGAGCACTGTGCGTATATGAAGAAGATTTTTGCTCCTTCTGGTCATGAGCGTTCCCAGTGAGTTCCCCTCTCCCATGCGGAGTTTTTGAAGACAGAAAAGCACTAAGAGGAAAATCAATGTACTTTTTGATTTATAGCTGCCTCTATTTTCATGAGGAAACAAGCTAACTGATTATTTTTCTCTCCTTACAGGAAACAGTTTAACAAAATACGCCGAGAAGTTGGAAGAGATCAAAAGAAGTGAGTATCTGGAGAGGAGCGGGACAGAACTTGCGGTGGGTTAGTTCAAAACTGAATGAGCGTCGAGGAGCTGGTTTGAATCCCAGGTTTGCTTGGAAATCTCCTCTCCGATGATTCCCACAACCATTTACAGGCATGAACGGTAGAAAAACGCAGCAATAGGATGCAAAGGTGCTTCTACCCGGGCTCTCTCCTGCGCCTTATTTCTCTGTCTCTCGTGGTGCTTTACAGATTTAACTTAAGAAACCGGGGAGGCAGGTCCAGAAGATTTTCCAGATCCTTCTTTGTGCAGATTTTCTTACTGAATGGCAACCAGGCAGGAAGAAATTCTCTGGACTAAAAAAAATAGACCAGACTTAACTAGGAAGACTCAGACGGAACTTTTGAGACTTTATTTCACTTTTAGTTATATTATGGTTGGACTTGTGATCTTCTCCTTTTATATAATTTTACTATATTTGGATTTATATCAGAATACTCCAGGACAGGAAAGAGATGAGCTCATTCCTGTGTAACTCATTGATTTTACATTTTACATCGATGTTTTGAAGACTTTGGGACATTCAGGCTAACGACAGCTTAACTTATTTTTACTTCAGTCTCTTTTCCCACTGAAAATAGACTTTAAAAGAAATTCTTACTGATAAAACTAACATTTTACATCTTTATTTCCAGCTTCTGTCAGGGTTATTTTCCCACGGAGAGCCAGGAAAGCTATTAAAGCCCAGAGCTGCATTTATTGACGTGCAAGAAAACACCTTCCCATTAATTAGGATTTTGAATGTTTGGTTTGAATTCTTAGACCCATTTCTGTGTTCTTTTCAGATTCAGATTATCAGGGAAGTCACTCATCCGTCACATAAATATATTTGTGCTCAGCTTAGTGCAAAATGGTTCTTTGTTGCTGGTTTGTTTGTTGCTTTTTAAAACACCACAAGTCTTTGGGGAAAATCCAAAGAGAAACGACCTTGTTTTCCAAAATCCTGTGTTGACTGACTAAGATTTCAATACTGGATTGCCATCGCTTTTTATCTCTGCTGAAAATCTTGTTGCGTGGGCCGAGCTGCTTTTCAATCTCCGCTGCGAATCTGATTCCGTTTCGTGCCGAAGTTCTTTTGTTTCGTTGTGGTTCTGGACTCCAGGAGAAACTTTCTCATTCTTTTTTGGGTTGAATAGACGCTTTCTGTTCCCAGGCAGTTTAGAAACTTCTCCCCCTTGGTTTCTCATGGATAGATGACACCGTTTGGACACGACTTTTAAATACCCAGCACAGTCAACTCTCTGTCTCTTGTGTAATGTGAGAGAGTGGGATTTAATACCGCGGAATCAAAAAATGATAAGAGAGCTGGAACCGCAATGATTTATCCTTTGGAGAACTGACTTGAGGAGAGACACCAAGTCTCTTCACTCATTTCCGAAGCCCTGAGGAGCATCTCCTTGAATACACAATAATTAGAGTTTCAGGCCAGTTCACTGAAGCAAAAAAAACATGGCAGAAAATCCAGATGGACCTTCCAGGACAGAACCGGGTACGTCATGTTGCTTTTGTAGTTGGAAACGGTGATTCTGGATGTTCCGATCTCAGTGGGGATGCTCGTGCGAGCGTTCAGATTGGGCTGCTCTTGCCTTTGTAATCACGGTTTTATTGTGGTTTTTCTCGTTGCTGGAAATAATTCTGGGTGCTAAAGGCAAGATCTAGGGCCTAAAAGCTTGTTCTGGATTAAATAAGCCTTTCTTGGGCTGGGAGGAAACACCCAGCAGCTGTTTTGTGTGAGCAGTCTGCCCACAGTTCTGCTTCTACATCCAGCATAAGCTTTACTGCTTTTAGTTGTCCTTCTAAATTAAGTTTATTTCTTGCTTTTCATGTGACTGAAGGGCTCTTTTTGCCCATAACTGGGGAGTTTTATTGATGTGAACATGGGCTACGTGTGGGTTTTGTGTTAGGCAGGTGTAAAAAGGATGATTTTTGCTGTTATTTCCGAACTATAAAGGGAGACTTCAGCAACCTGAGCTTGAGGCTTGAAACCAAGTGCTTTTGCATGAGCCGCGAGGGTCATTTTTGTGTTAATTGGCGATCTGAAATCTAATTTATCCACAGGTCTTGTACTTCAGACCAAGGTGTTTTGGACAGGCTCCTTTTTTCAGTTGTTCAGTAGCAAATAGGCGCTTGCATTGCAGCTTGATAAACATTATTTAGGGCTCCTTCCCTAAACATGCATCAGCTTGAGAGCTTCCATACATTATTTTGTGGTAATTTTTGCTGCGGTGGTTACAAGGATATGGATGGGAGCCCTTCCCCCTTCTGTGTCTTCCCTTCGTGAAGCGATTCAGCCATTCAACAGATGGTTTTTAGAGGATTTAGCATCGCTTAACTGGCTGGATTTGATACAAATCCTGTTCTCTTGTTATTAACCGAACAGCCGGAGAGCACCCAGTTTGGAATACCCTCCAACAGTTACTAAAATAGTAATAGAAAAATTGCAAAATATTTGCCTTATTATTTTAAAAATCAAAATCTGTGGCTTTGGAGGTGGAGCCAAGTAAGGGAGGGGAAGGAAAAGAAAGGAGGAGCAATTTAATTTTGTGAGAAGGCTTAAATTCATTGGAGCTGCATTCAGAACTCGCTTACAGCTGTGGTACATGATGGGGAGGAATTTTCTTCATCTTCTTTCCCTACCAGTACAGCATTGACCTTTTTCTCTTCTTTTCCCCCTCCTTTTCCATCTCCTTTCTCACCATAAATTCCCCAAAGGACGAGGCTTCTATTACATCCCATGGGAGACTATTTCACATCAAGATGTTCCTGCCGATACCCGTTTGAGCTTCTATACACGCCCTTTTGTTACCCCCTGGAAAGCTTCTCTTTTCCTGCTGTTTAAGCATCACAACTATCTGTTCCCAATCAGATTTCCATCCTTGTCATTGCTTATTTAGCACCGTTAATCTCTGCTCTGGTGCTTTGCCAGCCGTTCCAACACACCGCTCTGTTTTCTTGCCGCCTAAACTTTGTTTTCAGGCTTAAGATTCAATTAATCTGGTTTTTCCGTGTTGATTATTTGGTGCTTGGTATCCACTGTTTTCTGCATTAAACATCATTCCCGTTTCTTTAGATATTCACCTTACCACATTTTAAGAATCAGAATTTGTCAGAGAAAGAAAAACCGGAGCGTTTTAATGGGTCGGATTAAACACACACATTATCTTAGTCTTTAAAAAGACATAGTCTGAGGTAAAATGTCTCTGTGCTCTGATTCTGCTGTAACTTACACAAATTAAAACTTCAGGTAAATTAAACCCTTTGGTTTGAGAGCATAGCAGGCAAGGTGATAAATCCATGAAACCGTTTCCTTCCCCCAGTGAGCACAAGAAGCAGAAAATAATACAAATTTGGGTCTAAAAGCACCTAAATCTGCCTTCCCCACTTTAGATCTGGACAAAAATCTTCCTTGATAACTGCTTTAACCTTTTACAAAGCCTTCGGGTTTGCAGCCGCGTCGGAGAAGAGACTCTACACCAACCTGGGAATGATCTCAAATGTTACATTGTCCTCTTGTCTTTTTGAAGATTACAGATATAAAAAGGACGAACTGTTTAAAAGACTGAAAGTGACTACTTTTGCCCAGTTGGTACGTATCATTCCCTCTCTGGCTTCTGGAAATTCTCTTCTATAAATGTTTTTGCTTTGTCCAAATCCTCTTATATAATTATATGGTCTTAGCGTGTAATTCTTCTGTATCGGCTTCTTCTTGCGCAGATTTCCCTTAATCAAAGCAAATCACTCAGGCTGATATTTTCAGAGCAGCCAAATGCTGCGTAAAGTAGTTGGGAAGGGTGCGACTTCAAGGCTTTCTGCGTATTTATTTTAACTGAAAATAAGGAGCTGTGTTGCTTATATGTTGGTTCAAGAAAACTAGTAAAAAGATATAAATTAGTAAAAACTGAAGGGGAAGGGAAGGGGAAGGGGAAGGGAAGGGAAGGGAAGGGAAGGGAAGGGAAGGGAAGGGAAGGGAAGGGAAGGGAAGGGAAGGGAAGGGAAGGGAAGGGAGGTTCAATTTGCACATATTGTGGGAGTGGGTTTGTGCAGACTCATGTTTTTAGTTCCACTGGATTGTTAAGACCAATCCAGCGGCTCTCACTGGTGCAACGAGCTGATTTGATGTGAACATCTCGCCCAATTAACCAGGGGTGATTTTAACCAGTGTCGTGTCTGGTCTGAAATGTCTCAGTTGCAGCCAGTGACTGAACTTCATAAATATCAGAGAAAAAAATCTTGTACTTGATATTACCACACGGCACATCTGGTTTTCCTTTATTCTAAGGCTGATCCTATATTTTTTTTGCTACGATTTTGATTTAATAAAAGGATGCGCTTGTAGTACAGGCATCGTATATGACCTTGAAGTCCGATAGAAGTTGCATTGAGATAATTAGTAATTTTGGCTTGGGGATTGTTTGTCTTAAGCCGATCCCCGCTGTCTTTCACTGACGCCGATGGATGCGTATCAAGGTTTTTGTCCCTCGCCTTTGTTTCCTGCAGGTCATCCAGGTCGCTTCTCTATCTGATGAAACCTTAGAAGTGCCAAACGAGGAGATCCACAAGCTGGAAGGTAACAATATTTATTGTAAGCACAAAGAGGAAGAGCCGTAGATCGCTGACATGGTGAACTGTGTCCTGACAGATGCAGCTGATTATTCAGCAAGTCTTTTAATCAGGAGGAAGAAGTATAATTTAACCTGCGGTTTGCAACCATTGCACTTTGAGAACAGAAATACTCTGAAAACAGAAAGGCGCACAAATACTGAATTACTACAATAAGGATTTTCTTAGACATCGTTCATCAAGAATTAAGTTTGAATCGAATTCTTAAAATGTGATCTTGAGCCCTTAAAAATCATACGGCTCTTTATTATTTTTAATATGAGGCTCTGGGTCAATCATCTTTGTAAGAGGATGGAGATCAGGTTGTCTCTAAGAGAAGCGCTTTGTTCTAAGAACAGAACCCAGGCTTAAAACCTCCTTGTTTTATTTCCTGTGGCATTTTAACTCTTTGTCCCCCATCCTCTCCCCAGATGGCGATTCTGCAGCTCCAGATGCTGAAGTCACAGCGGAGACAAACGGGAAAGGGAGCCCTGAAGGGACACCCAGTCCGGTCCTGTTCATAGACGACGTGGGAGCTGGAGAATCCTATCGGTCCACGCTGCAGAGGTGCCTGATAATAATACACTATTTTCTTCCTGTCTTAGAAAATCATTATATTTATCCGGCTAGTGATTTAAAATCGCTACAAAGTGGCTTTATATTGTATTTCTCATTAAAGCCTGATTTTTGTAGATCTGAGGATGTGAGTGAGAGAGAGGGTTGTCAGGTTTTCCTATCTGAATGAGTTTTATTTGTGGCTGTAACCCAACAACCTGATGATTGTCTGAATGGCTGACAAAGAAATATGCTTGTGGGATTCGATCCAGGTCCCTGGGTTCAAGAATCCGTGTTATAAACTGCTCTGATAAACTCAGTAATGTGCCTTCCTGGTGATCTTAATGGATTGTCGTGTGATTGAGAGTAAGAGTCCGATTCTAAACGAAATAAATAATTAGTTGAGGTCAGAGATAGGAAGAAGATGCTGGAAGCTTTCTTGCAGCCTTTTCCTTGCTGTGCCTGATGTGAGCAGAAAAATTAAGCCTGACAGGCTTGGCCATCGCGTATCAAAGCCATCGATTTAGTGACCACCACGAGTATCTGCAGGTTTCTGTTTGTGTGCCGTGTCCAATCGAGGGATGAGATGGGAAATCTCAGCCTAGCACGGCATGTAGACAACTGACGGCTGTTTACTGTGTCTTATTGCTGAGATCTCGATGCTGGTGGCTTCTTAGAATTATTCTCCCTCACGTCAGCGTCATTTAGGACATAAAACACCTGGACTGGACTGATCCAGAGGAGTATAGTATTGCAAAGCTCTACGCTGTTTATTTCTTTATATTGATGTACTGGAAAGCCTGAAATAGAATCTCTCCATTTCTATGTGGTGTCTGGCTGTACTGGGATATAATTTGTTATTGGAACAGTTGATGGGAAACCACTCTGACCTGGGGAAGAGGTACGGAAATATTCCATTTGCGACCTCTCACCGTAACCTCCTCTCCCCTCTTGCAGTGTGATAAGCGGCGTTGGTGAACTGGATATAGAAAAAGACGCTCCAAAGAAAGTGGATGCTCAGGCAAAAGAGACGCCCTATCCTGACTGCCCCTTCCTGCTTCTGGACGTACGAGACCGCGACGAATATGACCAGTGTCACATTGTTGGAGGTGAGGAGACCAAAATCAATCCCACAGCAGCCTCATGTCGCCTGGTGTCGTATATTTGGCTATTAGGGGGACATCACTTGGGTGCAGCTTGTTCTCAGCACTCATCCAGCACACCCACCTTTCCTGGAAAGGGCTGAGAGGACCGAGCTGATTTTAATCCCTTATTCAGTGGGGTTTCAAGTTTGTTAAACTTTAATAAGTCGTGTCTGTTGTATTCCAGCTTGTCTAATGTTTTTTCTCTCTTATTTTATTTCCTTTTTCTCCTCTGCAGCTTATTCCTACCCTATTGCAACGCAGTCTAGAACCATGAATCCATATACCAATAGTATTCTGGAATATGTATCCTTTACGTATAAAGTGCTGGAATAAAAGAAATCAGGAGGGGTGTTGGTGAGGGCTTCCAAAAACAGCTGGAGCTAAAACAGTTGCTGTGTCCAGGACGATGCTTAACCGACAACATCTGGGGGGGGGGGAGGAGGTTATTTACGGCGCCAGCTCCGCTGCCAACATCTGGATTTAGTGTCTGTGCTTCCTCTCAGCACCTTGACAGGTGGAGGACAGAAAGAGGATTATTCGCGAGGATTAGGCTGATAATTTCCTGGGTTGTTCGCTTGAGGGCTGCAGGGTAGAGGGCAGGTTGTAAATGAAGCTGTTTCATGCTGTTGCCTCTTATTAAGTAACCAAGTGGTGGGATTGTTGTCCAGTGGGGATTAGACTGTGCCCTTCCAGCCTCTGGCAAGCTCCAGCTGCTGAGAAATCAGTTTTAAAACGTGGATGAAGTGAAAAAAATCCTGCCTGATACTCACAAATCAAGCAGAGAGTCTGTCGGTCTCCAGTCCTATTTGTTTCTATCTCTTTTTCTTTCTAAAAGGTACTAAATCCTTAGCTCTTGTACCCATCAGAAAAACGCCCATGGCAAAATTATCATTTTATACGACAACGATGAGAGATTAGCCAGCCAGGCTGCGACCACCATGTGTGAGAGGGGCTTTGAGAACGTGTTCATGTTATCTGGAGGTAAGTGGGGACGGGCAGGACTCCCTGAGATCTCAAGTCGATCGAGAGCAAAAGAGCAACGGTTGTGTGAGCTGGAGGTTGAAAAGAGACGGATATTCAGCCCTGCCAGGTGTTTTATTGTGATTGGTAAAATCCCTGATGGTGGCCGCTGATAAATTGCCGTCTGTACGTCTGCAGGCCTGAAGGTCGTTGCGCAGAAGATCCCAGAAGGTTTAGTCACCGGCTCAATCCCCGAGTGTTGCTACGTGGTGGCTCCCACCAGATCCGCCCGGAAAAAGGCCCCTCCCAAAGCACCACCCGCGCCTGCTGAAAATAAATGGAGATTTTCCACAGACGACCTACAAAAGATAAAGCACTACCTGGAAGAGCAGCACCTTCCTTCGGACACTGCCAGTAAGACTCCAAGACAAATGCTGCTGCCGCTTTCTCTGCCCTGCAGCAGTTCTCTCTTTGCTGTGTTCTTTCCACGAAACTGCTGGCACAGAGAGAATTCTTTTCCAAATGAACTGAGAAAATTCACCAAAACCTGGGCTGTGCTCATCCCAGACAAAGGAGCTTGGAGCCAGGGGGGTCGGGCTCTGCTCCCCAGGAACAAGCGCCAGGAGCAGAGGAAACGGCCTCAAGTTGCGCCAGGGGAGGTTGAGGTTGGATGTGGGGAACAATTTCTTCCCCAAAGGGCTGTGGGGCATTGGAACAGGCTGCCCAGGGCAGTGCTGGAGTCACCATCCCTGGAGGGCTGGACAGACGGACATGAGGTTCTCAGGGACATGGTGCAGTGACAAGGGTGGGTTAACAGTTGGACTCGATGATTTCGAGGGTCTTTCCAACCAAAATCATCCTATGATTCTATTCTATGATGGCAAATGGGCCCAGTGATGGCAGGCATATACCATTCCGCCCGCTATATTTAAATGTCTTTAAGTTTCCCCAGTGATTAGTAAGTTTTTCAAATTCTTAGACCTGGGTTGAGACTGTGCCTAGAACCCCCAGCTGACTTATTTTTTGGTCTATATGTTTCCAGTGAGAGCTGGAGAGCCAGCGACAGCGAATCATCTATGTATCCTCATGCTCCATCACACACACAACTTCTGCTCTCTTCATTCTTTCCCCAGGCCGTCTTAGCCATGGTTCTTCAGGCCGTGATTCCAAAGTGACGACGGTGAGGAGCAGCCCCAGCCTCTCTAGCGCCGCTGGCACCGTGGGATCCCTCACCACTCGCTCTTTCAGCAAGAGCAGCCTCCAGAACAAGCCATGGAAATAAGCAGTCGTGTCTTCTTCCACTGAATAAACGTATGTCCGGGTTCTGGGAACCCTGAGCAGTGCAGCCCGTTTGTCATTTTAGGAATTCCGCAGAGAAAATAACCAAAAAAAGCAGCGGTGGTGAATAAATGGCAACTCGGGTAAGGCTGAGGGAGCTGAAACGGTTGATGTTTTATAGAAGCGGGAGCGTGATCGCTTTGGGAAGGTTGATTTTTTTATTAGGTGCAGAGCCAGTTCGGAGTTGATACAACTGATTTTAATAGGGGAGGGAGGAAACACATCGTAAAACCTGTGACCAGTAGAAGCAGTTCTGCTGATGTTATAGTTCAGACAAACTTGTGTCTATAACAAATACTCTGCCTGTACTGCGCCCGGAACGGCAAACTGTGCCAACAGGAGAACGCGGGTGACGGTAAATAAGCCAGAAATCGTCTGCAAGCAAAAACCGCCGTGTTTTATGGCAGAGATACAGACGTTCAGCAACTCACAAAAGTGTTGGGGAGAGGATTCCCTACGTTTTTGGTTTCTTTTAATTGATGTGAATGAACTGAAGTATTTGTAATAAAGATTTGGAAACAACGCCCGGTGTGGCACTGGAACCTGACAGTCGTGTTTGCTTCATGGGCACTTTGTGGAACACTTCTGTGTTTTCCAAAGTGAGCTAGAGGAGAAAATACGTGTTTTCCCTCCGATCTCCCTTATTGTCCGGAAGGTTTCACTTCTAACTGTGCTTTTTCTGCTTCGTTCCTTGCCGTGGTTCTAAAGATCTACTGCATGGTGAGGTTTTTTTGTTCTAAATGAGACTGAATGATCTGAGCAGCGTTTTAACCGACATATCTTAAAGCAAAATCATCTGCCATGCCCCTTTTCTTGTTATTTCATCTATGCACCAGTGCTTTGCTCATGTTTTGACTTTCTAGAGCAGTGTGCTGGAAAGATACGACATATATTGAAGAGCCGGTTGTTCTTCTGCTGACAAATTGATTCCCTTGAAGCAGCTGCGAGTCCAGCTGAGGAGGCAGAAGGTAAAATGCTTCATAAAACTCTTTTGTGCTACTTAAACTGTATTTTTGCAGCAGCAAAGAGCAGTTCCAGGGCCTGATGGAAGCTGGAAAGTTATTCCCACACCTTTGCCGGTGTTTTTGGAGGAGCTGTTTTAAGGTCTGGGTGGCTGAAGGGAAGTTTTCTTACGCTAGTTCACCAATGTCCCTAAAACTTTGCAGGGACTGTGAATCTGGTCACTAAAGATTTAATATAACATTAATATCACCATTTTCATCAAATCAGTGCTTCCACTGTACCAGTATTAGCTGCATGACCCAGAAATTATCTGAAAACACCCAGTGGTAGAGAGTTGCAGACCCCAAAGTTCGCCCATGGTGTGTGTTATCAGGGGATAATTCCAACCAAAGGACAAGGTGAGAGAAATCGCACAGAATTTCTACTTTGACAGTTTAAATTCAACATCCCTGAGCGTGTTTATTGTGTTTCTACGAGTCTTTAGATCTTAAATTGCTGATACAGGGACTGATGGTGTCATTTTGATGCGACCCGTAACCTTGGTTCTCTCTGGAGACGAGCGATGCGACCAGCACAAACCCATAGGGATCCCCTGGAGGCCAAAATCAAGGGATACGAGGCATAACTAGCATTTTAAAATGTATTTAATGAAGAGCTGAGTGCCCCTGTGTGTTCAAATATACATCTATATTTTTAAATGGAAAAAAATCTGATTAAAGGGGGGTGACTTAAAGCTCCTGGCTTCCCCAAAATAACTCCTTGAATGCTTGGAGTTGTACAAACCAGCTTGAATTTGGATAAACAGCCCTTCCAACCCATTGCACAAAGGCCCTTCCAACCCATTGCATGTGTCCTGGGTTGCCAGAGAGAGTGTGTTTGCGTACGTATGTACTATAAGTTGTATGTATGTACTATAAGTTGTACATATGTACTATAAGAGTTGTATGTATGTACTACAAGAGTTGGGCTGGTCAGGTATGAAGATTAAAGAACTCAAGATCTTATTTCAGCTCGTCCTTAGGTAGCCAGATGCACCTCAGTGTCTTCCTGCTTTCTCACCTTCCTCCTCAATTCCCATTTCTGGAAGATTTCTTGCTGTAGGTGTATTTATTTTGAACAAAGTAGCTTGTCCTAGGTCAGACCGGTTCTATGGAACGACAGCATCACTTTTTGAGGGAAAAAAGTGCGTTTATTTAAATGATATGAGCCCAAAATAGGAGCCACAGGGACCTGACTTGTGGCCACACTCTTCCCTCGCAGCCTTGGGAAGCTGACTCGCCTCTTGAGGTTTTAATTATGAAGTGACGATGCTACGAGGTGGCCTAATCAAATTAATAAAAGCTAAGTAAAGATTTTAAAGGAGTTTGGTGCTGAAGCATCACAGAAATCTTGATGTCCTGAGTACGGCACCTCTGGTTTTATGTCATCGTGAAATAAAAACATCAAATGAAACGGCATCTCTTGAGTAGTTGAGTTTGGAGCTTGTCTGGGCTGCTTGTCCGAGAAATAATATCATGGGGTTGATTTAGCTGAACGTGCCCAAGGGGGAAGTGAAGAGAGACGTTTATTACGTGCTCGGAAGATCTTTCAGTTGGGAAATGTATAAAATACATGTTTAAACACAGATGAGCGTAGCGGTCGTTGGGTTGGGTTTAATTCCTGATTTCCACTCTCCAGCCATAGGAGGCAAATGTAAAATCTGTGTTAAAAATCATTGAAAACGGAGAACTTGTCCGAATTGTTTGAGATCCTCCCAGTCTGCGGCGTCGAAGGAAGAACTGAACCTACTTTCCCATCATCTTGATGGATTTGGATGTTTTGTGGCCTTTTGAATTGCTGGTGTTTGGTGGGTAGAATCGAACTCTGCAGAGTCTGGGAGCTTTAATCGTTTTACTTAATAAAAATTCAATTGCACCATAGGAATGAGTGTTTCTCGTCAGTTTGAGCTTTGACAGCTCATGGAGAACGCAGAGCGGCACATGTGAAATCCGAGCAACAACGAGGGCCTGAGGAAGGACCTTTCAACCACAAAAAGACGTCAAATAAACCACATTAACCCCATTGCGTCATGTCCCAGCGCCACTGGGCGCACCGGGGACGATGAGAACCCACAGCTGCCATGTCTGAGGTCTCCACTTGGCTTTTTTCAGTGGCAAACTGAACCTCTTCCCCTTCCAACCTTTACCAGAGAAAAGGCAAAACCAACAACCTCCTTTTATTTAACATCACACCATTTTCATGCCTTTTTAATCCCCTTTTTGGGCCACTGGGCCAACGTGTTGTTTATTCCCCGTTCCCCCGAAAATAAGACAGGGTCTTCTATTAATTTTTGCTGCAAAAGATGCGTTAGGGCTTATTGTCAGGGGATGTCTCATTTTTTTTCCATGAACAACAATCTACATTTATTCTTGAACAAAAAACCCAACATTTATTCAAATACAGTCAAGTCATCACATTCTGTCACATCTGTCCTGCTGCGTTCTAGCGCCGATTAGTTTTACTTTTTCACATGTATTTACGCTATTTAAATTGACTTTTTAAATGGACTGTAAGTAGGGCTTATTTTTGGAGTAGGGCTTATATTTGGAGCATCCTCAAAAATCCTGAAAAATCACCCTGGGGCTTATTTTCAGGGTAGGGCTTATTTTCGGGGTAGGGCTTATTTTTGGGGAAACAGGGTGTTGGCGCTGAGTCAGCCTCCGAAAAAAGCTTTTCGCC